>NC_047110.1:41095999-41415999 GCF_902500255.1 Thalassophryne amazonica | reverse complement strand
CACTGATATAGGAGCAAAGCAAACTGCATCACTCTCTGTGTTGCTACTCTTGCCTGTTGTATTCCACAAAGAAAGATGGTCTTCAACAACAATGCTTCATTAACATTCCTTAGCTATTTACAAGAAGGTTCAAATTACAAGTGCTGGGAAAACATTGCCAGAGGCCTGCGTGTCTGCCTTATATACTGCTGAGTTGTTTACATAGAATACCATGGAATATTCTATAACTGTGGAAAAGCACAGTACTAATTGCAACATTACAGAACATGCAGGAAAGCTTCAGAAGGCCACAGAACAGTCTAGACTAATCAAGACATAAGCACGTTTTAGCTCAGGGGTGCCCAAGTTCGGTCCTCGAGATCTACCTCCCTGACACTCTTTGTTGTCTCCCTGCTCCAACACACCTGAATCCAGTGAAGGACTCGTTAGCAGGCTTTTAATGAGCCTTTCATTGGATTCAGGTGTGTTGGAGCAGGGAGACAACTAAGAGTGTCAAGAAGGTAGATCTCGAGGACCGAACTTGGGTACCCCTGTTTTAGCTTATCTGTAAACAGATGAATCATTCTAGGCTGTTCCACAACATTACCTAATTCAGATCCCAAGCCAATGAGGTTTACTGGGGTGTGGCCATTTCCATGCACAAGCAGCTATACTTGGACCCGTAGGTAAGAGTGAGGTAAGCAGTAGGGATGGGTACTGATATCGATATCGATAATATGATTGCAGTTTACTGGTTGTATTACAACATTTGTAAAGAGGTGTCATTTGATTTAAATTGCAATTCGCTTTGAAGTTATTAATTCCGTGCAGACTCTAGACTTAGAGTAGAGAACGGTGCAGTGTTTGGAGCAACAAAACAGAGGACGATTCTCGTTTCTTTCTCGCAACAAGACAAGAGTCGCAGTTAGTCACTTTAATCTGCACAAAAGTGACTCACGACATATTTTAATGGCTTTGAGTTAAGAAGTGGAGTTGCCACTTCCAAAGAAGAGCAAGGCAATGAACCAATGAAGCAGCGGATCGGGGCACGTCTTCATTGGTTTAAGGTTCAAAGCAGAGCCGCGCTGCAGAAACGGTTGATTATATACCCGCTGCCTTCTCTGTAGAGAAATGATCATTTTCCTGACAAACACCCTCTAAAACAACGGTCGCTCATAAGGGAATAAGCACATTAGGCACAAAGGCTATTGATGTCAGTGGATCGAATCATTTCTTAACGATACTCAAAAAGAACCGGTTCTTGATACCCAACCCTAATACACAGTGAGACCTAGTGCCCATCCAAAGGACATGGATGACTTTAAAAGCAGAAATACTGACTCTACTACAAAACCCTTACACCCCAAACAATGTCATACGTTCTGCTGCATGCATCTAAAAAGCATGAAAATATTGTCCGAATTTCAAATCCTCCCTAGTCCACAGTACAATATTTAACAGGTACAACATTGAAATAAACCAACATTAGTGATGAAAATACATATTTTCAGACGCCATCTTGAAAAAAGGCTGCCACCTTGAAAGCTGAAGTGGCTAACAGCTTCTTTGCAAAACATAGACCAAGAAGTATCGCTCTGCCAGATTTGGTGCTTGTATCACAAAATGAAAGTTTCTTATGCTACATGCATTTATCTGCGGCACTGTTCTTGTTGTAAATTGAAATAAAACATGCCTGATACACAGACACATTTACTGTACATTTTTCCACTGCAGGTGACCTATATGACATTTTATAAAAAATGTAGAATTAGAAGTCAGAATATTTCTACTCACCTGTTTGGTCATGAGCTTTTCAAACTCCTCCACGACTTCACACAGACTCAGCCATTTGAGTCCCGGCACACAATGCAAAAGCCAGCTCCCGAGCTTCATCAGCATCAGGTCAATTTCCACCTGCCGCCTGATGCCTGGGTGGACCACCTTGAACACACACACACACACACACACACACACACACACACACACACACACACACACACACACACACACACACACACACACACACACACACACACAAACAAACAAACATTAACACATCTACCGCAGGGATTGGAAGAAAATGCCACATTAAACCAAGACAGCAAAGCATTAATAAAAGTGTGATTGTTAGGAGGCTATCTCAAAAAATTATTAATAAAATATAAAATAATTGATAATTAATAATATATGTAAACAAGATAATTGTTTATTCATATTTGTATGATGTTTACCCTTTACTTCCCATTCATTTTAAAACATTCGCAATCACACCTCTTCACAACTCTACTCCCCACTAATGATTGCTTTTAAAAAATATTTAACCCCACAAAAGCCACCCTGGAAGTTAACAATTCACTGCCATTCAATTCAAACTCACAAACAGCACCAACAACCGAGTTGCCTTTTGAATTCTAGGTATGTCAGTGGTACAAATCATCTTACGTTTCTGGCCAGCTAGGTGTACTGTTTTCCTGTAATATACCAGTTTATATCACATTTTATCTGTCTTTGATAGTTCTGGTCAGTTTGTTTATGGCTCAGTGTGGCACACAGTAAATAGTGCCTTTGTAAATGTATTAACATCGCCCACAGCATTTTGTTAGTAATCACAAAATGTAAGAATTTATTAACAACCACACTATGCAATTATAAGCTTTGGAAAAATGTGGTTTGAGGACATTTAGCTCTACTACCCCTGCTCCATTAATACCCATGTATAACCCCAATTCCAATGAAGTTGGGATGTTGTGAAAAATGTAAATAAAAACAGAATATAATGATTTGCAAATCCTCTTCAACCTATATTCAATTGAATACACCACAAAGACAAGATATTTAATGTTTAAACTGATAAACGTTATTGTTTTTGTGCAAATATTTGCTCATTTTGAAATGGATGCCTGCAACATGTTTCAAAAAAGCTGGGACAGTTGTATGTTTACCACTGTGTTACATCACCTTTCCTTCTAACAACACTCAATAAGCATTTGGGAACTGAGAACACTAATTGTTGAAGCTTTGTAGGTGGAATTCTTTCCCATTCTTGCCTGATGTACAACTTAAGTTGTTCAACAGTCCACAGTCTACGTTGTCGTAGTTTGAGCTTCATAATGTGCCACGCATTTTCAGTGGGCGACAGGTCTGGACTGCAGGCAGGCCAGTCTAGTACCCGCACTCTTTTACTATGAAGCCACACTGTTGTAACATGTGCAGAATGTGGCTTGGCATTGTCTTGCTGAAATAAGCAGGGATGTCCCTGAAAAAGACATTGCTTGGATGGCAGCATGTGTTGCTCCAAAACCTGGATGTTCCTTTCAGTATTGATGGTGCCATCACAGATGTGTAAGTTGCTCATGCCATGGGCACTAACACACCCCCATACCATCACAGATGCTGGCTTTTGAACTTTGTGCTGGTAACAATCTGGATGGTCTTTTTCCTCTTTTGTCCTGAGGACACAACGTCCATGATTTCCAAAAACAATTTGAAATGTGGACTCATCAGACCACAGTACACTTTTCCACTTTGCGTCTGTCCATTTCAAATGAGCCCGGACCCAGAGAAGGCGGAAGTGTTTCTGGATGTTGTTGATGTATGGCTTTCGCTTTGCATGGTAGAGTTTTAACTTGCACTTGTAGATGTAGCGACAAACTGTGTTAACTGACAATGGTTTTCTGAAGTGTTCCTGAGCCCACGTGGTAAGATCCTTTACACAATGATGTCGGTTTTTAATGCAGTGCCACCTGAGAGATCAAAGGTCATGGGCATTCAATGCTGGTATTCGGCCTTGCCGCTTACGTGTAGAAAGTTCTCCAGATTCTCTGAATCTTCTGATTATATTATGGACTGTAGATGCTGGAATCGCTAAATTCCTTGCAACTGAACATTGAGAAACATTGTTCTTAAACTGCTGGACTATTTTTTCATGCAGTTGTTCACAAAGTGGTGATCCTCACCCCATCTTTGCTTGTGAATGGCTGAATCTTTTGGGGATGCTCCTTTTATACACAATCATGACATTCAACTGTTTCCAATTAGGTGTTCTTTGAGCATTCATCAACTTTTCCAGTCTTTTGTTGCCGCGTCCCAACTTTTTTGAAACGTGCTGCAGGCATCCATTTCAAAATGAGCAAATATTTGCACAAAAACAACAAAGTTTATCAGTTTGAACATTAAATATCTTGTCTTTGTGGTGTATTCAAATGAATATAGGTTGAAGAGGATTTGCAAATCATTGTATTCAATAAGAAAGTCCAACTTGCCATGGCCAGACAGTCACCCAAGGAATGTCTGCAAAAAAAAAAACAAATTCTACAGGGCCATGGGGAAGCCACCCAGAAGCCCCCTACTGAATGAGTCAAGGTCAGTGATCATCTATGTGTCAGTTGGCACTGACTGAAGGAATGTGTATGCAGTACTATTGTAAAGTAAGTAAGTAAGACCCTTCGGCTGCTCCCATGTTTTTCACTCAGGGTTGCCACAGCAGATCCAAGTTAGATCTGCATGTTGATTTGGCACAAGTCTTACACCAGATGCCCTTCCTGAAACAACTCAACATTACATGGAAAAAGGTGGCAGGGGTGGGGTTTGAACCGGGAACTGTCCGCACTGAAGCCAAGCACATGAGCCACTTGGCCACCACCCCATGCAGAATTATTGTTTAAAAAAAAAGGTGGTGGCCAACAATAAAATGAGAAGTGTGCAAAAAGTCATTTTGGCCGGGGAGCTTAGAACAATTCAAGGACAATGACATTGATCTTGCCTGTAGGTAGCCCCAAAATAATTTTGCAAAATGAGGGGAAAAAGTGACTGAACAGATTTTCCGCAATAAAATCCATGTCTGAAAAATAGCTATTTGTTTCCCTCGTTTCCTGGGAGCCCTGGTGGACCAACAGGGATTCCATGATCAAGTTCATCATTCCTTGACCAGAGAGTTCCACAAGAATTGTTTGTACCAAATTTCAGAAAAAATCTACAAATGGTTTTTCACTAACTCATCAGCCGGAGCACTGCACAATGCACACCAATGCAAATCAGGCCTTTGTACAAAGGACTAAAAAAGAAAATAATTTTCTGATTAAAAAAATAAATATTCCTAAATGAGGGTTTATTTGACAGTAAATATCTCTTTTGGTTTCAGACAGTTGGCTGAACAAAAGAGATTTCAAGATGAGTGAGGAATTTTTACAAATTGTAATTAAGCGGTATTCAACATTTTCCATATTTCTGTCAACGTACAACAGACCCTTCAAACATATTAATTCCAACCTTTTGCCTGTAGGTGTAATTTTGGTTAAACATCCCATGTCATAATGCTGACGAAAGTGAAAACGATAACCTGGATCCAGTTCTCAATCTTCACTAGTATTTATTAGATTTTGTCCCACCTCTCCACAACATTTTAAATAATAATAACAATAATAATGAATAATCTATCTATACATTCTTGAATCATCCTGGTGGGAAATAAGCAATTAAGTGAAATTGTAACTCACTTATGGAGGTAATAAAGGAAATAAATGTGGCCTTAACGGCACTGACTCTATCTTCTGACTGCTACAATCACCTTGATAGCAACAGGTATCAGATGCTCCTTTTCTGTGCTGCTCTCATCATACCAGCTCCTCTCTTCGTGCTCCTCCTCCTTTCTCCCTCTCCACAGCTGCCACAGGGAGCTACCAACACCTCCAAGACCAGCGATCTCCCAGGCTTCCAGCAAGTCTTCTCTCTCCATCTCCTCCACCAACAGTTGGAAGGCCGGGTCTTCCACCCGGTCCGCCTTGGCCCAGCCCCGGTACACCTGGGCCACACAGCCTGAGCCCATTGGCTCCTTGCTCTCAAACACCAGCACCTCCCTCCAACCATCCCCAAAGGCCCGCTGCAGACACTGCTTGGTGTGGGACCAGGGGTGCGGACGGACCTTGACATGGAGCCTGGAGAAGCGCTCGCAAAACTCCTGAGGGAAGATGTCCTGCCTGGTGCTGGCCCACTGGCCCAGTTTGATAAAAGCAGGACCAGAGATCTCTGTCACCCACAGCAGGGCATCAAGCCAGAGAGACGCCCAGCGGGTGGAGACCACAGCCAAGGGGGCCAGGAGCAGGAGCGGGCCAAATCTAAGGAGCAGCACCAGCGCACGCAGGCTGAGGCGGACAAAGAAGATCAGTTTGTGGACCTGGACTTTAGCTAAAGTCTTTCTGGCAGCAGTCTGAGATGTGAGGGAGGCTTGGTGACATGTGGCTGCACAGCACGCCATGTGGACCCCCCCAAAACACAGCAGGCTCACTCTGGGGATCCGGATTACAATCCGCCCCCTTTTCATGAAACACGTCCTGGAAGTCTGGATGAGTCGGGCAAAGGCACCTGCTTTCTGAAAGCTGTACCTCAAGTTGAGAAGAGCTGCTTTAGCTCCAAATACAGACATGATCAGCATGTGGACCGGGTCAAAGGTCAACAATCCACAGTGATGTTTTTGTGCAAACAGCCTTCAGTGAAGACCCAAAGAGCTCCATCTAAACAGGAATCACCACCTTAAAACAAACACAAAGCCGGAATTAACGTGAAATAAAGATTAACGACGGATTTTAGTATTAAGAGCTGCTCGTTTACTCACTGTTACTGCAGTTCCTGTGGAAACCAAAAAACGTCAATTCCTATTACGCACATTTCACGAGGCTGAACCAGCAAAATAACAACTGCAAATATATAATATATACTTTACGGAAACTATAACATTTAGACATGTTATGACCACATGTTATAACGACCTTACAACGAGCCTACAAAAAAAAAACCAAAAAAAAAAAAACGTGAAAGCGCTTCCTGGTATTACGTCACGTTACCGAAGTCACGTGACTTTATTTTAAAGGCGCAGTGTCTGGGGGGGGGGGGGGGGGGGGTTAAGTGATCGCCTTCCAAAATAAAAACATTAAATTTTGGGATACAAAAGAGGACTACATAAATAATTTGTGTAAACAGCCTAATTATTATGATTAAACAATTCATTTTAGATGTATTCATTCATGAATTAACATTTTAGGAACAGTGATTGATGAGGTTCAATTAATTTTAATAGCTTAATAAAATACAACATTACAACAATAAAAAGTCAACTTTTATTTATATTCAGTTCCAGTAGTATACATTTATTTGAAAACATTGCAATTCAAAGTCAATTTTTATGTAAAACCAATAAGAATGATAAGAATAGTATAATACCATACTTATTAAATATGTGCATTGCAAAATCAGTTTATTTAAATTAATTTGTAATAATAATAATAATAATACAAATAAAAACTGTGCAAAGTCACTGTTTTCATAAATTCATTTATTTAAAATTTATTTATTTAAGATAATAACATGCTCATTAAAAATTACAGCATGAAGTCCTGACAGGCTCTATTCTCTAGAAATTTTGCTTTGAAATTGCTTCAAACTTTTAGAGTTGCCAGCTGGTGCATTTAGCTACTTACAACATGTTTAATAACATTTTGAGCCTTTTTGCTGTCTTTCTGATGCCTGATTCAGTTTTTTTCTCAGTCACTCTCTCTCTCTCTCTCTCTCTCTCTCTCTCTCTCTCTCTCTCTCTCTCTCTCTCTCTCTCTCTCTCTCTGTGGTGCGGCTCCATCCAGAGATGGGTGTGGTGTCTGCTTTCTGTTTCTTTTCTGCTTTAGCTCCGTTTCTGTACCCTCCTGTCCTGTGCACCGGCAACATTTCCTACATTTTTGTTTTGTGAATTGTTCTGTAAATTGTGTCGGCAGCATGGCCCAAGCAGAGGGTCACCCCTTTGAGTATGGTCTGCTTGGGGTTTCTTCCTCAAATCATCAGAGGGAGTTTTTCCTTACTACTGTCACCTGTGTGCTTGCTCTGGGGGTTGGTAAGGTTAGACCTTACTTGTGTGAAGCGCCTTGAGGCAACTTTGTTGTGATTTGGTGCTATATAAATGAAAATAAACTGAAATTGAAATTGAACTGAAATTCCATGAAATCACGGACTTTTCAAATAACAGATAAACAGCATTCATTAGAGCTCTGTCCAGCCATAAAAATAAATTTGGATGATCACATTTGAATGATTTCTTCCACTTGTAAAAGGCAGTATTTCCATCATGTTTATCATAGTTCATGTAACAGCAAACAAAAAAAAAAAATAGCACTACGTTTTACTTCCATGGGTGAAACTTGAATACCGCTCACATTTGGGAACCAGAAGACAGGATTTGACTTTCAGTCATGTGTTCTAAAATGTTCCTTACAAAACAGTCACCAGTCAAACACCTTCAAAAAGGAACAATGTAAATCCACTTTTCCTGCATTGGCAAGAAGGTATATTCTGCTTCCCCTTGGCATTTTAACAATGATATTTGTACTAGGGGCTTTTAAATTTAATTTAATTTTAGAAAAAAAAGGGGGGGGTTACGAAAATAATACTAAATAAATAAACAAAAACATGTTATTGTTTAAGGAAAATAAAAAGCACCATATGGAGATAAAAAATCATCACCAACATTTAAAGGGACTGCACGTTAGTGCAATGAGGCAGTTTTCTCTGCAGATGGAGACACATCACAGCAAGAAACTTTTTTCTTGTTTTTTGGCAGGCCATGGCAAGAAGAGGTGGATTAAAAGTAGCTAATGGTGCATTAAAAGTGTCAACAAAGACATAAGCTGTGTGGGTAGATATAAAGTGTAAGTGGAAACATTTGTGTAAAGCAGGCAGCTGTTGATCAGAGTTGGAGACTATTTGCCTGATCTTTTACAAAGTGCATTAAACCCTGTTTTTATTGCATGAAGGAGTCTTTGGAGCTGCTTATTGATTTGTGATTGCTGCAAAACAGTACGGGAATGAAAGACACACACACACACACACACACACACACACACACACACACACACACACACACACACACACACACACACACACACACACACACACACACACACACACACACACACTTGGTCATGCAGTGAGGGCTGACAACATCTCTGTTCCCACTTGTGTGTGTGTGTCACAGTGTGTGTATGTATGTCCCCTGGACAGTGGGCTCTGTACCCTCCCAGGATTTCAGCTGTATTTCTGACTCAGTAAGGTGAGTTAAATGCCAAACAGATGTTACCAGACCCTTCCTCCCACCGGCTCAGGTCAGGCGAGCAAGAGTGTTCAGATCTCTCTTGCATTTCAAAGGCAAGGTTGGGGTTTGGGGGTCAGAGGTCAGGGCAGTTGCTCATCTGAGGTGGTGCTGTGTCTGACACTGATAGTTGCTCAATGAAATGAGTTTTGGAATGCAGTTGTTTTGAAATCATTTCAAACCCCTTGTGCCACATGTGGAACTAACATATTATTCATATGGATTTGGTGAAATGAGGCTGTAACTACATATTATCTATAGATACAGTGTGTTCTTGGAGCGGTGCATCCATAGATGACACAGATTAGGACACCCTGGACAGGCCGCCAGTCTTTCACAGGGCTGACATACTGTATGTTGGCAGACAAATGCCTTCACACTGACTGACATATGGACAATTTAGAGTTACCATTTCACCTCACCTGCATGTCTTTAGAAGAGGGAAGAAGCCGGAACACCCGAAAGGAACCCGTGTAAACACAGGAAGAAAAAGCACACTTACCACATCTTTACCAAATGCCCAAACCACCTCAGCTGGCTGCTTTCAACAAGAAGGAGCAGCAGCTCTACTCTGAGCTCCCCACAGATGACCGAGTTTCTTACCTTATCTCAAAGGGAGACACAGGCTATTTTCCTAAGGAAGCCCATTTTGGCTGCTTGTATCCGCAATCTAGTTCTTTCGGTCATGACCCAACCCTCATGATCATAGGTGAAAGTAGGAATGAAAATTGATCAGTAGATCGAGAGTTTCACCTTTTGGCTCTTCCTTTTCGTCACAACAGTACGGTAGAGTGAATGCCATACTATCCCTGCTGTGCCGATTGTCCGGCCAATCACACGCTCCGTTGTCCCCTCACTCATGAACAAGACCACGAGGTACTTGAACTCCTTCAAGTACCTCATGGTCCTCGCTTTTGAAAATAAATAAATTGTAAATTGAAATTGAAAGGTAACATCAGTGTTGGGAAAGATACTTCCAAAAATGCAGTTATAGGTTAGTAGTTACTGTTATTTCAAAGTAATTATTTACATTACAATAGTACTGTCTTTGAAATGTAATGTGTTACATGACTTCTGCATTACTTTTCAGTAACTTTTGCCACAATAACTGCATAAGTAGGAATTGGCATTTACTGCAGCTCATTATTTGTTTTACCAGGTTAGTCTTATTGAGTCCCATCAAGACCTCTTTTGCAAGTGAGACCTGGACAATTATAAAGTTTACAATTCACTTAACCTGCATATCTTTAAATGTTTGAGGAAACCGTAGCACCCAGAGGAAACCCACACAAATACAGGGAGAACATGCAAACTCCACACAGAAAGCCCACAGGTGGGAATCAAACCCATGACCTTCTTGCTATGAGGCAACAGTGCTAACCACTAATCCACCATGCTGCCATTATAGATCCAGTGGAGGGCGATGTGGTGAAGCATTATGACTGTGTGCCCTTAAGGCTACTAACAACAATATAATTAATACAATTGGCAGAGTGACTGCTCAAGACGCAGTTCAAGTAAAAGTCACAGCCAGAATCACAAAGGATCAAAGTCTGGTAAAATTATGACAGAGATTTTGTGAATATTTCAAGTCTAGGCCAATTAATAAACACAATCAAGCTAGAGCTCACTATAATGTAACCTATAGCCTAAGGACATGGCAAAATACACAATCTTTTTCTTTTCTTTTCCATTCTTTTATTCTCTTTTAATTCAATAAGTTCACAGCATAAAGCTGGTATTCACAAAACTGACATGATGGACATAACTTATGCTTTATCATATCATATAAAGTGCACTTGGAGGATTAGCCCTCAGCCTCAAAGGATATCCCAACTTCACAAGAAGTTGGGATAAAATGATAATCATAGACTGCAACTGCTAAGAAATAAAACACAGGCTAAATATGTAAATATAGAAACCTTACTAGACCTCTTTGCCTATATATATATATATATATATATATATATATATATATATATATATATATATATATATATATATATAGACACACTTTTACATACATGGACTCTGTAGACATCTGGCAAAATTTAAATCATCTGAAAATGCAGATATTGATTTTTCAAGAGTTATTATTACCATAAGAACATGTGATTGCACAAAGTCATCTGGTCATAGCTGGTGGAGTTTCAGTCAGCTCTGCTGTGTACGCATGATTCAGTGGGGTCAGGCAAAATAGTCAAATCCAGTCTTGGTTTCAAAGTCAAGATGGTTCAAACTGCATTATTATGAATAATAATAATAATAATAATAATAATAAATTAAATATATTTTTTGAAGTAGTGGAATCTGGTTATTATTATTAGCATTATATGCAAGAACTGTATTTAAAGGGTCTTCAAAAATGGACTTTTAAGTAGTTTGGGGGGCTTTCCCACCCCTCAACCCTGTGGGTCCGTCCCTGCACGGTCTGGGTGCAACCTGTAGAACAGAGATGAAGAGAAAGAGGGTGCATTGGTTGTGTTTAAATTGGTCTTATCGGCTCTGCGAGTCCACACTATCAAACAGCAAGACAGATGCACGCTGTTGATAAAAAAAAAAGACTTACTGCATGTTTAAAGCTAAACAGTGCATTCATCTATTTTTAAAAGATGCACAGTGCTGTGTGTTGATGCCTGCGGCAAACACTGTCTGCTCACTCTACCTCGCAGATGAAAGTGAGAGGAAGTGCGAATTTTTTTTTTAGTAAATCAAATTTAACTGACCAATACAAACCAGTCTTTTTTCTAGCCGATTCTTATTGGATTTGACCAATTTTGATCTATTCATCAACAGTGCATACAGCAGATTTATCAATGCAGCTTTTTGAAGAAATCAGTGTGGAAAATCTGCACTCCACAGTCCAACACAAGGCTGTTTTAGCAGGCTGCATTTTGCCAAAGGTCTCTCAGTGTTGGTGATTTTTTATAAAAGCAAAATCCCACAATATTTCAGGTTAAAAGTGTGTTGTAATGTGCATTACTGAAATATGCAACAAGTATAATATTACTGAAAAATTATTAGTGATGACTTATATTACTGTAACTGCATTATTTTTGTAATGCGTTACGCCTGTCACTTAACATCTGAAAAAAATGTGTTCTCCTGAAGAGTGTGGCATGCCTATTATGGGATTTATGATTTCCAGAAGAGATTTAAACAGGTCAGCGAATGATGGGTCTTTGAACTGCACACACACACTGCCATATGTCTGGTCTGAGCCATGCTAATCCACCTCTGGCTCCCCCGGTGCATAGTTACTGCACACCAACCTGCATTATACAAGTATTACAATTTCAGCCTGTACTTTTAACTTTTCATCAAAGTGACTGAGCAGCCAAATCCACATTCAAGTACAAGCCCAATTTCAATGAAGTTGGGACGTTCTGTGAAATGTAAATAAAAACAGAATACAATGATTTGCAAATCCTCTTCAACCTATATTCAATTGAATACACCACAAAGACAAGATATTTAATGTTGAAACTGATCAACTTTATTGATTTTGTGCAAATATTTGCTCATTTTGAAATGGATGCCTGCAACACATTTCAAAAAAGCTGGGACAGTGGTATGTTTACCACTGTGTTACATCACCTTTCCTTCTAACAACACTCAATAAGCATTTGGGAACTGAGGACACTAATTGTTGAAGCTTTGTAGGTGGAATTCTTTCCCATGCACACATGCACACACACAGAGGGCCACTTGGCTATTATAATGTAGATGAACCACAATAACAACATTTAAACCCCCAAAACCCCAAACTCCCATGGTGCATTGCAGCACAATGCCCATTGTTCACTGTTGTTAGCTAATATCGTAGATTTCTCCAAAAATATTAGTCCTATTAACTTTTGGTTTTCGCAGTGTTCATCCTTGACCCAAAATACATAAGCATACCAAATGGCAAATGTTAACTCTCCCCAGTTTCTCTGTGATCAAAGCCATACACAGGCATGCACACAGAGGCCATTAGATAAGAAGAAGAAGAAGAAGAAATGAGAAAATCTAACAATGAGTGAAATATCAAAGATCTTTCAATGACAAACTTCATTATCAAAGTTGGTAACTACGTATCTGTTGACTGGTTAAATGATTAATTGTAATCTTGTAATTTATCATAAAGATCCCATAATACCGGCCTGCAACATGAGACACTTTTCATAATTTTGCAAGCCTGGACGTCTTTGCAGTTCTCTTTCTCCATTCAATTTTTTTTACTGAGCAAGGGTGAGTGACCCCTACAAGACCAAACCGTGTCTGTCTTCCAGCTCTGAGTCTTTGTTGTTGTTGTTGCTGCTGCTTCCAGGCTCCTGAAGGAGGCTTTTATTCAAGTATTCAGTTGTACTTGGCTTTTCCTGCTCTTTTTAAACAGGGCCCTCTGTGACCTGGCAACTTAGGGATCCAATCTCTTTTAGCCAGCTGTAGATCAGTTCAGTGTGGAGGAGGTGTGGGGAGGGTGATGGTGGAAAACAGAGAGGGAGGAGAAGGGAAGGAGAAGGAGGAAAGAAGGTAGGAGGGGGGCTTAGAAAAGAGGGGTGGGAAAAGTTTGGGGAGAGAGAGAGAGAGAGAGAGAGAGAGAGAGAGAGAGAGAGAGAGAGAGAGAGCAGGAGTGAGTGTCATTGAAAGGAGTGAGAGCGAGTGAGTGCATGTTTAAAAGTGGAGAGAGAGCTTTAAAGATTTTAGCCCACAGGCTGCACAGGAGGAGGGATTCCCCCAACTTTTTGCCTTTTTCATACTTTTTTTTTTTACTTGGAGCTGTGTTATTTTTTTGTTGTTTGTACAGACAGAGAATATGTACAGTGGGAGCAGTTGGAGGCAGGAGTAGAAAGGAGAGAGGAGAGAGGCAAAGGCCACAGACTTCTCTCAAGGAAAGAGACCATGCAAGTGGATGCTGTCTCCTCCAGGATCTCATTCCACAAAATGACAAAGGACTCCCGGAGCACTTTATCAAGGCTCAGCCCCCCAAGAAAGGTAAAGTCAAGAGAGGAAAGTATAAAGAAATGGGTTTGTTTGTGTGGAAAGTGGGATTCAAAGCCTGATCGTGATTTGTACTGAGTCTTGGCTTGCAAGAGGAACAGTTTTTAATGTGCATTTATTGGGTTTTACTATGTGCAGAACAAAACAACCGTGTTTAGTGTGTGTATGTGTGTGCGATTGTCACCAGCTTCAACATTTGTTGCTCTCAGGACATAGGTTTGTATGAAGACTTGTGCATTACATATAGTATATTCTCCAGGTCGCACACATAGATTTTTATTAACATGTACATTCTGAGCGGACCCCAGTTTAGCGGTGAGCATGAGGTTGTCTTCCAACCAAAAAGTTGGGGGAGTTGAAATTCTGGTGAATACGGTTTGCGTGCTTGAGTCCTTGAACATGATACTAAAGCCCAGATTGCTTCATGCTGGGGGAATCTACAGGTGGTCCCCACGCTGTAGCACCACTCTGTTGGGAGGATGGGGGAAGCCTTTCAGGTCGAGTGGAGTACTTATACCACCAAAAACCCCAGGGTGAGACTCTTAAGGTCTGATCCCCAGAGACATGTGGCAATCACAATGTGTGATGGTCAGTAAATGAACAGATATGCACTGTGGCAGTGTGCTTCGTGGTTAGCACTCTTACGTCATAGCAAGAAGGTTGTGGGTTCAGGTCCAAAAGCTCAGTTCCTTTTATGTGTGGAGTTGGTATGTGTTTCCTCTGCTGTCCTAGTCTCATCACGCATAATGAATGGACAGAATTATTGGTCTTTATTTTAAATCGGTCTTTATTTTAAATACAGAATTTGAAACATCTTCACAAATAATTGTAAATAACCCAATTTTGTTTAATCACAATTTTTTTTTTAACTGTTCAGAGTGAGTTAACAACAACCAAACAAAATGCTTCTATATCGTGAAATAAAAAAATACTGACATAAATATGAAGAGTTCAGATACAAAACCCAGGAAGTACTTTTTTAAATGGAGAAAAATGCAGTTGAAAATGGAGATCTAAAGGAAACCATATGCATGCACTGCATGAGGCAAATGGTGGTCACACCAGATACTGACTGGTATCCCCCCCCCCCCCCAATAAAACAAAACTGCACCTTTCAGAGTGGCCTTTTATTGTGGGCAGTCTAAGGCACACCTGTGAACTAATCATGGTGTCTAATCAGCATCTTGATATGGCACACCTGTGAGGTGGGATGGATTATCTCAGCAAAGGAGAAGTGCTCACTATCACAGATTTAGACTGGTTTATGAACAATATTTGAGGGAAATGGTGATATTGTGTATGTGGAAAAAGTTTTAGATCTTTGCGTTCATCTCATACAAAATGGGAGCAAAACCAAAAGTGTTGCGTTTATATTTTTGTTGAGTGTAATATATAAGATATACCTTACTGAATTTTCATGTAACATTTCATGACATATCACAAAGTAATAGATTAAATCCCTTTTCATGATGCCATCACGAACTGGCTTGAGATCAGGTTGCAATGTTACATTTCTATCTGATGCCTCCTTCAACAGTTCTTTCTTTGTGATACCGATGTTCTGAAGGAACACAAGTTCAACTGGGATCTTCTTCTATTTCTGTTTAATGGACCGTACATTTGTTTGTGGTATCACACATCCTTTCAAGAAGGTTCCTACAGATGAAGTAGACTTGTGGAGGTCCAGTGTTGTGCTCCATAAGCCTTGATTTTCTTTTTCCTGCTTTAACTGCAAGAAAGAATTAGCACTTCTAGTATAACCTTAAATACAGCCAAAGGCTCCTCAATTGAACCCTAATTATGGCAATTAGTCATTCAGAAGCTTTTAAAAATAAATCACTTTCTGTAATTTTCTGTGCTGTTTTGTGTGTCATTGATCTTGATGTATGCTGACCTACTGAAAAGTTTGCATTGTGAAGAAAAGCTGAAATTAAATCTCATCTCCTATTTTTTTTTTAATTCATAAAATAATAATATAGTAATTGTAACTGACTTAACAAATAACAGTGTTTGACAGAATTGATTATGGGCATTTGGGCAAAATTACCAAGGTGTATGTAAACATATCTCCACAACTCCACATTTTGTTTCACACATACAGTGCATCTAGAAAGTATTCACAGCGCTTCACTTTTTTTCACATTTTATGTTACAGCCTTATTCCAAAATGGAGTAAATTCATTTTTCCCTCAAAGTCTATTCACAACACCCCATAATGACAACATGAAAAAGCTTTTTTTTAATGTAAAATTATTAAAAATAAAAAACTAAGGAGTCACACGTACATACGTATTCACAGCCTTTGCTCAATACTTTGTTGATGCACCTTTGGCAGCAATTGCAGCCGCAAATCTTTTTGAATATGATGCCACAAGCTTGGTGCACCTATCTTTGGGCAGTTTTACCCATTCCTCTTCGCAGCATCTTTCAAGCTCCATTAGGTTGAATGGAGAGTGTCGGTAAGAGAGAGAGTTGAGTTTGCAAAAAATTGTTTTGGGGGAATAAGATTTGCAAATATTGAGTTTTTGGGAGGGGAAGAAGAGCTTTCTTTTTTGTTTGATTTTTTTTGGGGGGGGGGTAAGGTTTGCCATTTTTTTATATTTTGGTCTTTTGAGGGAGGGGTTGTAATTTTTTTAATTTTAATTTTATTTATTTATTTGGTTTGTTTTTGCTTTTGGGGAGATAAGGTTTGCAAATCTCATTTTTTGGTGTGTGTGTGTGGGGGGGGGGGGGCATGACATTTGTAAAAACAAAACTGTTTTGGTGAAACAAGCTTTTAAAATTCTTTTTTGGGGGAGTGGAGATGACATTTATAAATTTTTGTTTGCTTTTGGGAAGTGGAAGTAATAAGTTTTGTAACGTGATAGTTGATCTGTTTCATTCATAAGTGCTTCTTCACACATAACACGATTTAACTTGACTAGCGCACAAAGAAGGAATTGCATGCCAATTGTGAAAAATCAGAACAACCTCCAATGCCTCATACATATGTCGCTACTGCCTCCATCACCCCACACACCTGTTGCTACAACTATTTGCGCACACCAGCGGCTGAAAGACAGAATGTGCCCTGTGAGAGCCCATTCAATCCCTCTCGCGGCAGGTGTCGGCCAAATTCCAGGTGACACACCTGAACATCTAACACCGCTCGCTTGGCACTTAGGAAATGTGTGGCCATTCGCGCTGTTAGCATGAAAACAGTCAGCAGACAATAACTTTCGAGCTGGATATGAAATTTGTCCTAGTGTCCCCGCGACTGTGAAGTTCCCAAGTATACATGTGACGTGCAAGAGTGTTGACTCCCCCCACAACATGTGTGCGTGTGTTTTGCATGCTCCCCCCGCACTCCCGCAACACATAGCATGCATGTATTTCACAGCAGCTATTGACATCTCTGGTCCTGGACATCACAGTTGCAGAACACGTACCGTGTTTTGATGGACATGCACGTGTGTGTGCTAGCTGTCCTCACGTGGAAATACATAAAACCATATATCGCTTTTGCAATAGGCTGGAGAGCGTGCACAGTGCACATATTGACAGGATGCCCCAGGTGAGCTCTGTTCCACATGACGTGGTGTCTGATCTGCAGTGTGCCGTCCACAAGACACACGTGTTGGGCTGGAAATGCATGCGGGGCTGGCTGGACACGCCAGGTTCAGCAGATGTGGACATGATAAGAGCAAACTGCTTCATTCATGTCATTTCATGACTGTACATCTGTGGCCATGGGTCATCTACAGAGGAACAGATGGTTCATACTTGTATTGCCCGCTTGATAAGAGGGATTCAATAAAATCCAGTGTTTTTTAAATGGTGTGTGTGTTTTTTTTTTAAATATGCACATCGCGTTGTTGATTTCAGGCATTTTTCTGCACCTTTTACAGGCCAATGATGGTAGCGCAGTGATAAATTTTCTGGCTGGCAATCAGAGCTTTTGTAAATTGCAGGTTTGAATCCCAATGCTTTCCTTGTTCACTCATACGAGCTGTTCCGCTGTGATTCGTCCTGATTTGTACGATGTGTGAAGGGACCCTAATATTTGAGCAGTATTTCAGTTGTTGTCTCTCTGGCTCCAGTTAAAGTTTATCTGAGTAGCTTTTTTCAGACTGTCTGCACTGAGTCCATTACTGTTGTCTGCATGCAGTCATATAAACATGCACAAGTGAGCACTTACACCAGAATAGACAATAACTCTTTCTGCTTGCTAAATAGAAATATAGAGGGCAGAAATGTTGTGGTGACCTTTTGGATAGGAGTCAGAGTGCATGCTTACACCGTCACATTCCACATTAGAGTGAAGACAAGATAAGTAGATGGACATTCTTTGCTGGAAACAAAGACCCGACTTCATGCAAATTCTCAGGACGGGTATTGTGAGGAATCAGGTGGGCAGGAGGACAGAGGGGTTCAACTTTAGATGCTTTCAGCCTTTTGAGGATTTGTTTTCAGTGTATTGGTCATGTGGGATTGAAACAGTGCATTCTGGTTTAAAGGGGTCACCTGGCAGCTGCAGTCACTGAAACTATGGGTTTTTTCCACTAATGAGGGATCCACATAGTGATTTGGTTTGGAAAGGATTTAGTTCAACTTTTCACTTTGGACAAAAACTATTTTAGTTATTCCTCTAGTGGGTTAGAATGCTCACACCGTCATGGGCAAAACAGCTATCCAAAGTAAAGATGGGGCAAGCTAAAATCATTGCAGTAAATCACTTGTTGTTGCCACTAAATCAATTTATATAGAACATATATATACGAGGTCTGTCCAAAAAGTAACGGACCTTTTTATTTTTTCAAAAACTATATGGATTTGAATCACGTGTGAAGCCATGCGTAAGTTTTTCCACGCCTGTCGGTTGCGTCATTCGCCTGTGGGCAGGCTTTGAGTGAGCACTGGTCCACCCCTCCCGTCTGATTTCTTTTGTCTGAGAACTTGCTGACAGACTGCCGCTTTGCTCCATGAAATTTTTTTTAAGAAACTGTTAGAGACAGGCAGTTGGAAACCATTCGATAGATTCAGTTGGATATCGGTGAAGATTCTGTCGGTGTCACGTGGATTATGGACTGTTAAAACCTTTTTAAAGACAGCCCACAGCGGCGGAGGGCGCGAGGCGCGTCGAGCGGCCATCGACAGACTGGATTGACCAGATCATTTCTAAACTGAACGCTGTGTTGATCCGGGACATCATGTGACTAACAGAAATGGCAACAGAGCTGGAGATTTTGTAATGAAAGACGTGCGGAGGATTTCGCACGTCGGCACGAAGCAGCTCAGGACACGCAGAAAAAAAAAAAAACACCTCTGTGTTGGAAACATTCAGAAGATTCAGACGGCTTTCGATGGCTTTCAGTTGAGTGAGTATCCGAGAAATTGTGTAACAGCTGGACATGCCCCAACATGTCCTGTGAGACTTCCAAGACAGAGGTGTTTTTTTGCTGCACGTCATGAGCTGCTTCGTGCCGACGCGCGAAATCCTCCGCACGTCTTTCATTACAAAATCTCCTGTAACAGTGGAATGTGCCACAAAAGTGCTATGTCCAGCTCTCCTGCCATTTCTGTGGTAGTCACATGATGTCCCGGATCAACACAGCGCCCTCCGCCGAGCGCTCTCCGCCGCTGTGGGCCGTCTTTAAAAAGGTTTTAACAGTCCATAATCCGCGTGATGCTGACAGAATCTTCACCGATATCCAACTGAATCTATCGAATGGTTTCCAACTGCCTGTCTCTAACAGTTTCTGAAAAAAAATTCATGGAGCAAAGCGGCAGTCTGTCAGCAAGTTCTCAGACAAAAGAAATCAGACGGGAGGGGTGGACCAGTGCTCACTCAAAGCCTGCCCACAGGCGAATGACGCAACCGACAGGCGTGGAAAACTCACGCATGTGCACGAAGGTTCAAGCTTGGCTGATGCAGTCGCACGTGATTCAAATGCATATGGTTTTTGAAAAAAATAAAAAGGTACGATACTTTTTGGACAGACCTCGTATAATATATATATATATATATATATATATATATATATATATATATATATATATATATATATATATGTATGTATATGTATGTATATATATATGTATATATATATATATATATATATATATGTATATATATATATATATATATATGTATATATATATATATATATATATATGTATATATATATATATATATATATATATATATATATATATGTGTGTGTGTGTGTGTGTGTGTGTGTATAAGCAGGCTTTGTTTTTGGTAAAGCCACACACCACATTCTTAACACAAGTAGTTTTATTCAAAACCTCTAAATAATAATAACTGACATCAGTGCAACAGGTCCACATACATTTGAATTTCAAATGTGCATGTGTACATGTACACACAAATTGTGACATTGTAATTTGTAAATTAAGATTTCCTTGATGATACCATAGTGGAATTTAGTCAACAAAATGAAATTTCAACAGTGTTCAACAGAATGTAATTTAAAAGAATGGTGTAAGGTGCAATTGCAAAGTGACCTGTGGAGTTGACAGTTGTGAAAACAAAACAAAAAAACAACAAAAAAAATCAAGTAATTAGAAGGTAGACACGAGCAGCCTGTTTTCATTAAGAATTCAGCAATCTGATGGTCTGGGGAGAAAAGCTATTGAAGAACCCTCGTGGTCCAGCACCGAATGGTGCAGAGCCTCTTTCCATTTTTTAAGTGATTAATTAAGAGGACATATTGGGTTTTATTTATATATTGCAGAAAACACAAAAAAACAAACAAACAACAACAACAACAACAACAAAAACAAGAAAAGTAAAGCTTATTAATTCTGAGTGTATACTCACCACACCAAGGTCTGTCAACCACTGACAGTGGTTGACAGATAATATAAATTTACTTTGAGGTTCATTTGTAACCATTTTTGGAAAAATGATGCATTCTGTAGTAGATGTAATTGCATACAGCAATATGTAACCAAAGAAAAGAGACTGACACTTCCACATTCGTACACCTTGCACCCCATACAGTTCAGACCGATTTAAAATATGATGCATATTATGTGGTTTATATGAAAGAGCTTAAAGAAAATTTAATGTATTTATTTATTATAAAAAATGGATGCACATCCTCTGGGCCACTGGGATAGGCTCCAGCACCTTACGACCCTGAACAAGAACACATGGATTTAGAAAATGCTTGAAAGACATCCTTTGTCCTACAGTCTTCAGTTCATTGGGGGTTTTTAATTTTCCCTTTGGAACATCCACCGTTCTTTTGACATCCAGCAATTTTCAGAGAATTACCTCCTAAGGAAATAAATAAATATAAATAGGACATTTTGCCATCTTTTGCTCATACTGCAGACAAATTACAATGTCCAAAAGCCAGAGTTTACTTGGTGTGGATCATTAAAGCCCCGTTTACACATAGACGGTAAGAGCTCCCGGAAGCGTCCTGGAAGAGCTTTTGGCTCACACGCCGTTGTTAACGCCGGCAGTAGGGGGCGTGGCTTAGTTCCGGCTTTACCGGGACTCGTCGAAAAAATTATTCAACATGTCGAATAATTCCGGGAGCGCTCCCGGAGACCTCCCGTGACAACAGCGACAATGAAATGCAATTGATACTTTTTAATCACCGTTTCATCCTGCCGCTTCCTGTAGTGCTGCAGTTCTCGTCGCGCCGCGATGACCAATCAGAGACTGAATATGTAGTGACGTGGAGATGTCTGGAGTTTGAAGATGTGAACATGCCCTGTATCTGGTAGCAGCCTGTGAGCAGGACTTATGTCTTGTCCTTTATTTTACAATCATGACAGTTTTTGGAGCGAGCAGCAGCACCACAGCAGCGTGGAGCGGAGTTTTTTATTATTTTTATTTTAAATGCGTGTGCGTGCGAATTGTCCTGGAGATTATTTTGCTTATTAGCTACACAGCTGTATAATAAAGCAAATGGTGACTGGCTTCTAAACACAATTATGACAGAGTTGTTTTGGGGAAAGAGCAGAGGAGCAGCCCCCGCAGCAAACAGCAGCAGGGAGCGGAGTTTCTTTTTTCTTTCTTTTTTTTTACATGCGCGCGAGCGAATCGTCTGTAGAGAATATTTTATTAATTAACTACACAGATGTATAATAAAACAAATGGTGACTGGTTTCTAAACACAGTTATGACAGAGTTTTTTGGGGGAAAGAGCGAGGAGCAGCGGAGTTTCTTTTTTTCTTTCTTTTTTTTTACGTGCGCGTGCTCCGCCCCTTTCCACCGCGAAAACAGCCGGAACTACCGCGAACTTCGGTCTACGCACTACTCGCCGACAAAACCGTCTGTGTAACCTGGGCTTAAGTCAGATTGCAGATGGATGCAATCTGACTTCATGCTATGCTCTAGACACTATTATTTCCTTATATATATACGCAAACACTGACATCTACAGGGACTGAATGTTGGACATAACGCCTTTAAATAACATCTTTAATATGTATAAACCACACAAGTGTCTCATGTTATAAACTTATCTTTTCACTTTGTCCCTCCATCAGTAATTGCAATAATTGCATACTGATCCAGAATGGTCTGACTGATCAAGATGTTGCAATCTGATATTTAATTCACAGGACGAAACAAAATAGTGTCTTCCTGATCTTGGTTTTACATCATTATACAAATAATGAATGTTTATGAGTTCAATGGTATGAATATTTCATGAGGTGAAAGCTGGAGCAAACCATTCAACATACAAAGCACCAATCAAATGACAAGGATCCACTCAGCTGTTACATAATATAGTTTAACATACATAATAAGTAGAAACATTTCTAAAGCAAATACATTTGCATGTATTTATTTGACATTAAATAATGGCTGAGTGGATCCTTGTCATTTGATTGGTGCTTTGTATGTCACGTGACATTCGTCATTTGCGTTGTGTTGCATTTAGCGTGCAAATATGGTTCCATTTACAGTGCAAATTTGGTTCCATACATTTTTTACCATTGCACGATGCGAACCCCGCCCACACACACACTAGTGGGGGCGGCGTTTAGCTAAACATGGTGGAGTTTTGTTTTGCTGACGGACGACGATTTGAACGAGCTAATTGACGGTGCTAATTCTTCTAACACACACACACACACACACACACACACAAAGCCAGATCCACTACGCCGTAAACCTTCTGGAGGCATGAAGAGCTGTTAGGATGTAAAGCTGGACAAAAGTCTGACGCGATTTTTCACTGGACTGAGGAAGTACACAGTCTTTTTTTTGGTGGGCGGGGGTGGGAGTGGGGAATATAACAGACTAACTGTTTTTCCAAGTTGACTGAGAACAATTTTAGACTCATATTTAAAGTTTGTGTTAGACTGTTGATGTCAAAACACCACACCAAAATCTAAGTCCCTTTTCTGTTGTTTATAAATTAATATAATATCAAATGACAAGCATCTATTTTACCCGTTATATAAAACAAATAATGAATGTTTTTACATTCTTTAAATGGAATGAATATTTAATTTGGTGAAAGCTGGAATGTATCATTCAACTCGGCTTCGTCTTGTTGAATGTAACATTCCGTCTTTCACCTTATGAACTATTCGTACCATTGAACTCATAAACATTCATTATTTGTATAATATTACATGTACATAATACAATTTGACAAAGGGTAACACAAAAACAAATTACTTTTTTTCCGCTGTGGTTCTCAGAAACAGAAGAAAATACAACAGGTAAAACAGCACAACAAAACAAAAAAAATACAGCACATTTAATCGTAGCATTTTCTGCATTGTTACAACATTAGCACACCAGTTAGCTTCCAGTACTGCCTAAAAATGAAATATTACAGGCTGCAAAACAGCCAGTTATGAAGCCAGTTTCACTGAGACCAAACATCACACAAACGTATGTTGAAAATAGTTCTGGGGTATTTTTGTTTAATAATTTACGCTCAGTCAACATTAGCATGCTATCTTTAGCTTAGCAGGCTTAAAGTCTCGCTCACACCGCGAGCATAAAATAAAACCAACAGTGCTAATTTCTGGTTCGTCTTGTTGAGAGACAGTAGTAAAAATACTTACCCAGTGTATTGATATCATAAAGTCTCACATTTCTTCAGCTTTCACATAACAGGTCTCTTTGTTACGGTGTTCCGAACTACGATCCTACAGCCACTGAGTCATCATGGGTCATCCTAAATATCAAACACTCCGATATTGTTCCCAGGCTATCTTTGTTCACAAGAGTGTCATCACATCCTTGAACCTCTCACACACTGGAACCACCATTTCAAAAATATTGCCACATTTCTTTAACAGTGCTAATCTGGGGCAGCCCGATGTCGCGCTGGACGTAAAACATACATGAATATTTGAAACTGAGTAAAGTCATCAGTAGAGGGGAATGAAAGATGGGATTTTGGTGCTGTTCCTGAACTAGCAGAGAAGCTCCATTTAATTATCATTTACAGCCTCATGTGCTTTTCATATGATCCTAAATGAACGGCTTCAGTCAGTCAATAGGAGTTTTCCTGAGTTAATTAACATTCCTCCTGTCTGTCTTGGCATTGTATTTGTTTAAAAGCAGCACGGCTGAGAGTTTATGCAGGCTGGCTGTCTGTAAAGAGAAGCTTTATGGAGTTTCAGATAAAGAGACAGGGACGACCTGTCTGCTAGTCAGCAAGCTTGTAATAAGCGGCCTGCTATCTTATGAAGAGGCTCCGGTGTGGAGCCAGTGTGTGTTTGTGTTATCACACACATAATGGTCTGTCAGACTGGATCAGTTGCTTATATTGTAAAGTCCAGGGTAGAGGGGAGCAGTATGATGTGCAGCGATGTAGAAAAGTGGTTATTTGTGACCTTGCAGTCATCACTGCAAATACTTACTCTCTCTAGTCTTAATATTCTGTTGTGTGTTTAATTTTACAGTCATTCTTATACCATTTTACAGCGGTGCACTTTAATGCATGCAGGAATATTGTTTGTGGTCCTGTGTGTCTGTCCATCTGTCAGTGTTTGACCAAAATAATTCAAAGTGTTTTTAATTCAGTTTGAGCCAAACCTGGCAGAGTGATGGAGGGGTTAGCCAAGGACAAAGTGATTTGATATTGGGAAACATCGGTTAAAAGTCAAAGTTACAGGCCAATGTCAAAGTTTGGACCCTAGAATCATAAATAGGGGAATGACTATTCTGAGGTAGGGGTAATTCTAGATTTAACTATACTTGCAGTTATTCTCATTTTAATTTTTTTTTTTTTTTGTATAATCAACATGTGTTGCATATCAAAAATTTTCACATCAGTCTCAGCTTTCAGAATACGTATTACATATGTGTCAAAAGCACTGTATGTAGAAATATTTTGGTTCCAAATTTGAAAATATGAGATGCATTTTTGGAAAATTCTTAAAATCTTTACTGATAATGCACCTTTATTCATGTGGACAAAGTGTTTTTGGTGCCAGGAATGGGCTCACCAAAGTCTTTGGCTTACAAAAGTAGTGCAATATATGAAGGAAATTGTGTACCAGTTTAAATAAATAAAAAATAAATTCAATCATTACTTCCAGGTATGTTTTCTATCTTCACTCTATGCAGAAATGTCATCAAATATCTGTCAGTGTCACAAAAACTGTCCATTTGCTCCATTGAGTGGGGATTGTAAATCCTGCAAAAAGAAAATAGCCCATCCACATGTTTTTAACAATGGTCTTCTTTGTCTGTAGGACAAAATATTTAAAGTAAAAATGTATTTTCAGGCTGACAGGACCTCTTCTATTTCTTTTTTTTTTTAGCATTAATGAGTGTTTAAAGGCAGTATGAATTCATTTGCCTCCTGAAGAGAGCGACGGTGCCCTCTGAATGAGCATGTTAATGTGGCAGAGAGAGTGAGAGGAACAGATTCATATTAACTTCTCTGGGCTCTAGAATTGGCTGTAAGACAAATACCGTGTAGAACAGGGATTGAAACTAGAGGTGACACTGTAATTTCAGGAAGTGAAGTGAAGTCTCTGAGATGTTCCGTTACTGATTTATTTATAAGATAAGATAAAACTTTATTGATCTCACAGAGGAGAAATTCACATCTTACATCAGCTCTTAAAAAAACACAAGATGGGTGCAAGTAGAGGAAAATGTTCATCAAGCAGCGTGTGCAAGGATAAGCAACAATACTTGTAACAGTACACGACATAAGAAAGTGAGGTAGAAATAGAATATGTATGTGTATATATATATATATATATATATATATATATATATATATATATATATATATATATATATATATATATATATATATATATATATATATATTTTTTTTTTTTTTTTTTTTCCAATTATTTTCATTTATATAGTGCTAAATCACAACAGAGTTGCCTCAAAGCACTTCACACAGGTAAGGTCTAACATTACCAAACCCCAGAGCAACAGTGGTAAGGAAAAACTCCCTCTGAGGAAGAAACCTCAAGCAGACCAGAGTCAAAGGGGTGACCCTCTGCTTGGGCCACACTACAAACATAAATTACAGAACAATTCACAGAACAATTCACGGACGAATATACAAGAAATGCTATTGGCACACAGGACAGGAGGATCACCAACACAAATACAACTTCCATCTCTGGATGGAGCTGCACCTTAAACAGAGAGAAAAAACAGAATCATGCATCAGAAAGACAAAAAAAAATACTGTATAATTTGCCAGCATTAAACAACAAGAAAAACAGAGAAATACTAAGGTGATTGCCGGCCACTAGCCCTAAACTTCACTAAAAGACCCAGAATTTAGGTAAAGTTGAGGCCGTGGCCCGCTCCAATTACTAATAAATGAATTAAAAGAGTAAAAAGCGTAAAACAAAACTGTACCAGTATGCTAGCCATATGAAAGGGAAAATAAGTGTGTCTTAAGTCTGGACTTGAAAGTCTCCACAGAATCTAACTGTTTTATTGACACAGGGAGATCATTCCACAGAACAGGGGCACGATAAGAGAAAGCTCTGTGACCCGCAGACTTCTTATTCACCTTAGGGACACAAAGTAGTCCTGCACCCTGAGAACGTAAAGTCCGGGCCGGTACGTAAGGTTTAATTAGGTCAGCTAGGTAGGGAGGTGCCAGTCCATGAATAATTTTATAGGTTAGTAGCAGAACCTTAAACTCTGATCTCACTGGGACAGGAACCCAGTGAAGGGATGCCAAAATGGGTGTAATGTGGTTGAACTTTCTGCTTCGTGTCAAAAGTCTGGCTGCAGCATTTTGAACCAATTGGAAACCCCTAATGCTATATATATATATATATATATATATATATATATATATATATATATATATATATATATATATATATATATATATATATATATATGTTCTCCACTCAGATTGCAATAGCCAATCACAGATTATCCTTTCTGTCCATCATTTACCTGTATTTTGGCATGCTTTGCACCAGAAAGTTATGCTGGATCCAAAAGGATCCGAAAAGGCTAGGACCAAAAGTTATATTGGATCGGTTCCCACTGACCAACAGCGTTAGAGCTTACTGCCAACAGCTAGCCAATCACAGCGCGGCATACGAAGGTCAGGAACTAGCTGACAGACGCTGGTTGAAAAAATGGCAACAAACATGTCAACAACAGCAACAACAGAGATTTGCTGAGTTCACAGAGGAGGAACTGGTGGAAATATTGAACTCCAAGAATGCCAAAAACACTAAGAAGGTACTCTGAATCAATCATATGCTGTTCACAACAAAATAAATTGATCTGATTTACTTGACTCTTTGTTGTTTGCTTAATTGTTTGCTTGGCTACGCCTCGTCCAATATAACTTTTCTTCATCCAGTATTTCTCTATGTTGGACTCCTTACCATCCATTATTTGTATAATATTATACAAATAATGAATGTTTATGAGTTCAATGGTACGAATATTTCATGAGGTGAAAGCTGGAACAAACCATTCAACGAGGCGAAGCCGAGCTTTCACCGAATTAAATATTCGTACCATTGAAAGAATGTAAAAACATTCATTATTTGTTTTATATAATGGCTAAAATAGATCATTGTCATTTGATATTTTATTCATTTATAAACAACAGAAAAGGGACTTACATTTTGGTGTTCCACTGTGACTTGTAATCCAGTGATGCTGTGCACTGACTTCGGACTTCCATAAAAAAAAAAAAAAAAAAAAAGACTGTGTAGTTCCTCAGTTCAGCCAAAAATCACATCAGCGTTTCCTGTTAGCAGCTCTTCATGCATCCAGACAGCTTACAGGGGAGTGGATTTTGTGTGTGTGTGTGTGTGTGTGTAGCAGCGTCAGTTAACTCAATCAAATCATCATGTCGCTGTCCCGTGTGTGCGGGCGCCCACGCAACCGGCTCGATCCAGCTGTACCTCTTCAGTGCAGCAAAAAAAAAAGTCACGTCAGAAATGAGTCCAGGTTTTCTTTCTCTTCCTGCTAACATTTAGCACAGTGGATTTGTTTTGTGTGTGTGTATCTTACAAGAATTAGCAGTGTCAGTTAGCTCAAATTCAGGAGAGTCGTGTCCCCCGCGTGCGCGCACACACACACACAACCTGGTCGGCGTTTGTGCGTGCGTGAACAACAAAAATAAGACTGTATACGTCCTCAGTGCAGCAAAAAAATAAATAAATAAAAAATCACATCAAAAATGAGTCCAGCTTTTGTTCTCTCTTCCTGCTAACAACCTCCAGGCAGCACAGTGGATTGGTTTTGCGTCTGCGTGCGCACGTGTGGGTGCATGAGCATGCACGGGTGCGCACGTATGCATGCACGAGCATGCTCGCACATGCGCATGCAAGCATACTGGTGCGCACGTGTGTATGCGTGATCACATGTGCGCGTGTACACGAGGCCGTGCATGTGCGCGTGCACGTGAGAGTGCAATAGTACCAAACGTATGGAACCAAATTTGCACTCTAAATGGAACTCTGCACTCTGAATGCAATGCAACACAAATGGGATGAATTAATCTATGTCATGTGACATACAAAGCACCAATCAAATCACCAGGATCCACTCAGCCGTTTTATATATATATATATATATATATATATATATATATATATATATATATATATATATATATAAGTATGTATGTGTGTGTGTATGTATATGTGTATATGTATTACAGCTTCCCGCTCCTCTTATCCTCAAGCAGCCGTTTCAAGAGGAGCGGGAAGCTGGAGATCAGTCAGTCAGAGCTGGAGAATTACCTCAAGGAGCTCTACAGCGACCCAGCGAGACAAACCCCGCTTGAACCACCAGGGTATGTTCCTCGCCAAGCTCAGCCATCTCACCTCTTTGACGTTGCTCTGCCCAAGCTTAGTGAGGCAGTAGAGGTTGTTCGGAAAGCAAGAGCAGCCTCAGCCCCAGACCTCAACGGGATACCCTATAGGTTGTATAAGCACTGCCCAGGGGTCCTGAAACACTTATGGAAGCTCCTGAGAGTGGCCTGGAAGAACCAAGTCATCCCGTCAGAGTGGCAAAGAGCAGCCACTGTCTTCATCCCGAAGGAGGCGAATTCCACCACCATTGGCCAGTTCAGAAGTATCGCACTCCTAAACGTCGAAGGCAAGATCTTCTTTGCCATCCTTGCCAAGAGGTTGACCAGCTACCTCACAAAGAATGGGTACATTGACACCAGCTGCCAGAAGGCCGGGGTGCCAGGCTTCCCAGGGTGCGTGGAACACTCGGCTGTAATATGGGAGTAGATCCAGCGAGCAAAAAGAGAGAGAGGTGACCTGCATGTAGTTTGGCTAGATCTGGCCAATGCATAGGGGTCAGTCCCCCACCAGCTCATCGAATTTGCCCTGGAATTCTTCTATATCCCCGTCTGCATTCGCGCCCTGGTTTCAAGCTACTTCGCAGACCTTCAGATGTGCTGTACCCATCAAGATTTCATCACAAGCTGGCAACGACAGGAAGTTGGTATTGCCATGGGATGTTCAATCTCCCCCATCCTGTTTGTTACAGCCTTTGAGATCATCCTTATAGGGGCAAGGAAGATGAAATTACCTTCTGGACAAAGGCTGCCACCAGTGAGAGGCTGTATGGACGATGTCACCACCATCCTCCAGACAGCGGCATGCATGACGAGACTGCTGAAGCGGATCGACGAGCTTGTGGGCTGGGCAAGAATGAAAATCAAACCTGCGAAGTCACGTAGCCTGTCCCTAAGGAAAGGGGTCAGGAGCGACCATACCATCTTTGTCGCAGGTGGCAAGGAGATCCCGTTGCCGGCTAGCCAACCCGTCCGTAGCCTCGGGTGGACCTATACGGCAGACCTCTCCGACAAGCAGATGGGGGATGCAGTGAGGAAGCAGCTTGCCGATGGCTTGGCATGGATCAGCGAGAGCCAGCTCCCTGGCAAGTACAAAGTATAGATCTACCAACTCATGCTGTATCCAAGGGTGATGTGGCCGCTGAAAATGTGTGAAGTCCCCTCGTCAGTGGCAGATAAGATGGACAGATTAGCAAACCTGTACATCAAGAAGTGGCTGGGACTGCCGAGATGCCTTTCGGACGTGGGGCTATTCAGGAGGAACACGCTGCAACTGCCTTTTCAATCCATCAGCCAGGGATACAGGCAGGAAAAGGCCCGACTGGTGCTGGAGCTAAGGGATTCCACTGACCAGCTAGTGAGAGCAGCTGGCTCTCAAGTGCGAACAGGGAGGAAGTGGAAAGCCCAGGAGGAGGTTGACATGGCCGTCAGCAGGTTGAAACACCGGGAGGTCATTGGACGAGTCCAGGAGGGTCGAGCAGGTTTGGGCAGAGGCGAGGCCCCCATCTTCTGATCCAAGGCCTCCAAGGAACAAAGAAGAGCCATGGTGGTGGCAGAGGTGGCAAGGATGGAGCAAGACCGGCTACGTGTCAAAGCGGTGGCTCAAAGCCGTCAAGGAGGCTGGATGACTTGGAAGGTGTCACAGAAAGGTCCATGTCATGGGCTGACCTGTGGAAGATCCCCCAGGCCAGACTCAGCTTCCTTATCAGGGCCACCTACGACACCCTGCCTTGTCCCCGAAAACCTCCACTTATGGTTTGGTATGAAAGAAAGCTGCCCCCTGTGCAACACCATCAATGCAGGCCTCCAGCATATCCTCTCAGGCTGCAAGACCGCACTATCTCAAGGCCGCTACAGGTGGCGGCATGATCTGGTGCTGAAAAAGCTGGCAGAGGTGGCAGAGGCATGCAGACAATGAGCCAACAGCAAATCTCCTGTCCCAGCGAGACCTCCCATCCCTTTTGTAAGAGCTGGGGAGAACCCCAAACTCACCCACCGGAAAGTAACATCAAGATTCCTCTCACCTGGTGGTGAGTGGACTATGAGGGTTGATCTGGGGAGGCAGCTTCAGTTTCTCAGGGAGATAGTTGAAACATCGCTCCGGCCAGACCTGATCATGTGGTCAATCCCACACAAGACCATCCTGCTTTTAGAACTAACTGTCCCGTGGGAACAGGGGATGGAGGCTGCTAATGAACGTAAGTGTTCCAAGTACGCTGACCTGGCGGCAGAGTGTCAGGAGGCTGGCTGGAAAGCCATTACATGCCCCGTTGAGGTGGGGTGTAGGGGCTTTTTGGGCTCTTCAACAGTTTGTCTGTTGCGAGACATCGGCTGCACAGGGGCAGGGAGCTGCAAAGCCATCAAGGAGCTAGCAGAGGAGGCGGAGAAGGGCAGCTTCTGGCTATGGCTAAGGAGGAGTGATAGGGGTGGGGGCAGAACACCTAGGGCATCAGCAGGGTGTGGCAGGTGAAGACACCTGCCATCGCTCCGCCACCAAGAGATGTACTGGGGTTAAAGGAGCGAAACATCGGTGACTGGTGGTCCCCAGCTGATGACCCGTTCCTGCCCATAGGTGTATGGGGGAGCACACTTGTATAGAGTGCACTGGTGGAGGTGCGTCAGGCAGTAATGTCCAGCAGGTATTCCAACAGCCTGTATCTTCAAATATGTATGTGTGTGTGTGTGTGTGTGTGTGTATATATATATATATACACATATACATACACATACATACATACACACATGCACATATGCACACACATACCTATACACATACACATATGCATATCTATATGTATGTACATATATAGAACTTATGCATATATCTAAACATGACTGGGATTGAAAGAGATATCAGCATCTTATTTACAATATCTGAAGTGGAGTTTAGTTATGGTAAGGTGACATTAGTGTAGGGATTTGTAAATGAGTTGTTATTGCACATGATTTGTGGACATATTAATATTACATGTGATTTGTGGACATATTATTGCATGTGGTTATTTCACAGTGTTATTGCACAGTCTGACGGCAGAAGGGAGGAACCACCTGCGGTATCGTTCCTTCTTGCACTGAGGATGCCTCAGTCTGTCACTGAAGGAGCTGCTCAGCTCCACTACAGTCTGATGCAGAGGGTGAGAGGAGTTGTCCATGATGGATTTGAACTTGGTTAACACCCTCCTCTCAGCCACCTCCTCCAGAGAGTCCAGAGGACAGCCCAGGACAGAGCTGGACTTCCTGACCAGCTTATTCAGTCTCTTTCTCTCCTGCTGTGCTGCCCGGGGCCCAACAGCTGACAGCAGAGAGGAGAGCAGAGGCTACAACAGAGTCGTAGAAGGTCTTAAGCAGAGGCCTGCTCACTCCAAATAGAAACATGAGGTGGATATGTCGGCATGTCCATCGACCTCAGAGTGTTAAAGATGCACCAATGATTACTATGAAGTCCCTGATCATTTTTCTGTTGGTCACATGACCTTTGATCTCAGGTGACCGTGAAAGATCAAACTCAAGGTCATACATGTTTAGTTTTGGACAGAAATGACCTTATATACTATATACAACCCCTGGCAAAAATTATGGAATCACCGGCCTCGGAGGATGTTCATTCAGTTGTTTAATTTTGTAGAAAAAAAGCAGATCACCGACATGACACAAAACTAAAGTAATTTCAAATGGCAACTTTCTGGCTTTAAGAAACACTATAAGAAATCAAGAAAAAAGATTGTGGCAGTCAGTAATGGTTACTTTTTTAGACCAAGCAAATATGGAATCGCTCAATTCTGAGGAAAAAATTATGGAATCACCCTGTAAATTTTCATCCTCAAAACTAACACCTGCATCAAATCAGATCTGTTGTGTGGGCCGCCAGAAGAGGAGGTACTGCTGGCCCACCACCAGAGAGTGCCCTGCCTGAAGTGCGGGCTTCAGGCACGAGAGGGCGCTGCCACCACGGACACAGCCGGGAGTGACAGCTGTCACTCATTATTTCCTGACAGCTGTCACTCATTCATACTTCATCATCTCACTCCATAAAACCCAGAGGTCATCTCCACCTCATCGCCGAGATATCGTACTTCTATGGAGGTAACCTTCTCAGCCTGCAGATTCAGATAAGTAGTTACACAGACGCTGCACGAGTGTGTGTTAGAGGTGGAGGTGGCATTCCCACCGTTGTTCACACACCCACACTTGACTGTCTTTGCTCTTCGCCAGCAGTACCAGATCCGACAGTCGGGGACGGTGATCACCTGGGAATTCGGGACTTGGCGGCTCCAGTATTCACCAGGTTTGGTGGCGGCGGAAATCGTGTGGTTCCGGCTCTTCTCAGGACAGACGTCTTCTATCCTCGAGCCTGCCCACACGTCACCTTTGTGGATTGACTGTTATCAGATTCTGAGATTGTCTGTATATTCGTTGTGCACCTTCACAACATTAAATTGTTAATTTTTGGCTCATCTATTGACCGTTCATTTGCGCCCCCTGTTGTGGGTCCGTGTCACTACACTTTCACAACAGGATATCTCGGCCAGCGTCATGGATCCCGAGGGGCGTCACCCATCTGTTGGACAGCCAATGGAAGAGCAGGGTGCACAGGCGTCTGCAGGAGGCGTGCTCGGTGAGTTGCAGCAAATCCTCACCGCCTTTACCACTCGGCTGGATTTGATGTCCGAGCAAAACGTCATCCTTAATCGCAGGGTGGAGGCTCTCACCGCACAGGTGGAAGCGCGCGATCAGAGCGCTGCTGCGGCTCCTCCTCCTGCCGACCCGGTGCCGGATATTAACATTCCACTGGTCATTCAACGAACCCCCCCACCATCCTCTGAAGCATACATAAGTCCCCCAGAGCCGCACGGGGGTTGTGTGGAGACGTGCGTGGACTTTCTGATGCAGTGTTCGCTCGTCTTTGCACAACGACCCGTGATGTACGCGTCTGACGCCAGCAAGGTGGCTTATGTTATTAACTTGCTTCGGGGTAAGGCACGCACCTGGGCTACGGCGCTCTGGGAACAGAACTCACGGTTGTTATCAGCATACACTGGGTTTGTGGGGGAGTTCAGAACAGTGTTTGATCACCCTAACAGAGGAGAGACCGCTTCAACAGTGCTGCTGTCAATGCGACAGGGGCGCCGGTGCGCAGCCGAATATGCAGTCGACTTCCGCATCGCGGCTGCGAGGTCCGGCTGGAATAATGTTGTGCTCCGCGCCGCCTTCATAAACGGACTGTCATCGGTCCTGAAGGAGCATCTGGTAGCTAAGGAAGAACCGCGGGATTTAGATGGGCTTATCGATCTCGTTATACGGTTAGACAATCGGTTGGAGGAACGCCGTCGGGAGCGAGGCGAAGGACGTGGCCGGGTACGCGCCATCCCTCTCCCTTCCGGGTTCGAAAAGGGGCTGCCCTCCCCACGCTCCGCAGCCGCAGCGCTCCGTGGGGCAACAGCTCCCCCTGCTGACGTTGCTAGGGAAACGCACAGGGCCAAAATGAGAACAGATGACAGAATGAGGAGGCTGGTGCGCGGGGAGTGTTTTCTCTGCAGCTCAAAGGAGCACATACAGAAAAACTGCCCCAAACGGCCACAACGACAACAACCGCCCTTAGAGACTGGGCTAAGGGGGGGTCATAACATTCACGTGGGACACACACATATTGCCACATGACTCCCAGTTACAATCCTGAGCGGGGATTTAACCCTTCAAGCCCCAGCACTGGTGGACACGGGGTCAGAAGGGAATTTGCTAGACAGCAGATGGGCAAGGGAGGTAGGGCTCCCTCTGGTGGCGCTTCCTTCGCCATTGCAGGTGCGGGCACTAGATGGCACCCTCCTCCCTTTAATCACACACAAGACACAACCAGTAACTCTGGTGGTGTCTGGAAACCATCGGGAGGAGATTGAGTTTTTTGTAACTCCTTCTACCTCCCATGTGATTTTGGGCTTCCCATGGATGTTGAAACACAATCCCCGGATTGATTGGCCGTCTGGGGTAGTGGTTCAGTGGAGCGAAACCTGCCATCAGGTGTGTTTAGGATCCTCGGTTCCTCCCGGTTTACATGCTAAGGAGGAGGTCGAAGTCCCTCCCAATCTGACGGCAGTGCCGGTTGAGTACCACGATCTTGCTGACGTCTTCAGCAAGTATTTGTCACTCACCCTTCCCCGCACCGTCCGTACGATTGTGCCATTGATTTGGTTCGAGGCGTTGAGTTCCCGTCCAGCAGGCTGTACAACCTCTCACGACCTGAGCGCGAATCAATGGAGACCTACATCCGGGACTCATTAGCTGCCGGGCTGATCCGCAACTCCACCTCCCCGATGGGTGCAGGTTTCTTTTTTGTGGGCAAGAAAGATGGCGGACTCCGTCCATGCATTGATTACAGGGGGCTGAATGAGATTACGGTTCGCAACCGATACCCATTGCCGTTGTTAGATTCTGTGTTCACCCCCCTGCATGGAGCCAAAATCTTTACTAAGCTGGATCTTAGAAATGCGTATCACCTGGTTCGGATCCGGAAGGGAGACGAATGGAAGATGGCATTTGACACCCCGTTAGGTCACTTTGAGTACCTGGTCATGCCGTTAGGCTTCACCAACGCCCCTGCGACGTTCCAAGCCATGGTTAACGACGTCTTGCGGGACTTCCTGCACCGATTCGTCTTCGTATATCTGGACGATATTCTCATCTTTTCTCCGGATCCTGAGACCCATGTCCAGCATGTACGTCAGGTCCTGCAGCGGTTGTTAGAGAACCGACTGTTTGTGAAGGGCGAGAAGTGCGAGTTTCACCGCACGTCTTTGTCCTTCCTGGGGTTTATCATCTCCTCTAACTCTGTCGCCCCTAATCCGGCCAAGGTTGCGGCGGTGAGAGATTGGCCCCAACCAACAAGCCGTAGGAAGCTGCAACAGTTCCTCGGCTTCGCTAATTTCTATAGGAGGTTCATTAAGTGCTACAGTCAGGTAGTTAGCCCCCTGACAGCCCTGACCTCTCCAAAAGTCCCCTTCACCTGGTCGGATCAGTGCGAAGCCGCGTTCAAGGAGTTGAAATGACGGTTCTCTACTGCGCCAGTTTTGGTGCAGCCCGACCCAAGCCGCCAGTTCGTGGTTGAAGTGGACGCCTCTGACTCAGGGATAGGAGCCGTGCTATCCCAGAGCGGAGAGACCGATAAGGTTCTTCACCCGTGTGCCTACTTTTCTCGCAGGTTGACCCCGGCTGAACGGAACTATGACATCGGCAATCGAGAACTCCTTGCGGTGAAAGAGACTCTTGAGGAGTGGAGACACCTGTTGGAGGGAGCGTCTGTGCCATTCGCGGTTTTCACTGACCATCAGAACCTGGAGTATATCAGGACCGCCAAGCGGTTGAACCCCAGGCAAGCCCGCTGGTCACTGTTCTTCGGGCGTTTTGACTTCCGGATCACCTATCGCCCCGGGACCAAGAACCAGAGGTCGGATGCCTTGTCCCGGGTACACGAAGAGGAGGTCAAAACTGCACTGTCGGATCCACCGGAGCCCATCCTGCCTGAGTCCACTATCGTGGCCACCCTCACCTGGGACGTGGAGAAGATCGTCCGGGAGGCCCTGGCACGAAGCCCGGACCCGGGAACTGGACCAAAAGACAAACTATACGTCCCACCAGAGGCCAGGGCTGCGGTCCTAGACTTCTGTCACGGTTCCAAGCTCGCCTGTCATCCGGGGGTGCGAAGGACCGTGGCAGTTGTCCGGCAGCGCTTCTGGTGGGCATCTATGGAGGCCGACGTCCGGGAGTACGTCCAGGCCTGCACCACCTGTGCCAGGGGCAAGGCTGACCACAGGAAGTCCCAGGGTCTGCTCCAACTGCTTCCTGTGCCTCATCGCCCCTGGTCCCACATCGGCCTGGATTTTGTCACGGGTCTCCCACCGTCCCAGGGCAACACCACCATCCTCACGATAGTGGACCGATTCTCCAAGGCGGCCCACTTCGTGGCCCTCCCGAAGCTCCCTACGGCCCAGGAGACAGCGGACCTCCTGGTCCACCACGTCGTCCGTCTGCATGGGATCCCTACTGACGTAGTCTCGGATCGTGGTCCCCAGTTTTCCTCTCACGTCTGGAGGAGTTTCTGCAGGGAACTGGGGGCCACCGTGAGCCTCTCGTCTGGGTACCATCCACAGACAAATGGACAGGCAGAGCGGGCCAACCAGGAGTTGGAACAGACCCTCCGCTGTGTGACATCCGCGCACCCGACGGCCTGGAGCAACCACCTGGCCTGGATCGAGTATGCGCATAACAGCCAGGTGTCTTCTGCTACCGGCCTCTCCCCATTTGAGGTGTGTTTGGGGTACCAGCCCCCATTATTTCCCGTGGTGGAGGGAGAGGTCGGTGTGCCCTCGGTCCGGGCTCACCTTCGGAGGTGCCGTCGGGTGTGGCGCACCGCCCGTTCTGCCTTGTTGAAGGCCCGGACGAGGGCCAAGACCCATGCAGACCGCCGGCGGTCCCCGGCCCCTGCATACCAGCCCGGGCAGGAGGTGTGGTTTCGACGAAGGACATCCCGCTTCAGGTACAGTCACCGAAACTGATGGACAGGTTCATCGGACCCTTTCGCATCCTCAAGGTCCTTAGCCCTGCCGCAGTGAAGCTCCAGCTCCCAGCTTCACTGCGGATCCACCCGGTGTTCCACATCTCCAAAATCAAACCGCACCACACCTCACCCCTCTGTGCTTCCGGTCCGGCGCCGCCTCCTGCCCGGATCATTGACGGGGAGCCGGCTTGGACACTGCGCCGGCTCCTGGACATCCGTCAAACGGGCCGGGGGTTCCAATATCTGGTGGACTGGGAGGGGTATGGACCCGAAGAATGCTCCTGGGTGAAGAGGAGCTTCATCCTGGATCCGGCCCTCCTGGCCGATTTCTACCGTCGACACCCCAATAAGCCTGGTCGGGCGGGGGGGGGCCTGTTGTGTGGGCCGCCAGAAGAGGAGGTACTGCTGGCCCACCACCAGAGGGCGCCCTGTCTGAAGTGCGGGCTTCAGGCACAAGAGGGCGCTGCCGCCACGGACACAGCCGGGAGTGACAGCTGTCACTCATTCATACTTCATCATCTCACTCCATAAAACCCAGACGTCATCTCCACCTCATCGCCGAGATATCGTACTTCTATGGAGGTAACCTTCTCAGCCTGCAGATTCAGATAAGTGGTTACACAGACGCTTCACGAGTGTGTGTTAGAGGTGGAGGTGGCATTCCCACCGTTGTTGTTATGGGGTGTTCACACACCCACACTTGACTGTCTTTGCTCTTCGCCAGCAGTACCAGATCCGACAGTCGGGGACGGTGATCACCTGGGAATTCGGGACTTGGCGGCTCCAGTATTCACCAGGTTCGGTGGCGGCAGAAATCGTGTGGTTCCGGCTCTTCTCAGGACAGACGTCTTCTATCCTCGAGCCTGCCCACACGTCACCTTTGTGGATTGACTGTTATCAGATTCTGAGATTGTCTGTATATTCGTTGTGCACCTTCACAACATTAAATTGTTACTTTTTGGTTCATCTATTGACCATTCATTTGCGCCCCCTGTTGTGGGTCCGTGTCACTACACTTTCACAACAAGATCTGCTCGTTGACATTGACCCTGTGCCATGACATTGACCCTACGTGTCTTTTTGCAAGGAATGTTTTCGCAGTTTTTGCTCTATGGCAAGATGCATTATCATCTTGAAAAATGATTTCATCATCCCCAAACATCCTTTCAATTGTCCAAAATATCAACGTAAACTTGTGCATTTATTGATGATGTAATGACAGCCATCTCCCCAGTGCCTTTACCTGACATGCAGCACCATATCATCAATGACTGTGGAAATTTACATGCTCTCTTCAGGCAGTCATCTTTATAAATCTCATTGGAACGGCACCAAACAAAAGTTCCAGCATCATCACCTTGCCCAATGCAGATTCGAGATTCATCACTGAATATGACTTTCATCCAGTCATCCACAGTCCACGATTGCTTTTCCTTAGCCCATTGTAACCTTGTTTTTTTTCTGTTTAGGTGTTAATGATGGCTTTTGTTTAGCTTTTCTGTATGTAAATCCCATTTCCATTAGGCGGTTTCTTACAGTTCGGTCACAGACGTTGACTCCAGTTTCCTCCCATTCGTTCCTCATTTGTTTTGTTGTGCATTTTTCGATTTTTGAGACATATTGCTTTAAGTTTTCTGTCTTGACGCTTTGATGTCTTCCTTGGTCTACCAGTATGTTTGCCTTTAACAACCTTCTCATGTTGTTTGTATTTGGTCCAGAGTTTAGACACAGCTCACTGTGAACAACCAACATCTTTTGCAACATTGCATGATGATTTACTCTCTTTTAAGAGTTTGATAATCCTCTCCTTTGTTTCAATTGACATATCTCGTGTTGGAGCCATGATTCATATCAGTCCACTTGGTGCAACAGCTCTCCAAGGTGTGTTCACTCCTTTTTAGATGCAGACTAACGAGCAGATCTGATATGATGCAGGTGTTAGTTTTAGGGATGAAAATTTACAGGGTGATTCCATAATTTTTTCCTCAGAATTGAGTGATTCCATATTTTTTTCCTCTGCTTGGTATAAAAAAGTAACCATTACTGACTGCCACAATCTTTTTTCTTGATTTCTTATAGTGTTTCTTAAAGCCAGAAAGTTGCTATTTGAAAACTGACAACTGAATGAACATCCTCCGAGGCCGGTGATTCCATAATTTTTGCCAAGGGTTGTATTATGGTGTCACTGAGCCACAAACAATGACTTTGGATGTATTGGTGTCACATATGTAAGGTACAATGTATACTCTCTGAGTGTCCATTCCTGTCTCAGACTGTTTTCCTTTGTTCCACTTGCTCTCTTTTTTTCTCTTTCTTTCTGCTGTCACTGTTTTATGATGTACAGCATGCACACAGACATAAAGACAGCGGAATGGTCAACACATGCAGCACACACTGCACTGTTTGAAATGTTACTGTGTCGAATATTAATGCTTTGTAAGGAAGGGAAAATAACTCACACACCAGATGTTTAATATCGTGGCAAGTCTTTCATCTTTTAGAACTGACTCAGCATTTTTTTGGAAGCATATTGAAGTGGAGAAATGCATCCTGCAGGAACTGTATGAGTCACAAGAGTCATCCAGAAAAATGTTGTTAGACTTTACAGGCTCAGTTTCTAGATGTCTATGTTTTTGGGTGCACATTTTTTGCAGTACTAGGGGATAGCCACAGAGTCGTATACAGTATGACTACTAGAGTCCGTGTCACAATTTTGAATCAGGGCAACTCAGTGGGCAATACGCACAAACACTCAAAGAATCTCATCAAGAAACAGGTGGAAAATTCTGGAAAGCTGCGCATGTTGGCAAAGCCACAAACAGAGGAAGAAGGGAGACAACATTTCCTTCCATAATTAAGCAGTTTTGGTTATTCTTGTAACTTTTGCCGTGACTTATGGGCAATAAACTGGTGTAAATCGTCATGTCTGTGCACCAAATCTGAGGATTTAGAAATGACCTTGAATTTTATTCAAAGCTGACGTTATTCAGTACTATACAAAATGGATTTAATTAATGCGGAGCATGTGGAAGTAATTAATGTGCCCAGTTTGGATTGTGTGACATTGTGTCTTCATGTCTGCAGAATTTGGAAGCTGGAACATATCTGATCTGTTTAAACTTTCAACATTAAAATAAAATAAAATAATAATTTCTTAGCCGATGATGCATTTACATTCAGAAGTATTGGCTGATGAAACCATTCACTCATAGAATCAGAAATCCTGCAGGCTGTGTCATCTGAGTCACGCGGTGGAGAGCGCATTTGGAATCCTCTCAAAGGTAATTTTTTTAATATATATTGTAAAGGATAGATGAGCCGTGAGTGTGAATGCAGCAGTTGCAGCTGAGCATGTCAAGTCACCCAAACGTCTCAGCTCTGCTCACAGAGGCTCTCTGGCTCAGCTGCTGATTTATTGCAGCTGGAACAGATCAGATCCATGTAACTTCCTGTGGCCCATTTTTGGGCTGACTGTGCGGGATCTCTCATTAACCTCTGGATATGTTCCTAAATGTTTCAAATCTGCATTACTTAAGAACTCTAATGTTGACCCTAGTGTATTGAAAAACTATAGGCCGATATCAAATCTATCATTTTGCTCTAAAATTCTGGAAAAGGTGGTTTCACGGCAGCTCATGGGCAATGTTACTGAGAATAATCTTTCTGACCCACTGCATTCTGCTTTTAGAAAATATCATTCCACAGAGACAGCTCTCACTAAAGTGGTGAATGATCTTCTGCTTGCAGTGGATTCAGACACCACTATGGTTCTGATGCTGTTAAATCTTAATGCTGCATTTGATACCGTGGATCATCATATTCTACTCGATAGGCTGGAGAATCATTTAGGGATTACTGGGAATGCCCTTGCATACCTGACCAGTCATTCTCACTGTGTTTTGTACAATAACACTACCTCTAACCTTAGTGACATGAAATTTGGGGTTCCACAAGGGTCCATTTTAGGCCCCCTGCTTTTCTCCCTTCATATAGCACCCCATGGGCACATATTGCTGTGTTTTGGGATTACCTTTCTGTTGTGAAAGTGTCGTGACACGGACCCACAACAGGGGGCGGTAATGAACGGACAATGGATAAGCCAAAAAGTAACAATTTAATGTTGTGAATCGCACAACGAAGTACAGACAATAACAATATGGTGGAATGTCAATTATACACAAGGTGACGTGTGGGCAGGCTCGAAGATAGAAGATATCTGGCGAGAGAAGAGCCGGATCCCACACAGCTTCCACCACCAACGGATCTGAAGAACACCAGAGCCACCAAGCCCTGCGCCCCAGGTGGCCACTGTCTTCAGCAGTCAGACCCGGTACTGCTGGCAGAGAACAGAAACAGTATTGATGAGTGCGAGTTCGCACACTCAGTAATCCCACAGTCTGTGTTTAGTTAGGAGGGAGCACCTCCACCTCCAATCACACACTCGTGCAGCTCCTGTCTAACCACTTATCTGGCTGGGGTGTGAAGCGAAGCCGTCGCTGATCACACCAAACGCCAATCCCACAGATAAGGCAAACACCACAGGAAAACGGCTGCAAAAGAGTTCAGACTATTATTCAGTTTTAAGTCAGCAGAGAAGTTACCTGAATGGTAGCTGATTTCTCGGCGGGGAGGTGGAGTTGCAGGTCGGCCTTTATGGTGGTGGTGATGTGAATGAGTGACAGCTGGTGCTGATAACGAGTGACAGCTGTCACTCCCGGTTGCTATGACACCCTCTCATGCTTGAAGCCCGCACTTCAAGCAGGGCGCCATCTGGTGGTGGTGGGCCAGCAGTACCTCCTCTTCAGCGGCCCACACAACACCTTTCATTGCTATGCTGATGATACTCAGTTATACATGCCGATAACTGCTCATAATCTCATCCACATAAAATCATTAGAAGATTGCCTTGCATAATTGAAAAGCTGGATGTCTAGTAATTTCCTACTTTTAAACTCTGATAAGACTGAAATGATGGTTCTTGGTCCAATGAAACATCTGCATCAATTTGACCAGCTAACGCTTAGCCTAGGCTTGTGTGTCATACATCACACTGCCAAAATACGGAACCTTGGGGTACTTTTTGATCCTACGTTGTCCTTTGACCTCCACATTAGAGATATTTTGAGGACTGCTCTCTTCCACCTGTGAAATATAGCGAAGATTCGTCCCATCTTGTCTATGGATGAGGCTGAGACTCTGGTACATGCATTGATCTCTTCTAGATTGGACTACTGCCATGCTTTTTTTTCTGGTTTACCGCAGTCCAGCATTCAATTGGGTCAAAATGCTGCTGCCAGACATTTGACAGGAAGCAGAAAGTTTGACCATATTACACCCATTCTGGCATCCCTTCATTGGGTTCCTGTCTCTGTGAGATCGGATTTTAAGGTTCTGCTACTAACGTATAAAATTGTTCACGGACTGGCACCTCCCTACTTAGCTGACCTAATTAAACCCTACGTACCGGCCCGGGCTCTGCATTCTCAGGGTGAGGACTACTTTGTGTCCCTAGGGTGAATAAAAAGTCTGCAGGTTATAGAGCTTTCTCTTATCGTGCCCCTGTTCTGTGGAATGATCTCCCTGCATCAATAGTCAGATTCTGTAGAGATTTTCAAGTCCAGACTTAAGACGCATTTATTTTCCCTTTCGTATGGCTAGCATACTGGCATAGTATGTTACTATGCTTTTTACCCTTTAAAATTCATTTTATTAGGAAACGGAGCGGGCCGCAGCCTCAACTTTATCTAAATTCTGGGTCTTTTAGTGAAGCTTAGGGCTAGTGGCCGGCGATCACCTTAGTATTTCTTCTGTTTTTCTTGTTGCTTAATACTGACAAATTATACTGTATTTGTTGTCTTTCTGATGCCTGATTCTGTTTTTTCTCTGTTTGAGGTGCGGCTCCATCCAGAGATGGGAGTAGTGTCTTCTTCTGCAACCCTCCCATCCTTTGAACAGGCAAAATTTCCTGTATATTTATTTTGTAAATTGTTTTGTCAATTGTGCCTGTGGCTTGACCCAAGCAGAGGGTCACCCTTTTGAGTCTGGTCTGCTTGAGGTTTCTTCCTCAAATCATCAGAGGGAGGGACCTTACTTGTGTGAAGCACGTTGAGGCAGATTTGCTGTGATTTGGCGCTACATAAATGAAAATAAACTGAAATTGAAAAATTGAACTTCCATCACTAAGATTTCGGAATGTGTAGTTGTCAGGGTAAGTTTAATACTTTAGTTTAATGTAAATTAATTTTACAGACTCGATATCCAGGTCATAACAGTATTTTAACACGTATTTTGCAAGCTTTTTTTCCCATGTGTGTTCCGCATATCTGCATTGAAAATGCATATGAAAACATGTTACATTCAGACACTTCGACAGTATTTTGTCCGGTTACAAAGTGTCATGTCACTCTCCATGAAGGGACATATAGGGAATAACCCTGTTGTGTCTGATGGTTTGTTGACGTTCATGGTGATGTGTTAACGGAGTCGGTAAAATGAGTTTTACGGCAATGCATTAGCGGAGCTGTAAAATGGCTTTTTGCGACCGTATAACAGCAGTGTCGGTACGCGACTTTCTCTCGCTCTCAGCTAATAGCGCTAACAGCTAGCAGTGTGCGCAGCCAGTGTTCTGTTGAATTGTGCATCTCATCGCATAAATTGATAGTTCTTGGTCGCGACAATCAGAATCCACATCAATACTTTCATATGGGAGCTTAAATTCACCCATTTAGGCTGTGGCATCGGTACGCAACTTTCGTTTGCTCTCAGCTAACAGCTAGCAGCGCGCGCAGCTGAATTGTGCATCTTGCCACATAAATTGACACATTGATGTCTTGACAATATTGTGCATGTGTGCGCATGCACATGCGCAGTTGCGTGGAGGACAGGAATGACATCTCGTCAGAACACCGGTCAGGGCGTGGAGTAATACATCCAAATTTGAAACGATCTAATATTTTGCCACTGTTACCCCGATATTATACGGTCTGAAATCTCACACGCTTAACCAATCAGATTATATAAAATGTAATTGGAGTAGAATTGTGTTTAGTAGGCAGCATTGGGAGTGCGCTCTAGTAGTAGGGCTCTGTGGTAATAGCACCCATGGGCATAAAGACAGTAAGGGCTACAGCAACATGGCATTTCACCTGAGCGACCTTGACCTTCACTTGAATGATTGACCTGTGGCTGACCTTGCCAGGGCAGTTCTCTAATCTACCTAAGTGTGTGTCACATTTGAATCAAAAGGGGTTGAAAAATCAAATTCATTGCCAACATGAATTTTTTCGGGGCCAATTTGTGGTCAAGCTTCACTGACAGACCACGTTTGGTAGAAATCAGCAAAAGGACCTGAGAAGAGTCGACCAACGAAGAGACATGCAGACATGACCTCGACAGAAAGATTGTCCTTTGGCAAATTTTTACCTCACCTCAGCAATTCTGGAAACAATTGGCACATGTGTGCCAGGTTTGGTGGAAATCAGAGTGAACAGCTTCAGTTTTGACCTTGGACACCAGTGACGTTGAGGAGAGCCAAAACAAACCCTTGAAAATTCTGGGGTAAGCCTTCAACCACATGCCTAGTTTGGTATAAATCAGCCATGGGACCAGGGCCAGACTGGTAAACAGACAGACAGTGCTCACATTATATAGTATGATTATCATACCTATTGTTACAGCAGAATCACTGTCAGCTGCAACAGCAGCAGAAAATAATGACAGGAGATGTGGCAACTTTGCAGAGTTAATGAGAGCAGCAATAATTATTTATTTGTAAGATTCAACATTGTTTTACTGCTTAGCACAATTTATACCAATAACAGAATTTCTGGCTGTAGTTGTTACTTAAAATATCAACATGGACCATTGTTGAGGATCAATCATCATTGACCCTACAGCTCAAGTAAGCAGAAAATCTGTAAATATTTAACTTTTGACATCACGTAGCATTACAGCATGTGATGCGTCACTTCCACAGCCAGCAATGGTGGAACTTTTCATTGTGGAATTTGACCATCTGCCATACATAGTTCATTCGTTCCTTGCACTGTGATGAAATGTCAGTTACAACACTATGACTATATGTGGCATATTTCCCTGAGTATATTCTCATGAGCAAATGCGTCATCAGCCAGACGAGGTCAAGGGGATACTCATGCATCACGTGGCTGTGACACACAGATGACTCCGTTCAGTGGTGGTCAGCCTGGGTGGTTGCCATTAACCAAGTTGGACTGAGCAGAGTAACACAGTCACTGTATTTGTAGCAACAGAGAGGAACATGCTGATCGTCATTGTGTGAGTGAGATATTTTCCACTTATTGTGAGGAATTAAATATGCACCAAACACTGCTGAGTTCTTGGTTGTACCGCAAACCTTAAGGGTTTTTTTCTTTTTTTTTTTTTTTGCTGTCAGTTAGTGGAAATCAGGGAAAGACGTGCTTGAAAACCACAGCAAAGTCTGGCATCCAAAACTGAACTACACTCACTTCTTACATGGAACACATTTTGCCACAGGTAATAGTGTTTTTAGAACATTTCTTTAAAAGTCATACGTCGTGATAGTCTGTATAAATGTGTTTGTGAATGCTTTTTACAACCATAAATCAGAAAAAGCTGGGACAATATGGAAAATACAATAAAAAAAACCCTGCAATGATTTGTACATTTGCTCATTAACTGTAACTTCTATCACATTGTATACAGTATGAACCCAAGATATTTCATATTTTATATGGAAAAATTCATTTTATTTGATGATATAATCCATTCAGCATTTTAGGCCCGCAACACCTTCCAAAAAAGTTCAGACAGGGGAAATGTAGTTCTAGTAAAGAGGAAAATAATAATCATGATAATAATAATAATGTTTTTTCAAGCAGATGATGTCATGAATCGTCATTTGCTACAAAAGTAGTGTCGTTGAAAGCAAGGGCGTAGGTTTGGTCTCAGCTTTGGTAGGGACAATACCACCCCCCCGCCCCCCTGCCCACCACCACCACCCCCTAACCCACTCATACCATTAGACGCACAAGTACAGCATAATACATAACATATGACGACATAATGCTGAATAATTTAACACTTTATTTACATTATTAAGTGTGTAGGCAGACAAACAAATAGCTTAAATAACAAAATTGCACCCAAAATCACGAATCAATTCTATAGGCCTACACCTGAGAGAACAAGACAACAAAAAAAATACTTGTGGAGCTAACAAAAAAAAAAGAAGTTTTTGCAACCAAGATGTATAATCTATTCTCTTCATCAATAATGCAGTTGTAGGTATCTGGCAACCTAATTTGCCAACAAAAAAAGGGCTTTACAATGATATATATGGTGTATTACGGTAAACGTAAGCCTGTGATGTCATAACGCAGAGGAAAAACACGGAAGTTTCACACTAGTGCGCCGCTGATTCTCATTACCGTACGTTCTCATGTAAGCCCTCACGCTGAAAAATTTCAACACTGACAGCAAGCCAAGAACCCGTGCTTTCCAACAGTATGCTATATGTTGCATATATTACGGTAAAGTGCGTTCGGTGACTTTTGAAACGAGGGAAAAGTATGAAAAAGAGCGCAAAAGTGACAGAAAAGTACAGAGACAGACAGCAAACATAAATGTAGTAATTTTTGAGGAAAAGGCAGGGTGTCATTTGTGAAGGTGTGTGTGCGTGTTTGTGTGGGTGTGCAGTTTATTTTAAGTGTGGCGCACAGCATTGTTCGCAAGCCCCCGCCCTTCTTGTTTTTCTGCACCGGAGCAGTGTTGCCAGATATGAAATATGAAACTATCGTACCAAAACCTCAAAATTATCGTATTTTGGGAGAAATTATCGTACACAAACAAAACGCATACAACGTAGCTATTTTAGCGTTTTTTTTTAATTTACAAAGAATTTTATGTCACATTTTTAAACAGTAATTATAGTAATGGGGAAACTATGGCACAACAAGAACGCAAATGCACAAGCAAATGCACTACCAGACTAGAAAGATTTTTTTTTTTTCTGTGAAGGGACACAAACGTGTTAATTACCAGACTAGAAAGAGTCGAATTCAACCTCGAGGTCGCTGTCGTCATCTGATGCCATGGCCACTTGCGCAGATTTTGTTGAACACAGAAAAAAATGTTGACACCTCCATAAGGAACTTTAACTTTTTTTTTATTTTTCTTGTATATCTCTTTGCTCTTGTGTTTTGTTCGTTTGTTATTGCATTTGTTGAAATAAAGTTTCGAAAAAAAAAAGATGTTGGTTGGGGAATCTTCCTGTCACGGCAGAGATTGGATGGGAACTCATTACTTTGTATGGAGAGGGGGCGGGCTTTCAAATGACTGTCCCGGTCGCCCAAAGCCAGCATTTGATGCCGCCTGAGTGCAACACCTGCAAAATGATTCTTGGGTGTCAGAGAGAGATGCGTGTTTGGGCAACCAACTGAAATTATCGTACATATTGGATTTTTTCCCATTATTGATCGTACATCGTACAGAGGGCAAAACTATCGTACAAATACGATAATTATCGTACATCTGGCAACACTGCACCGGAGCCACCCATCCTCTGCGCTCTGGGACCTCCCACTTTACAAATTAAGCACTGCCTGCCACGAGATGCGCTTTGTTTACGTCCATGTGAGAAGAACGTGAGCTAATGAAATTGCAACATGGGTAACCCTGTCACTCTGGCACGTCGAAAACACAAAACGTGACGACTAAAATTATAGTATCGAGTTCGCAAAAAAATAGTGAATGATTTTGTTATATAAAAAAAATTCTAAATATTGGTAGGGACTATTTTGCCATCCCAAAATATTGGTTGTGACTTGTCCCTATGGTCCATATGCAAACCTACGCCCCTGGTTGAAAGGCTGAGTCTTTAAGGAGCAAAGATGGCAAAGATGGGACAACTAGTTTGTCAACAAATCCACTGGAAGGACTGGATTTGTATATTTCTCCACCTACAGTGTGTAATAAGTCCAGGAAGGGCATCTGACATCAAAATTGCCAAATCAACATGCACCACGCAACATGTCGATCCACCTCTGTTCTCACTTTTTAGTGTGTGTATGGTTGTTGTTTTGTTTTTTTTGTTTTTTTTAATTTGCATTTTCTGTATCATCTCAAGTTTTTATTAAGTTCCGGTTACACGGCACTAACGAAGGACAACAAAGCCCAAAAGAAACAAGAAATCTGGGCTTTTGTTGACTTTCAGAGGCATTGTTTAACCTTCTTTCAGCTTCATTCCTGCAGTTGGCACGTCGTTGGAATTTTCAAACGGTTGAAAAACTTAAACGAATACCAACAACAACGTCAATTCATCTGTATTTTGTTTTGCTTTCATTCTTGATGGTTTCTTATCATTTGCTTAGTTTTCGTAACATTAGCGTTGCGTTGTGTAACAGTAGCGTCTGTCTCTACTGGTCTCTACTGGTGGTTGGCTCTCACTGCGGTATGGTATCACTTCCTGTTCCAGAGCACAGCGGTGTTTTGCTGTATCTGTTAGCTGTTTAATCTGCGTAGTTAGATTGATCTAGATAACTAGATAACAGTTTGTTTCACAGTGTAATCTTCACGTGCCTTAACTAAAGCACTCCCTCTGCTGAATCACCTCTAAATTATTTACACATTATTCACTGTGTGTATTTTTAGGAATCCGCTAGCTTAGCGCAGCTACTAGCTCTTAGCCGGTTTAGCATGGTGGCTTCTCCTGTCTCTCCCACACTTCTCTGCTCTGGTTGTGAAATGTTTAGTTATTCCTCGGCCTCCTTTAGCAGTAATGGTACTTGTAATAAGTGTAGCTTATTCGTAGCTTTGGAGGCCAGGCTGGGCGAATTGGAGACTCGGCTCCGCACCTTGGAAAATCCTACAGCTAGCCAGGCCCCTGTAGTTGGTGCAGACCAAGGTAGCTTAGCCGCCATTAGCTGCCCCCCAGCAGATCCCGAGCAGCTGGGAAAGCAGGCCGGCTGGGTGACTGTGAGGAGGAAGCGTAGTCCTAAACAGAAGCCCCCTGTACACCACCAACCCGTTCACATCTCTAACCATTTTTCCCCACTCGGCGACACACCCGCCGACGAACAAACTCTGGTTATTGGCGACTCTGTTTTGAGAAATGTGAAGTTAGCGACACCAGCAACCATAGTCAGTTGTCTTCCGGGGGCCAGAGTAGGCGACATTGAAGGAAATTTGAAACTGCTGGCTAAGGCTAAGCGTAAATTCGGTAAGATTGTAATTCACGTCGGCAGTAATGACACCCGGTTACACCAATCGGAGGTCACTAAAATTAACATTGAATCGGTGTGTAACTTTGCAAAAACAATGTCAGACTCTGTAGTTTTCTCTGGGCCCCTCCCCAATCGGACCGGGAGTGACATGTTTAGCCGCATATTCTCCTTGAATTGCTGGCTGTCTGAGTGGTGTCCAAAAAATGAGGTGGGCTTCATAGATAATTGGCAAAGCTTCTGGGGAAAAACTGGTCTTGTTAGGAGAGGCGGCATCCATCCCACTTTGGATGGAGCAGCTCTCATTTCTAGAAATCTGGCCAATTTTATTAAACCCTCCAAACCGTTACTACCCAGGGTTGGGACCAGGAAGCAGAGTTGTAGTCTTACACACCTCTCTGCAGCTTCTCTCCCCCTGCCATCCCCCCAATACCCCATCCCCGTAGAGACGGTGCCTGCTCCCAGACCACCAACAACCAGTAAAAATCTATTTAAACATAAAATTTCAAAAAGAAAAAATAATATAGCACCTTCAACTGCACCACAGACTAAAACAGTTACATGTGGTCTATTAAACATTAGGTTTCTCTCTTCTAAGTCCCTGTTAGTAAATGATATAATAATTGATCAACATATTGATTTATTCTGCCTTACAGAAACCTGGTTACAGCAGGATGAATATGTTAGTTTAAATGAGTCAACACCCCCGAGTCACACTAACTGTCAGAATGCTCGTAGCATGGGCCGAGGGGGAGGAGTAGCAGCAATATTCCACTCCAGCTTATTAATTAATCAAAAACCCAGACAGAGCTTTAATTCATTTGAAAGCTTGACTCTTAGTCTTGTCCATCCAAATTGGAAGTCCCAAAAACCAGTTTTATTTGTTGTTATCCATCATCCACCTGGTCATTACTGTGAGTTTCTCTGTGAATTTTCAGACCTTTTGTCTGACTTAGTGCTTAGCTCAGATAAGATAATTATAGTGGGCAATTTTAACATCCACATAGATGCTGAGAATGACAGCCTCAACACTGCATTTAATCTATTATTAGACTCAATTGGCTTTGCTCAAAATGTAAATGAGTCCACCCACCACTTTAATCATACTTTAGATCTTGTTTTGACTTATAGTATGGAAATTGAAGACTTAACAGTATTCCCTGAAAACCCCCTTCTGTCTGATCATTTCTTAATAACATTTACATTTACTCTGATGGACTACCTAGCAGTGGGGAATAAGTTTCATTACAGTAGAAGTCTTTCGGAAAGTGCTGTAACTAGGTTTAAGGATATGATTCCTTCTTTGTTATGTTCTCCAATGCCATATACCAACACAGTGCAGAGTAGCTACCTAAACTCCATGGGTGAGATAGATTATCTCGTCAGTAGTTTTACATCCTCATTGAGCACAACTTTGGACGCTGTAGCTCCTCTGAAAAAGAGAGCCTTAAATCAGAAGTGCCTGACTCCATTTTAGAATTCATCATACTACAGAAACAGCATTAGTGAAGGTTACAAATGATCTTCTTATGGCCTCAGACAGTGGACTCATCTCTGTGCTTGTCCTGTTAGACCTCAGTGCTGCTTTTGATACTGTTGACCATAAAATTTTATTACAGAGATTAGAGCATGCCATAGGTATTAAAGGCACTGCACTGCAGTGGTTTGAATCATATTTATCTAATAGATTACAATTTGTTCATGTAAATGGGGAGTCTTCTTCACAGACTAAGGTTAATTATGGAGTTCCACAAGGTTCTGTGCTAGGACCAATTTTATTCACTTTATACATGCTTCCTTTAGGCAGTATTATTAGAAAGCATTGCTTAAATTTTCAATGTTATGCAGATGATACCCAGCTTTATCTATCCACGAAGCCAGAGGACACACACCAATTAGTTAAAGTGCAGGAATGTCTTACAGACATAAAGACATGGATGACCTCTAATTTCCTGCTTTTAAATTTAGATAAAACTGAAGTTATTGTACTTGGCCCCACAAATCTTAGAAACATGGTGTCTAACCAGATCCTTACTCTGGATGGCATTACCCTGACCTCCAGTAATACTGTGAGAAATCTTGGAGTCATTTTTGATCAGGATATGTCCTTCAATGCGCATATTAAGCAAATATGTAGGACTGCTTTTTTGCATTTGCGCAATATCTCTAAAATTAGAAAGGTCTTGTCTCAGAGTGATGCTGAAAAACTAATTCATGCATTTATTTCCTCTAGGCTGGACTATTGTAATTCATTATTATCAGGTTGTCCTAAAAGTTCCCTGAAAAGCCTTCAGTTAATTCAAAATGCTGCAGCTAAAGTACTGACGGGGACTAGAAGGAGAGAGCATATCTCACCCATATTGGCCTCTCTTCATTGGCTTCCTGTTAATTCTAGAATAGAATTTAAAATTCTTCTTCTTACTTATAAGGTTTTGAATAATCAGGTCCCATCATATCTCAGGGACCTCTTAGTACCAAATCACCCCAATAGAGCGCTTCGCTCTCAGACTGCAGGCTTACTTGTAGTTCCTAGGGTTTTTAAGAGTAGAATGGGAGGCAGAGTCTTCAGCTTTCAGGCTCCTCTCCTGTGGAACCAGCTCCCAATTCGGATCAGGGAGACAGACACCCTCTCTACTTTTAAGATTAGGCTTAAAACTTTCCTTTTTGCTAAAGCTTATAGTTAGGGCTGGATCAGGTGACCCTGAACCATCCCTTAGTTATGCTGCTATAGACTTAGACTGCTGGGGGGTTCCCATGATGCACTGTTTCTTTCTCTTTTTGCTCTGTATGCACCACTCTGCATTTAATCATTAGTGATTGATCTCTGCTCTCTTCCATAGCATGTCTTTTTCCTGATTCTCTCCCTCAGCCCCAACCAGTCCCAGCAGAAGACTGCCCCTCCCTGAGCCTGGTTCTGCTGGAGGTTTCTTCCTGTTAAAAGGGAGTTTTCCTTCCCACTGTCGCCAAGTGCTTGCTCATAGGGAGTCGTTTTGACCGTTGGGGTTTTTCTGTAATTATTGTATGGCTTTTGCCTTGCAATATAAAGCGCCTTGGGGCAACTGTTTGTTGTGATTTCGCGCTATATAAATAAAATTGATTTGATTTTGATTTGATTTGTTTGACTTTCGTCCAACTTTGTTTAACCTACCAAGTCCGACATATTGAACAAACGCAACTGAACAAATTAATAACTAAAACTTCGACGAGCTGAACGAAACATCCTTGTATTGCTAATGAATTGTTCATTTTTGGGAGGAAAAAGAAGCATCTTCATACAGAAACAACAGCGTTAAGAACGTTTTAAAAACTACTTTAACTCGCACGTTTCAACTTTTTGTGGCTGGCCTGCGTGCGCATCTTTGGGAGTAGCCTTCATCTGACACGGACAGTCCCAATGGCTGATGGAGAACTTTTGTTTGTGAAGCCAAACAAAACAAACAAAATCTCTCAGCTGTTGTCAAGACAAACAAAATCCCACACCTGCAAGTATTGTGGCAATGAGGACAAGGCTGGCTGTCCTCGGTTTTATATCCGCTTTCGGTAACGTCATTGTGAATGTTTTTGAATGATTTCGTGATGGGAAAATGCAGGATCTTTCGTCCATCTTTTATTGACGATTTTTGACATTTCATCCAGCTATCGCCCTGTGCCGTGTGACCGAGGCATTAATTTGGGGTTGTACATGACCCCACACATATGCAGGCAGCAGAAAATGGAGGGCTGGGAGTTGACAGCTCCGCCAGATTTCAGAATTTTTATAAGACAATCACAAGAACACAGATCTTCGGTTGGAGAAAGTAATTTGTAGTTAGTAATTTATTAACTCTGTACTTTTAATTTCTAGTTAGGTTTCTTAAAGAGGAATTGTCACTTTTACTTGAGTTGTGTTTTTATGGTAGTAATTGTAGTTTTACTAGTTTCAGTACTCTACCAACCGCAGGAAAAAATGATTCTTTTCTATTGTGGGCGACATGAAAGCCTACATTTATCTCTGAAGTGAATTCTACATTACAACTTGAAGTCCAAAGCACCATTTGTACTGTTGATGTAACTCATGCATATATTTGCATGTTGCTTTTACCAGGTACAAACATGACACTGTTGGTATTGTTCATGGTATAATTTCCACTTAAAGAAACAGATTTTTCTCTGTGAGTTGAGAACGGGTCTTCTGTGTGCTCTTGCTTGCGTGTTCGTGGATGTATGCATGCTGGCGGATGCAGCTGGTGACATCTGTCCTATTGTCTTCTACTCTGAAAAGTGACAATAGTGCTTTCAGACGTTACACTCTGTACACCCCCTCCTTTACAGGAACTAGCTTTTGCAACCGGATTGCATCGGGGGCAATGTCCCGCTGCCCCTGAGCTGCAGTTGTTCCTATGGCAACACACTCACAAAGAATGCGTCCTGTGGCGATGGTGAAAGAATTCCCTTGCTTTCAAAGTTATGGGGGGGGGGGGGGGGTATTGTCTGCGATGTTGGTCGATGGCCATGGGGATTTGTCTTGATCAAAAACAGTCTGACCCACTGTTTGATACACATATATACATTCATGGATAATGCATACCGTTCCGGACTCCCCTAACACTCTCCTGTCAGTCCCACAAAGACATGTATACATGCACGCATGGATAATGCATACCATCACACTGGATACCGGCCCAGGTGGCAGCAGGCCAGGCCTTTTCTTATTAGAGGCACTCTTAACCCGCGCATCCACAAAGCCGAGCTCACACATTTCTCTCACATGCTGCCGCTTGTGAGCTGTTGACCTGTCTGGCAGCTTCACTCTGCAAAGTGTCTGATGTGTTCTGACTTGTATTTGAAGGTAATATGACCATACATGGAGGATCACAGTGCCAAGATTCTAAGTGGGACATGGCATATTGAATCCGCGCCCCACTGTCTTTATTTACACAAGCTACAGAATAGATTTCTGTAGAGTCTGTAGCAGGGCTCAGCCTGCAGAGAGGAGAAAACACCCCATCAGCTACCCTATGACTGTTAGATGTGTCCTGGCAGAGTCATCATAGCAAACCAATACTGGTGAAGACCATCCAAACCTTAAAGGTTTGCTAGCTTTTTGCGGCTTTGCAGTTTGCTCCCACTGGGTGCACACGATGGTTGCATACTTCCACATGAATGCAGCAAATGTACACGCTAGAAATATATGAACACTATATCCACTTACATGCTGAAGAAACCATACTCGTACTTGTGCACAAAGATTAGATTCTTTTGTCATGCCATAGAGAGTGCACGTGCATGCGGAGAACGCTCCCGTCTGGAGAGGAATGTATCCATCTGGGTTCAAAGTGTCACTCTGATGTGGCTGTGCCGCACACTGATTTATAGTTTCAGGTTGCCATGTTATGATGAGCATTCCAAGTAAAATGGGAAAAGGTGACCGCATGCTTTGCTAGTTGAGTTCTGTGCAGCGTGGGTGTAAAATGTGAGATGGAAAAACTGTAAGACCAGTAATCTTGAAAATATTTAGGCATTTCCAATCATTCCGAGGACTTCTCAGTGATGAGAGTTGTAAATTAGAGGGTATCTTGCTTTGTCAGCTTCACCTAAACCCTTTTAACGTGGATTGATGTGATGACAAAGTTCCTTTACACAAAGAGCCTTCACACATAGAACATTAATGATTAATGGTGTTCGCCATCTGTGATAGACAACTTTATTTTGTTAAAGCAGGACACAGGGCTGAATGATTTAAAGAAAAAAAAAAATATACCTTTGCACTTAGAGTCCCTCAGCTGATGCTCTCATTAAAGTAAGTCAAGGCAACAAATCTTCAATAAGCTTCTTTTCCTTCCCAACATGTATCACTGACATTATCATATTTTGCTTATATAGTAACTCACCAGATTGACCTGTTTTCCCCAAAAGAACAGATGAAATTCAGCAATCTTCAGTACGCTGCTGGTCCATCCCAAGACGCATCGCTGTGCCAGTAAGAGGACAAACATCTCTTTGCTTATTCAAATAATATTGTGTTTACCTTGTTAATGATCTATTTCCCCAGGCAACCTAGTTCAAGGTGACCTATTTTAATAAGCATCTGATCAGTCTCATCCATTGTGATGTCTTTGGTACTAGGTCTCATGAAGTCAAAGTTCAGTCAATAACACACTTGCACAGGTAGAAGAAGCCCCACCCCTATTGTGCAGAATTTCAAAGTATTCACAATCACTAGAATAGTTAAACTCATATTTTAATAGTTACACTGCCCTGATTACAACATTAAAAGCAATCACATCATCAACAAGGATGTAATTAAATGTTGAAATAACTAAATTAAAATGATTTCATCATGAGGTTTATGTCACATTGAGAAATCCTAATAATCAAACAAACTGCAGTCTTTGTTACATCATCTCCTGTTGTGTTTATATATATTATTATATATATTTATATTTATTTACGGTGTCTTTTTTCTTGGTTGAAATGCAGATATGAATGAATGAATGAATCTACCAGACTTAAAAATGTACACATTACTTTTCATGCTATTTTATTTGTCTAAAATAAATGTCCAAGGTTGATTATCATGTTAATCAAGACATTATTGCATCTGAAACAACAACAACTGACAGTTATGGTTTTATTTTACAGATGAATAAAGATTTCTAAAGAATCTTTTTTTTACTTTACTATTTTAATTACAAGTTTTCTAATGTACTTTAAAATGTACAGTAATCAGAAATTAATCTTGAGGTAAAAAAAAAGATTTGTAAGGATTTTCTTCAAAAAACTGCAGTGTATCAATTAGTAGTTCTGATGTTCCTCTGGCACACATTTCTACACTCTGTCATCTTCTGTGTTTGGCCTGATGCCTCAACTTTGATCGTGGCGGCCTGCGACAAGTAGTGGTGCGTGCTCCCAGGGGAACGCCGCACAAGCTTGGCTTTTGCCATGTCGCGCCGCAATGTGTCTTTAACACAACATTTCTCATTGAAAATAATGGGTTTTAGAGCAATGTGTGACACGTTTAAGGCCCTGATCACATTCGGTGTGAAAGGCCCTTTAAGGTTGTGACTATTTAATGAGCTAATGATGCGCTAGAGTTAATTATGCATTTGAGAAAAGTTGTTAAAAAAGTGTTAACAAAGAAGGGAAGAAGAGGAATGATTCAAAATGTCACTTGTATGATGACACATTATTGAGCCAATCAAACGGCTGAGATGGAACAAGTTCATTTTGAGTCCAGAAATCATCATGGTTTGGCCTCGAAAAAGGGCCACAGTCTCTTGAGCTGAATGGAACATTGTCAAGTGAACATATTCTTGTGGAGGTTTTACAGAACAGTCACCCATGCTATTCTCAAAACTGACATGACAAAGTCACTTTGGAACAAATTATTGGCATAGCATGCACATCTGTAAGGGGGATCATACCGTGTCTTCCTCTCACCAACTTTGTCATCTCCTGGGTCAACGTTAAAAATGTGAAAAATTTTGATTACCGTCAATTTGGTATCGACTCTGTAATAAGAATCAAAACAGTATGAACATTTATCCAAGTGTGACAACTTAATGAGTGGATGCACCAGACACACTGCAGACACACGGGAGGTTTAATCACATGAGAGCAAAGTCTAAACACTTTATACTTTGCAGACAGAAAGTAGTAGTTTTCTCCACTGTGGTGATAATTTACAGTAATCTCCACCTTTATTACATTATGCAGACTTTAGCTGCTGATTGTCATGTCTGAGTCTTAGTTCTCAGTCCTATACAGAGCTGCAAAAATAAGGAACACTAGAAAAAATGTATGAAATTAACAGTGAAGTGTTGTAAAATCACAACATTAAAAAAATCTGTAAACAGAAAATAAATGAAGCAGTGTTTAATTTACAGTGTATACCCACCATAGTGACTTTTTAACATTGTGATGTGTTTAAAATGCAGGTAAATTTCGTACAAAACTATGTGTGGACAAGGCTGAAATCTGACTTTTGTTCCAAATGCCGGTGTCCTAACATTTCATCCTACCTACAAACCACAGCATCATTTCAAAAATATCTGAGTCCAAACAGACCATTTCAAACGCTGCAGTATGTGGTGCTGTAATGCTTCCATAACGAACAGAACATGTGTAGCATGTGCAGGACAGGTGTCGTGCCAAATATGTCCCACTGGTCTAAAGAGCTAAGCAATGTAGCAGCAACTTTACAAAGTGGCACAGAGTAAATATAAAATTTTTATTCTCACCTGTTGCCTGCTTTCAGTCAGATTCATCATCACAGCCTGCTGAAAAACTGTTATCCAAAGAGGACGGCCTTGTTTTAGAATGCGTTGTCCGGAAATACTTTTATTCTTCATCGTGAAAAAAAGTCCCTCGGTGTGAGAGAGGTAGGGCTATGACGTCATCATTTCAGAAACCCGACCAATGAGATGTGCTGTAAGAAATTCCGTCAGGGGAGTATGCATGGCTGATCAAGAGTGTCATCATTCACGGTGGAGCTGCGAAGCAATCTGCAGACTGTGTGACGGTCCCCAAAAACTGTAGAAAATCTGAATTTTTGGGGAAATTCTCAAAAAAAGGTTTTCTGTGGAAATGTACGTTTCCATGGAAAACTTACATGTCTGTGATCAGTGAAACTGCATATCATAATCAATGGTCTAATAAGACCCCCCCCCAAATTCTCATCAGATCTGCATTGATACCATATCTGGCCTTTTGAAAGTTCAGTTTGACAGTTGTAGTGAGGGAGAACTTTAATCCCTGCTGTATTGTCCATTTGATTCACCCATTATATTGTACAGAGCTAAGGTGAGTTGGTGGCCATAGCTGCCTTCCATTTCTGTGATGCCCCACTTGCCTCAGGTCATCCACCCCTTGCTGGTAACTCAACAAACAGTTTTGAAATCTTTTATGACACGCTGATGTGCAGTAATGCCTGTGATGTTTATTTGTGGACAACTGTGACTAAAAAAGTCTGCAGTCAGACGGGGTTAAAATAATGTTTATTCTGCTAATTTGTTGCTTTTATTATGTCTTAGATAACTACCAAAAATAATATATATATATATATATATATATATATATATATATATATATATATATATATATATATATATATATATATATATATATATATATTATTTTGGCATGCTTGGCGCCAGAAAGTTATGTTGGATCCAAAAGGATCCGAAAAGGCTAGGTCCAAAAGTTATATTGGGTTGGTTCCCACTGACCAATAGCGTTAGAGCTTACTGCCAACAGCTAGCCAATCAGAGCGCGGCATACGAAGGTCAGGAACTAGCTGACAGACACTGGTTGAAAAAATGGCAACAAACATGTCAACAACAGCAGAAAATCGTCTGCCAGTGAGGTTTGCTGAGTTCACAGAGGAGGAACTGGTGGAAATATTGAACTCCAAGGATGCAAAAAACACTAAGAAGGTAGACAAGCACGCTACTGATGTTTTAGAAGCATTCATATGCTGTTCACAACAAAATAAATTGATCTAATTTACTTGACTCTTTGTTGTTTGCTTAATTTGGGAGGGGGGTGGAGAACATAACAATTGATGGATGGTAAGGAGTCCAACATAGAGAAATATTGGATGAAGAAAAGTTATATTGGATGAGGCATAGCCGAGTATAACTATATATACACTCAACAAAAATATAAACGGAACACTTCTGATTGTTCTGTCTGAGTTATTTTCATTAGTTACTTCATCCAAACCATCAACATGTTTATTAGACCCCATTCCTGCCAGGCTGCTCAAGGAAGTCCTACCATTATTTAATGCTTCAATCTTAAATATGATCAACTTATCTTTGTTAGTTGGTTATGTACCACAGGCTTTTAAGGTGGCAGTAATTAAACCATTACTTAAAAAGCCATCTCTTGACCCAGCTATCTTAGCTAATTATAGGCCAATCTCCAACCTTCCTTTTCTCTCAAAGATTCTTGAGAGGGTAGTTGTAAAACAGCTAACTGATCACCTGCAGAGGAATGGTCTATTTGAAGAGGTTCAGTCAGGTTTTAGAATTCATCATAGTACAGAAACAGCATTAGTGAAGGTTACAAATGATCTTCTTATGGCTTCGGACAGTGGACTCATCTCTGTGCTTGTTCTGTTAGACCTCAGTGCTGCTTTTGATACTGTTGACCATAAAATTTTATTACAGAGATTAGAGCATGTCATAGGTATTAAAGGCACTGCGCTGCGGTGGTTTGAATCATATTTGTCTAATAGATTACAGTTTGTTCATGTAAATGGGGAATCTTCTTCACAGACTAAGGTTAATTATGGAGTTCCACAAGGTTCTGTGCTAGGACCAATTTTATTCACTTTATACATGCTTCCCTTAGGCAGTATTATTAGACGGTATTGTTTAAATTTTCATTGTTACGCAGATGATACCCAGCTTTATCTATCCATGAAACCAGAGGACACACACCAATTAGCTAAACTGCAGGATTGTCTTACAGACATAAAGACATGGATGACCTCTAATTTCCTGCTTTTAAATTCAGATAAAACTGAAGTTATTGTACTTGGCCCCACAAATCTTAGAAGCATGGTGTCTAACCAGATCTTTACTCTGGATGGCATTTCCCTGACCTCTAGTAATACTGTGAGAAATCTTGGAGTCATTTTTGATCAGGATATGTCATTCAAAGCGCATATTAAACAAATATGTAGGACTGCCTTTTTGCATTTACGCAATATCTCTAAAATCAGAAAGGTCTTGTCTCAGAGTGATGCTGAAAAACTAATTCATGCATTTATTTCCTCTAGGCTGGACTATTGTAATTCATTATTATCAGGTTGTCCTAAAAGTTCCCTAAAAAGCCTTCAGTTAATTCAAAATGCTGCAGCTAGAGTACTGACGGGGACTAGCAGGAGAGAGCATATCTCACCCGTGTTGGCCTCTCTTCATTGGCTTCCTGTTAATTCTAGAATAGAATTTAAAATTCTTCTTCTTACTTATAAGGTTTTGAATAATCAGGTCCCATCTTATCTTAGGGACCTCGTAGTACCATATTACCCCAATAGAGCGCTTCGCTCTCAGACTGCAGGCTTACTTGTAGTTCCTAGGGTTTGTAAGAGTAGAATGGGAGGCAGAGCCTTCAACTTTCAGGCTCCTCTCCTGTGGAACCAGCTCCCAATTCAGATCAGGGAGACAGATAACCTCTCTACTTTTAAGATTAGGCTTAAAACTTTCCTTTTCGCTAAGGCTTATAGTTAGGGCTGGATCAGGTGACCCTGGACTATCCCTTGGTTATGCTGCTTTAGACGTAGACTGTGGGGGGGTTCCCATGATGCACTGTTTCTTTCTCTTTTTGCTCTGTATGCATCACTCCGCATTTAATCATTAGTGATCGATCTCTGCTCCCCTCCACAGCATGTCTTTTTCCTGGTTCTTTCCCTCAGCCCCAACCAGTCTCAGCAGAAGACTGCCCCTCCCTGAGCCTGGTTCTGCTGGAGGTTTCTTCCTGTTAAAAGGGAGTTTTTCCTTCCCACTGTAGCCAAGTGCTTGCTCACAGGGGGTCGTTTTGACCGTTGGGGTTTTTCATAATTATTGTATGGCCTTGCCTTACAATATAAAGCGCCTTGGGGCAACTGTTTGTTGTGATTTGGCGCTATATAAAAAAAAGTTGATTGATTGATTGACTTTTGGTTTTGCTCCCATTTTGTATGAGATGAACTCAAAGATCTAAAACTTTTTCCACATACACAATATCACCTTTTCCCTCAAATATTGTTCACAAACCAGTCTAAATCTGTGATAGTGAGCACTTCTCCTTTCCTGAGATAATCCATCCCACCTCACAGGTGTGCCATACCAAGATGCTGATTAGACACCATGATTAGTGCACAGGTGTGCCTTAGACTGTCCACAATGAAAGGCCACTCTGAAAGGTGCAGTTTTGTTTAATTGGGGGGGGATACCAGTCAGTATCTGGTGTGACCACCATTTGCCTCATGCAGTGCAACACATCTCCTTCGCATAGAGTTGATCAGGTTGTCAATTGTGGCCTGTGGAATGTTGGTCCACTCCTCTTCAATAGCTGTGCGAAGTTGCTGGATATTGGCAGGAACTGGTACACGCTGTCGTATACGTCGGTCCAGAGCATCCCAAACATGCTCAATGGGTGACATGTCCGGTGAGTATGCCGGCCATGCAAGAACTGGGACATTTTCAGCTTCCAAGAATTGTGTACAGATCCTTGCAACATGGGGCCGTGCATTATCCTGCTGCAACATGAGGTGATGTTCTTGGATGTATGGCACAACAATGGGCCTCAGGATCTCATCACGGTATATCTGTGCATTCAAAATGCCATCAATAAAATGCACCTGTGTTCTTCGTCCATAACAGACGCCTGCCCATACCATAACCCCACCACCACCATCGGCCACTCGATCCACAACATTGACATCAGAAAACCGCTCACCCACACGACGCCACACACGCTGTCTGCCATCTGCCCTGAACAGTGTGAACCGGGATTCATTCGTGAAGAGAACACCTCTCCAACGTGCCAAATGCCAGCGAATGTGAGCATTTGCCCACTCAAGTCGGTTACGACGACGAACTGGGGTCAGGTCGAGACCCCGATGAGGACGACGAGCATGCAGATGAGCTTCCCTGAGACGGTTTCTGACAGTTTGTGCAGAAATTCTTTGGTTATGCAAACCGATTGTTTCAGCAGCTGTCCGAGTGGCTGGTCTCAGACGATCTTGGAGGTGAACATGCTGGATGTGGAGGTCCTGGGCTGGTGTGGTTACACGTGGTCTGCGGTTGTGAGGCTGGTTGGATGTACTGCCAAATTCTCTGAAACGCCTTTGGAGACGGCTTATGGTAGAGAAATGAACATTCAATACACGAGCAACAGCTCTGGTTGACATTCCTGCTGTCAGCATGCCAATTGCACGCTCCCTCAAATCTTGTGACATCTGTGGCATTGTGCTGTGTGATAAAACTGCACCTTTCAGAGTGGCCTTTTATTGTGGGCAGTCTAAGGCACACCTGTGCACTAATCATGGTGTCTAATCAGCATCTTGATATGGCACACCTGTGAGGTGGGATGGATTATCTCAGCAAAGGAGAAGTGCTCACTATCACAGATTTAGACTGGTTTGTGAACAATATTTGAGGGAAATGGTGATATTGTGTATGTGGAAAAAGTTTTAAATCTTTGAGTTCATCTCATTCAAAATGGGAGCAAAACCAAAAGTGTTGCATTTATATTTTTGTTGAGTGTATATATATATATATATATATATATATATATATATATATATATATATATATATATATATATATATATATATATATATATATATATATATATATATATATATATTTATAAATGTCTACCATATGTTGAAGATGTTGAAAGAACTGTAGAAGTTTAATTTGGCTTACTTCAGCCATGCTGAATACCCCTATCCATTTCACTAAGACTTTTTTTTCCCATTTTTTTTTTTTTCAGGGGTTTTTTTTTGGGGGGGGGGGGGGGGGGGTACCACTGTAGGTCTTGGCTCAGGCTTCCAGTCATTGTTCATGGGGTGTGTGGAGGTCAGAATCATCTTTTCTAACTCTGACATTGGCGTTTACACTCTGGAAGATTACTTTCCCAAGCTCTCGCCTCATTCAGCCCCCTGAGGATCAGCGGGTGAATTATGAAAAAAATCTGTTTCTGCACAGGCATGCAGAGGAGCTGGGATGTGATGGGGGAGCTCTGGTGGGAATTCTCAAACGTAACCCTCATTTTGTGAAGGGGAGAAAAAAACAGGAAGTGGAAGAGGAGAGGATTTTGGCTTTGGAGCTCTGCTCAGAGACCATGGCTTATGGGAGAAATTGGATCCAGGGCCGAGAGAATAATGTTAGTGTGTTGAAAAAGCTGGGTTATTGTTGAAAAGACTGCAGGCCTACTCGATGGAAGTTGTTGAGCCTGACTTTACAGAGGAATGGTTTCAACGTTAATAAAAAAATACCCACAGTGTCTGTCAGCACAATGTGATATCAGATAACGACACATACTGCTAACTGCAGGGAGACCTTTGTTTCCGTGAACTGGGGGGGGTTAGGGTTCGCAAAACCCAAGCTCTGCAGCTAACAGCACTGACAGTATTGTCAAATGTGTAAAACATCATGTCAGTCTCCTGTTGCAACTGTGTTTCAGAGCATGAAATCAAATACTACTGTGGCTGCAGAAAAAAATGTGCATGTGTGCCTTTGTCTTTGGAGGACCAGGAATATTACTTGTTTATACATCTTACCTCACCCATTGAAATGACCAGGTACGTGCTCAACAGTAAAATTCATTGCCAGGAACTACTTAGACTTCCTTTGTTTAGGAAATTATCCCATCAATGGCCTTGCTTAGTCTGGCACTAATATACTTTTAGGCTTGCTGTAACCGGACTGTCTACACCATATGCGTGCACTTTTACAAGGGTAGAAATGATTAATTGAGGACACTGAGCAATTTCATTTATATGTATCATTGAATTTTATGCCTTGAGGAATTGTTTTATTGTTGGAGCTATTGAGTACACCACCAGCATTTACTTACACACAGATGTCTCACCTGTTATGACCATGTTGGAAAATAGAGGAAGACAATTGGAATACATGATAGTCAAAAAAAACCCTCAATGGCAAGTCGCCGATAGCGAATGAGATTCGGCTTGAGATGCCGACATCTCTGGATGTTGTTGGGCTATCCTGGCTGACATGTCAATACAATGTTGCATGGAAGTCGTGGACAGTACATCTGGATTGGCAAACTGGTGTGCTGGTCCTCATCTTTAAAAACTGCTGCAGTGTGTGATTTAGTCTCTATATGACCAAAGTAGGCGCTGTTTCCACATTCTCAGCATCATATCAGACTTGTTGCCAGTATTGGACGCCACCAGGAGTGCCTCTTGTCACAAATCCTGTGTGTGATGTTCATGGACAGGATTTCAAGGTGCAGTCAGGGACTGGAGGATGTCCATCTTAGTAACCTCAGAATTAAAACCTGTCTAGTGACCGCCGATGCTCACTGGACAGGTTTGAGACCGAGTGTGAAGCAACTAGGATGAGGTTCAGTTCTTTAGAATCTGAGTCCATGGTCCTCTGACAGAAAACTGTGGATTGTACCCTCTGGGTCAATGGAGAATTTTCTCCCCAAGTGGAGGAGTTCAAGTCTTTTGACAAATGGGAGTAAGTTGGAGTATGAGATCTATGGATTGGGGCTGCATCTGACTGTCATGGTAAAGAAAGAGCTGAGCCACAAAGCGAGACTCTCAATTTACTAGTTCATTTAGAGTCCTATTTTCACCTATGGCCATGAACTTTGGGAAATGACCAAAAGCATGAGATTGAGGAAACGAGATATACTTTGAGACAGGATGAGAATATCCTTGAAGGACTCACAATAGAGCCACTGCTTCCTTGAGTAGAAAGGAACCAGCTGAGGTGGTTCAGGCATCTGGTGAGGATGCCCCCAGTCGTCTTCCTCTGAAGGTCTTCTAGGCTGTCCAACAGAGAGGAGGCCCTGGGGAATACCCAGGACACGCTGGGGGGATTATATTTCTCAGATGGCTTGCAAATGTCTTGCGATTCCCCAGGAAGAGTTAGATGACTTGGCTGAAGACAGGGATGTGTGTGCTGAGCTGCTTGGTCAATTACCACTGTGACATGGAGCAGCAGAAAATAAATGAATTGATGTAGCAACCATTCATGCAGCATAATTCTCACAGCTGTTAATTATGTACACGCTGCCTTTATGCAAATGACTATCTATAGTCACTATTTGTGTTTGATGTTGATACTTGTTTGGTTGTCCTATAAATAGAAAAGCTGCTCAGACAGCATGGGTTCTTTGCATTATCTGAATTGGACAAGTACAATTGTAGTTTAACGTCAATACAATAATTGGTACAATAATTGTAAAAATAATCAATTATTTCATCCAAATAATTGCTCTTCCACTGCTGCTTCTCATTGTGATGAGTTCTGCACATGACAGACATCATTCTCTAAGATCAGCGGGATGTTAGCCTCAATCCATATGTTAGGTTTTGTGGGGCGAGATTCATTGTTTCTCTGGTGATGTACCCTGAAACATAAAAGATGATACATCCCATCATAGATATTCACCAATTTAATTGATTTTCTGTTGGCTGCTCCTGTTTTTGCTTTTGGTGCCCACAGCTGTTGGTGTGGCATAGGTTTCACATTAAATACTCGTCCAGACACAAGTCCAGAGGTACGAGGTCTGTCCGTAAAGTATCGTACCTTTTTATTTTTTTAAAAAACTATATGGATTTCATTCATATGTTTTTACGTCAGACATGCTTGAACCCTCGTGCGCATGCGTGAGTTTTTCCACGCCTGTCGGTGACATCATTCGCCTGTGAGCACGCCTTTTGGAAGGAGTGGTCCCGCCCCCTCGTCGGATTTTCATTGTCTGGAAATGGCGGAATGAAAAGGACTTTTTTTCCCATCAGAATTTTTTCAGAAGCTGTTAGAGACTGGCACCTGGAAACCATTCGAAAAATTTATCTGGCTTTCAGTGAAAACTTTACGGGCTTCACAGAGAATAAGGACTTTAACTACAGGTTTAAGGACCCCTTTAAAGGACGGTCGGTGCGCCGCGCTGCGAGCTGCGATGATGCGGCACAAACCACTGGATCATTTCTAAGCTGATGGCTCTGTGGATACGAGACCGTCGTGTGCTCTTTCTCTGGTTATCACAAGACCTGGACATCAGCCATTTTCCGGCAGATTTCACTTTTAACAAGAGATTTTGTCATGGAAAGCCGCGCGGAGGCTTCGCGCTTCACGACCGATTCGCTGATGAAGCGAGACAAAGGAACACCTCCGTTTCGGCGTGTTAGAGGACAAGTTGGGACATGTCCAGCTCTCCACAAGTTCTTTTATACTCACTCGACTGGTAAGCACTGAAAGCCGAGACAGATGTGTTGCAGAATATCAGGAACATATATGAGAGGGTCCAAGATGCTATGTGAACAGTGTCCATGTTAAGCCCTCCACTCATTACGAGAAGATGCCATACGAATGCTGCTACTAGCTAAGTGGATGCTAGGGTCCCTTGATTCAGACAGTAGTGTCAACTGACAACGTGGCGCCATTTTGGGGCCAATTGTGCTGAACTAGGGAACGAACCTTTTATTTTTTCAACTTTTTTTTTTAATCAGTTAATGACATACAGCAACACATCCAGGTACAGGTACTATCAAAATAAATATTAAAGTAGTTATCAAAGTTTGTGTACGAGTTACTACGAGGACAAACGAGGATTTTAGAGGCATGTTAATGGTGAGGACGAGTCTGTTCGAAGCTTATTATCTGAGTACCTGGCAGCTACGAGAAGAGGACAGGCTATTTTGGATAGTCTTTTTTGTCTCCGCCCTCTCGTGCACTTCGTCGTGACAATCCCACCAGCTTTGTGCGCTGGACGCTGTACATAAAATAATTATTTCATAGTGGATTAATCATTTTCTGTCAGCGTTTGGCTGTTGAAAACACCTCTAATTGCTTCCAGAATCAGAGAGGACCATTTCAGCTGCCGCTTTTCTTTCTGTCTTTTTCCTGCGCTGCATGAGATGGAGAATGTAATTGGAACAGCCTAAAAGGTAATAATTTGTAATGTTTATATTGTAATGGCTTGGTAAAACATTTGCATGTTTTTTAATTGTTTGCACAATCTTCATATACGTGGCTGATTATTCAAATCATCACTGAAATTTCTGACAAATCCATACGTGGCTCATTATTCATGGCTTTATTATTGGGTGGGACCAAAGCTTTCCTGAAATCAGTGAGTGTCAGCGCTGAAGTTTAATTTTGTACCTCTGTTACTGTGCACATCCAGACCGATATGTCCAGATACATGTGAGTGGTATTTAATGGAAATACATTGTGATCGGACGGGACATTTTTTTTGATGTGAGCGAAAATCTGTTAATAAAATTCTTTATATATGGTGTTTATTACATAGAAAACCATACAAAAACATCCAGTTTATATGATGACGGTTTAGGTGAGTTTTACTGTACATGGGACTGAACACAAGTCGCTTCCATCCCACACCGCTGACTTTATTTTCCCAAATTCGGTACATCTTGAAGCTCTTGTTGTGTCTATTTGCACAACAACCTGGCATTTTCAGTCAATAAATTAATAAAATAGCTGGATTTACATGCAGATAGATTAACAGCAAATGCTATTTTGGCCCCAAGATGGCACCACGAGTCACGTGACTGCCATTTTCGACCCGTCATGTTGCTACTCTCTGAATAAAGGGACTCCAGTGGATGCTAGCCAGTGTAGTTTACCTCTCGTTATGTTCATTCAGGGAATGAACCGGTGAGTGAGAGAACTGGTGAGCCATCAGGCAAAGACCACAGTTCAGCAAACAAATGAGTCAAGAAGCTAGTTTTTGAAAGTGGAGTAATGACTAAAAACAGGCTAACTTAATTGTTTATTGCTGCTCTGGCTGCCCAGGCTGATAACTCACAAATGTGTGAAACCCTGTAAATTCCCTTGTGCTGTGACAGAACTCAAAATGACTAATGAACAGAGTGAACTCCTGTGTGTAGCATGATTTCTCAGTTAACATAATGAACAGCTCTGTGAGCCAGAAGTCTTGTCAATGAGCGAAAGTAAGCGGAACAAGCTGAAATGTCGATCCTTCAGGAAGTAACCGTATATGTAAATAAGTCAGAAATGTGAATGAACAAGGAGACAAATGAATCCATCTTTCAAGTAAAGGTTTCATAGAGTTGGCTCAGTAAGGTGAATGACTCTGGTTGATTTTACCTCCCTTGAAGCAATGAAACAGCACCTAAACTACGTCTAGTTCTTCTTCTTCTTCTTTCGGCTGCCCCTGTTAGGAGTCATCACAGCAGATCAATTGTTTCCATCTCACCCTATCCTCTGAATCTTCCTCTGTCACACCAACCACCTACATGTCCTCCTTCTCCACATCCAGAAACCTCTTCTTTGGCCTCCTTCTTCTCCTCCTGCCTGGTGGCTCCATCCTCAGCATCCTTCACCCTATATACTCTGGGTCCCTCCACTGCACATGTCCAAACCATCTCAATTTCACCTCTCTGACTTTGTCTCCAAACCATCCTACCTGAGCTGTCCCTCTGATATGTTCATTCCTAATACTGTCCATCTTCGTCACTCCCAAAAAGAATCGCAACATCTTCAGCTCTGCCACCTGTCTTTTTGTTAGTGCCACCATCTCTAAGCTGGTCTCACTACTGTCTTGTAAACTTTCCCCTTCAGGCTTGCTGATATTCTTCAGTCACAAATCACTCCTGCCACCTTTCTCCACCCACTCCACCCGACCTGCACTCTCTTCTTCACCCCTTTACCACACTCTCCGTTACTTTGGAATGTTGACCTCCAAGTATTTAAACTAATCTACTTTCACCATCTCTACTCCTTGTAACCACACTATTCCATCGGGCTCCCTCCCATTCACACACATGTACTCAGCCTTGCTCCTACTGACTTTCATTCCCCTGCTCTCCAGAGCATATCTCCACCTCTCTAGGCTAGACTAAACTTGCTCTCTACTCTCACTACAGATCACAATGTCATCTGCAAACATCATAGTCCATGGAGACTCCTGTCTGATCTCATCCGTCAACCTGTCCATCACCATTGCAAACAAGAAAGGATTCAGAGCTGATCCTTGGTGTAATCCCTCCTTCACCTTGAATGAGTCTGTCATTCATACTGCGCATCTCACCACTGTCATGCTATCCTTGTTATATCCTTGTTATATCCTGCACCACCCTCACATACCTCTTTGCCACTCCAGACTTCCTCATACCATACCACAACTCTTCTCTTGGCACCCTGTCATAAGCTTTCTCTAAATCCACAAACACACAATGTAACTACTTCTGGTCTTCTCTATACTTCTCCAACAGTGTTCTCAGAGAAAACAATGCATGGCATGAAACCATATTGCTGGTCACAAACCTTCACCTGTTTTCTGCTTCTACTACTCTTTCCCACAACGTCATGCTGTGGCTGATCAACTTTATGCCTCTGCAGTTACTGCAGCTCTGCACATCACCCTTGTTCTTAAAAATAGCAACCAGCACACTTCGTCTCCACTCCTCAGGCATCCTCTCACTTTCCAAGAGTTTATTAAACAATCTAGTTAGAAACTCCACTGCCATCTCTCCTAGACATTTCCATGCCTCCACTGGAATGTCATCTGGACCAACTGCCTTTCCACTCTCCATCCTCTTCCTAGCTACCCTCACTTCTTCCTTAATAATCTTTTGTATGTCCTGATTTACTCTCACCACATCATCCAGCCCTTTTCTCTCTCTCATTTTCTTCATTCATCAGCTCCTCAAAATATTCCCTCCACCTTCTCAACAGACACTCCTCGCTTGTCAGCACACTACCATGTGCATCTTTTACCACCCTAACCTGCTGCACATCCTTTCCAGTTCTGTCCCTTTGTCTGGCCAATCGGTACAAGTCCTTTTCTCCTTCCTTACTATTGAACGTCTTGTACAGCTCACAATATGTCTTTTCCTTAGCTTTTGCCATTTCTCTTTTCACCTTACGCCGCATTTCCTTGTACTGCTGGCTACTTTCTTCATCTCTCTGACTAGCCCAAAGATTTTTTTAGCAACCTCTTTCTCATGCTTTTCTGGACGTCTTCGTTCCACCACCAAGTCTCCTTGTTTTCCTTCCATTGTCCAGATGTCACACCCAGTACTGTCCTAGCTGTCTCCCTCACCACATCTGCAGTACTTTTCCAGTTGTCCAAAATTGCTTCCCCTCCATCAAGTGCTTCTCTCACCTGCTCACTAAATTTCACACAACATCCTCCTCCTTCAGGTTGCACCATCTAATCCTTTGTTGAGCTTTCACGCTCTTCTTCTTCTTTACCTCTAAAGTTATCCTACAAACCACCATCCTATGCTGTCTAACTACACTCTCTCCTGCCACCACCTTACAGTCTCTGATTTATTTTAGCTTGCATCTCCTATAAAGAATGTAATCCACCGGTGTTAATAAAGTTTTATGTTCCTGTTCAAGGTTTATTACAGATATTCAATATTACACTACTTTATCATGTCAGTGTTCAAAAATGCAGTTTGGGATTTTACTTCTAAATAGATCAAGCTGAATAGATCCTATGGTAAGATGAGCTTTATGTTAGAGGTTAGTCAAAACTTCATCTCTTACTCCAACAAATGTGGGATTTTGAATTTGACACAGGCGGTGTTGGAAGGATTTATGTAGGCCAACATGAGAGCTCTATAAAAAATGCCTCTTGGCTCAGGTGGAATGGGTCCTGATCTGTGGAGCCAGCAGGATAATTGGGAGCAGACTGGGATGAGTCAGGAGCTACGCTGATGGGCGCTTACTGTCAGTAGTGAGAAGAGGCTGACATGTTTGAAGTTTCTCCTCCCCTTCAAGGAGATGTAAGATGACACGATTTCCCAGATGGTGGACAGAGAAAGATCTGTTTACCTCCAAGTCTGATTCACCTTCTCCTCTTCTGCTGTCAAATTGTCCTTTTCTAGACAGAGCCTCGTCCTCCTTCACTGAACTAATTAAGGCCTCTTTGTATTTGTTGGCAAAAGCTACCTCAAGGCAGAAGAATCCATTTGTAATATAATTTTCCAGCAGGTTTTACATTTGAATAAAGCTCCTATTTGTGTCAAAGTTACCACAAGTGTTTTTCAGTTACCAGTGTAATTTACCCATTTTATCAGGTCACCAGTAGTAATGGTCCTCCTCCAGATAATTTCTATTTTGAGTCAGGCTTATCAGAAGACTTTAGTGAATCATCAGGTTGAAGGCTGCACCCCTGGCACCGTCAGTGGACTGTGGAAAAGAAACCACATTCCCCATTATAAGTCTGTGGTTAGTAAAACTACAGGACTGTCATTTGTAAATCCTGACAGGAGAAGTGAGAGGCACTTGGATTTTGCTTAGTTTGTCTGGAGTTTCCTTCCGTTCACTGCCATTTTGACCTTGCAGCAGCCAGAAATGTCCTGTTCATCAGCAACAGTTCTTCAAGTTCTGACTGTAACAGACAAATTTAGATGTTAGAAACCTTACTGTGGACAATGCTGCTTTTCCACTTGGTTTATACAGCACATTGTAGTGCTGAGGTGAGCCACATTGTAATCATATGCAATTCCACTTTGCCCTACTCAGGGTTAGAGACTATTCATGGTCATGTCCATCTTTAACTGATGTAACTACAGTACCAGTTAAACAGTTGGACACACTTTCCCCATTCTGTCCAAACCTTTGACTGGTAGTGCATTATGATCGTATGACACAAATACCTGATGAGACACCTTGAGTGACACCCCCCACCCCCCATTTCCTTGTAAACAAAGACACAAGAAGGACATCCTACCACCCATCAGACTGGTGATTATACCCTGATATCATAGCATTAATCAATGAGAGTCTCTTTCACACCAGGCCTACGTAGAATTGCGGTGTGCTGTGTATCAAGTATGCCCGAAAAAACATTGCAACGCGCAGATGTTGTGTAGTCCCTACATAGGTTATACATATAGGTATCAGGCTTGGAGACACACTCATGTCAGACACAAATGCAAGACTCACACTCAGACGGTCGGCGTTCATAGTTCTTTACTGGAGTTACAAGTGTGGTTTAGTACACACAAAGGCAGTCAGAGAGCAGCAACAATAACCAAAGCATCAGGTGAAAAGTAGAGACCAAAAAACAGGTAGGGGATTTCAAAAAATATGGTAAGACAGTCAGGACATGAAAGAGCTCAGAGGACAGGCTGGAAGTGAAGGCACAAGGGACAACAATCTGGTGAAATAGAAGGAAGGAAGAGATTTAATTAAGGCAAGTGATCAGCCAGTGATGCAGAGCAGGTGCGAGCAAGCAGGGCGGGGAAAAAAAACCGGAAGTGACACATCCGCCACTAAGCAATCAGATGACAGACAAAAGAACGCAGCCACAAAAACCCAAGCAGAACAAATAACAGAAAAGACATAAAGCAAAAGCAACAATAATACAGATCCAGACCACAGAAATACCAGTGTGACAATATGTTGTCGTACGATGCCGTGTCTAGGTTTGCTTACACTTGCGTACGGTTGCTTACTGTATACTTACTGCCATGTATGTAGCCCTTGCCACTATATCAACCTAGTTTTCTGCTTCTCAAAACACATCGTTCCTGTTGGAATTACAGTGGACTGCCTCTTCTTCTTCTGTGGATTTGAAGCTTCACTGCCAGCTGCATCACTATGTTCAGATGGTGGTGCACGTGATTCCTCATCTTTACCAACGGAAGCATGCGAAGAAGGTGCACGAGAAGGTTTTGTGCCTTGGCCATGACCTCTGCCTTTCCTTCATGGCATTTTGTGGTAATTTGGCAGCATAGTCTCGTTTGAGGGCGGGTACTAAAGGGGTAAAATATGATGCATATGATGTAATTTCTCTACTTCCAGGGAGTTTTTGGACTTATTACACACAAAGAAAAATGCAAATAAATGCAAAGAAAATACAAAGAAAAAGTGACGATGCAGTGGAAAGTGGATATACGTTGTGGTTTGTTTATGACCCGGAGCTCAAACGTGTCAAACGTTTTGCAGGCGGAAGAATGCAGCTACTCTGGTTAGCTGTGTAGGCTAACACTTACAGACACCTCGTTTTCCCATCCCCACAGGGAACCAAAAAAATACTTTTTGCGACGGCTTTGGAGATTGCAGCCAAAAATAAAACAGTACACCATTTTCCCATGCGAAGTTACGCTGTGTATATATTGCACAAAGGGACCGGCTGTCCCCATAAGTGGTCAAATCCCACAATATTCCACAGATTCCATTCAGTGCCTCCAGGAGTGCCTTGACTGCACAGATTGGGATGTTTTTAAAGACAACTGCAAAGATCTTGATGAACTTACAGAAACAGTGTCTGCCTACATCTCGTTTTGTGAAAACATAACTATCCCTCGCAGATCATTTCATTCCTTCTCAAACAACAAATTCTGATTCTCTAAAGATGTTAGAGACTCAATAATATAGAGAAATAAATGCTTTGAAGGAGGGGATATGTCTATGTATCACATATTGCAGAAAGAGGTCAAAAGAAATATTAAAAGAGCTAGAAATGACCATAAGAACAAAGTGCAAAGCCTTTTTACCTCAGGAAATCTTCGTTCATCTTGGAAGGGAATGAAATCTATGTTAGGTATGGAATCAAAATCAAGCTCTGGTGTTCTGAGCACTAACCTGTTTCCTTCAGATGTGGTCTTTGCAAATGAATTGAATACTTTTTATAATCAATTTAATGTCCTGAATTTTAATCACAATTTGTGTGTCCTTCAGAATGATGAGCCCAGCAACATTAACTTACCCATTGATAGAGGTGTGGTCCTTAAGCACCTTAAAAGTGTTAAGGAAAGGACAAGTTCAGGGCCTGATGGTATTGTGGGAAGGGTACTAAAAAACTGTGCAGAGCAATTGGCTGATATATTCTGCCACATCTTTTCTTGTTCAGTGGAACTTCGTAGAGTACCCTCCCTTTGGAAATCCTCAACAATTGTTCCAGTACCAAAAAACAAGTCACCTAAAGAACTGAACGACTACAGGCCTATAGCATTAACATCTCTTGTTATGAAGACTTTTGAGAAAATTGTGAAAGAGGAGCTGTTAAGACAAACACAGGGAGTGTTAGACCCACTCCAGTTCGCATACAGATCTGGAAGGGGCGTGGATGATGCGATCTCCACTTTACTCAATCTGGCTTTGCAGCATTTTGAAGGTGCAAATACCTTTATTCGGATGTTGTTTATTGATTTCTCCTCTACTTTTAACCGCATACAACCATATGTATTGGCAGAGCGATTAAGAGACATGAATATTGATGTTGGCCTAATCTTATGGATTATTGACTTTTTAACAAACAGATCGCAGAGAGTCAGAGTTAATGAAACTCTCTCCGATGCTGTTGTATCATCCAATGGAGTCCCTCAGGGCTGCATTTTATCTCCTTTGTTGTTTGTTTTTTATACTAATCTCTGTCAAAGCCAACATGATAATCATCACATCGTAAAATATGCAGATGATTCAGTCATCCTGTCCCTTTTGCACGGTGATGACTCCACAGACCACAGTTTGGTCTTGCTGGACTTTTTAGACTGGTGCCATTCATCTTTTCTACATATAAATGTGGATAAAACCAAAGAAATGGACATTGATTTCAGGAAAACACCACCTGTTCTGAATCATATGTCCATTGATGGGAAGCCCATAGATATTATTGAGAATTATAAGTATCTGGGCACCCAAATTGACAATAAATTATCCTTCGAATTGCAGGTTAATGCAGTGTGCAGTAAGGCTCATCAGAGAATGCACTTTCTGCGAAAACTTAGGAATTATAATGTAGATGGTGTCTTCATGAAAATGTTCTACAGTTGCTTTGTGGAGTCTGTGTTAACCTTTTCCTTCCTGTGTTGGCTAAACCTATTGAACCTTAAGAATCACAATCGTCTTTGTAATATTGTCAAGGAATGTGGTAAAATTATGGGAACTCAGTGCACGGACATTAAAACAAGGGTTGTGTCAAAAGCCAGGAAAATTATGGCCGATTCTGCACACCCTCTGCACCCACAACCATTATAAGTTTCTGCCCTCGGGCAGATGCCTGGTAATGCCCAAATGCAGAACCAACAGACTAAAAAACTCTTTTATTCCCACAGCCATTGCTCTCCTAAATAACACCTAAGGACTCACTGTTGCACTTAAGTCTACACTGACTCGCACCTTATTTCTGGGCTCTTGTTTTGTATATTTATTCTGCTGTGTTTTTACGTTTTTTATGTTTTTATGAATTTGTATGATGTGGTTTTATGAATGTAATGTAATTTTTACTGCTGACTGCACCTGAATTGCCCCCATGGGGACTAAATGATCAAATCAATATCACGCAGGGTTCAAACGAGACTGCGGTGCCCTGTTAAAGCAGTCCTGCGGTCCAGGAATAATAAAGTTCAGCAGCGATAATGGAGTCCAGCAGGATGAATAAAATGGCGTCGGGTAGTGTGCTATTGCATAGGTGTGGTGTACAGTAGCATAGTGTTGCGTAGACTTGTGTTAAAAACTACATACTGTCTGCATCCAGTGCTCTACACAGAAATACAACAAATTAAACATGTTTAATTTTTTCTTTGTTTTCGGTCAGGTTGCCACATCTGCACTTTATAAGCCAGCCTGCTAGGAGGCAAGATTAAGCTGTTTCATCTCGTTGCACTTGTTTGCGTAGTGGAACAGTGTCCTGTGGAATAGATAGCCCTGTTATCAGAAGTTGGCAAACAAGTGCACCACATATTAAAATTCAGATGGTAGAACTGGTGTCCACCCAGCACACCTTCATCGTTGCTCAGCTCATTTCCTGGAGATTATTCTTCTCAGTTCTGTTTTAAAATGTTGCGCTACTTTTGAAATGATGTAGAACTGGATATATATCAGGTATCAGCTGATGGTGGCCAAGTGGTTAATGTGCTTGGTTTCAGTGCAGAAGGTTCCAGGTTCAAATCCCACCCCTGCCACATTTCTCCATGTAATGTGGAGTTGCGTCAGGAAGGGCATCCGGCGTAAAACCTGTGCCAATTCAACATGCAGATCCACCTTGGATTTGCTGTGGCGACCCCGAGTGCAAACAAGGAAGCAGCCGAAGGGACTTACAGTATAGTAAAAGAAAAATATGGGTTGTGGGAATTCCTAGAACTCTTGTCATGGTTGTTCATGCTGTGGTTTGGTTTTATTTGTCCTGTGTGAATAATTTGTCTTTAGTATGATGACTTTGTTTATGGAGACAAAGAAGGTCAAACCAACAACAGCACAGACAAGAAAATAACATATTATATTGTATTGCATGTTGTTTATTGAGAAGACAAGAAGCCTCTTAACTGGTGCATCACTTTATTATATTGGTTTTGTCTTGGCACCATCATTACATCCACAGCGGCTTTCTCTGTGGTCCTAACATCTTCTGAGGTAATATTTTGCATCATTCTTCCTGGGATACACTGCAGACAATCAGGCCTCCAGAAGTTTCAGCTAAAAGCTACAACAAAACATAAACAAACAAACAAAAAACTAATATTACTATTATTACTTTATTACTATTATTACTATTATTACTAACTAATATTACTATTATTACTATAAACTATTACTACTATTACTATTATTATTAAAACTATAAATAGTGCATTACAAATATGACAATGCATGCTTCCATTGTATTTAAAAGGGATTGATAAGCCAAATTGTTAATGGGGTTTCCCCTTCAATTCCTGTCTGGTTCTGTGTCTAACCCAGTTCCATCCTTTTAACAATGGACGGAAAAATTGGAGGTGACAGGGCAAAAGGGGACAGGCCAGTAGTGCACAGGGGCTGATAATGGACTAGGACATCAGGACACAGGACAGCAGGATGGCTTGTTTGTTCATTCTTAATGTCAGTGAGTGTCTTTTCCTTATGGTTGAACTGATATGACTGTACATCCAGTGTTGCCACAGTTACTTTGATAAAGCAATCCAATTATTGATTACTGATTACTCCTTGAAAAAGTAACTTAGTTACTTTACTGATTACTCAATTTTAAAAGTAACTAAGTTAGATTACTAGTTAATTTTTTTGTTACTTTCGGCAGCTGCGGACAACACTCCCCTGCCACCATCAACATGAAAATGATAACGTGTTTTGCCAATACTCACTTTAGAGTCACCTTTTCTTGACTTCAATGAACATAAATACTTGTTTTATAAAAAAATAAAATAAAGGCATCTTTCTTAACCTCATATTTAACTCTTGACAGCACTGTAATGGTAAAACTTACAATTTCTAACTATCATTCCTTGTAAATGTAAGTATTAAATTCTTCCTAACATTTTTCTAACATTTAAATTCTTTCTAAACATTTTAGTTGTTGAAATTATTATTATTATAAGTAGCATTAGTAGTAGTAATAGTATGAAAAAATGTCTTCAAAAGTGGACCTTTAATCTAGAGCTGTTGTGGGGAGCCATGCTCCCCCACCACCACCACCCATGACCCCTTCCCACATCGATTCGCCCCTGGCTTGTTTGAGCAGAGGAATAGATTACGTTTATTTATGCGCAAAACACAACCAGACTGACAGGTAAGAAAGTTTTATCAGCGTTTTTTACATCATGTCATCCTCAGAAAGAGACTTTAGGTGCATTTGGGTGTAAAAAAGTGTTAGTATTTGTAACACATTGCGGATCAGCTGTTTTTAGCAAGGAGACATACAGTGGTTCAGAGATTTAAAGAAAAAAAGTGTAATGTCTTTGTAAAACCATGGCTCTGAGCATCACCATGCTTTGAGAGACAACTCTTTTTCAACTCAGAACTGCTGCACAGCGGACACGGTGTTATGTGGGCCGCTGAAGAGGAGGTACTGCTGGCCCACCACCACCAGAGGGCGCCCTGCTTGGAGTGCGGGCTCCAAGCACGAGAGGGCGCCAGACCCAGAAGAAGTGACAGCTGTCACTCATCACACCAGCTGTCACTCATTCACACCACTACATAAGCCGGACTGCAACTCCACCTCCCCGCCGAGAAATCAACTACTGAAGAGGTAATATTCTCTGCTGTATCCCTACTGTGACTTACGTCTGATCTGTTTTGCAGCCGTTTTTCCTGTAGTGCACTCTGCTGGGTTGGCGTGTAGTGAGAGAAGCGACGTCTTCGCATCTCACTCCATCCAGATAAGTGGTAACAGGAGCTGCTAGTGTGTTCCTACTTGGAGGTGGAGGTTCTCCCTCCTGACTGTGTACAGACTGTGGGATTACTGAGTGTGTGAATTCACACTCATCCATCCTGTCTTTGTTTTCTGCCAGCAGTACCAGGGTTGACAGCCGAAGACAGAGGCCACCTGGGGACTCGGGACTTGGCGGCTCCTGTGTTCTTCAGGCCGTTGGTGGTGGAAGCCGTGTGGGACGCGGCTCATCTCTCGTCGGGGGTCTTCTATCTTCGAGCCTGCCCACACGTCACCTGGTGTTAATTGTCTATTTATATCTTGTGTGAATTTAGTTGTGTGTTGTCACAACATTAAATTGTTACTCATTGGCTTATTCATTGTCCGTTCCTTTGCGCCCCCTGTTGTGGGTCCGTGCTACGACACCTTCCCAACAGGATTTCTCGGCCATTCGTCATGGATTCCGAGGGGCGTCAACCCGAGCTTGAACGGCCAATGGAAGAGCCAGGAGCGCAGGCGTCAGCGGGAGGCGTGTTGAGTGAGCTGCAGCAGATTTTAACCGCCTTCACGGCTCGGCTGGATTTGGTGACCGAGCAGAATGTTCTCCTTAACCCGAGGGTGGAGGCTCTCACCGCCAGGGTGGAAGCGCGCGATCAGGGTGCTGCTGCAGCCACTCCTCTTGCTGGTCCTGGGCCCGTAACAGACGTTCCACTGGTCGTTCAACGACCCCCCCCCCCCACCGTCCCCTGAAGCATACATAAGCCCTCAGGAACCGTACGGAGGCTGTGTCGAGACGTGCGCAGACTTCCTCATGCAGTGTTCGCTCGTCTTTTCACAGCGTCCTGTCATGTACGAGTCAGACGCCAGCCGGGTGGCTTATGTTATTAATCTGCTTCGAGGAGAGGCACGCGCCTGGGCTACGGCACTTTGGGAGCAGAATTCACGGCTCCTAATGTCTTATGCTGGGTTTGTACGGGAGTTCAAACAAGTTTTTGACCATCCCAACAGAGGCGAGACCGCTTCGAGCGTGCTGCTGTCAATGAGACAGGGGCGTCGCAGTGCAGCCGAGTATGCAGTCGACTTCCGCATCGCGGCAGCGAGGTCTGGCTGGAATAACGTTGCGCTCCGCGCCACCTTCGTAAATGGACTCTCTCCGGTCCTGAAGGAGCACCTGCTGGCTAAGGAGGAACCACGGGATTTTGATGGGCTTGTCGATTTGGTTATACGCTTAGACAACCGTTTGAATGAGCATCGTCGGGAGCAGGCTGGGGGGCATGACCGGGCACGAGCCGTCCCTCCCTCTTCCGGTTCCGAAAGGGTGACGTCGTCCCCACGCTTCACTGCCAGAGGGCTCCGTGTGGCTACAGCTCCCCCTGCTGAGGAGGCTATGGACACGAGCAGGGCCAAAGTAAAGACAAACGTCAGACAAAGGAGGCTGGCCCGCGGGGAGTGTTTTGTCTGCGGCTTTTGTGAGCATATGCAGAAGGACTGCCCCAAACGGTCAAACTACAACGCCCGTCCTTAGAAACTGGGCTAAGGGTGGGCCATAACACGCACGCGGGGAAACCCCGCAAATCTGCACGAATCCCAGTAACGATCCTTTGTGGGGATCTAACCCTTCACGCCCCAGCACTGGTAGACACGGGGTCGGAAGGGAATCTGCTGGATAGCAGATGGGCAAAGGAAGTAGGGCTCCCCCTGGTGGCTCTGCCGTCACCATTGCAGGTGCGAGCACTAGATGGCACCCTGCTTCCGTTAATCACACATCAGACACAGCCTGTGACCTTGGTTGTGTCTGGAAATCACAGGGAGGAGATCGTGTTCCATGTAACACCTTCTATCTCCCGAGTGATTTTGGGATTTCCGTGGATGGTGAAGCACAATCCCTGGATAGATTGGCCGTCCGGGGTTGTGACGCAGTGGAGCGAAACCTGCCACCGGGAGTGTTTAGGATCCTCGGTTCCTCCTGGCATGACGGCTAATGAGGAGGTTAAAGTCCCCCCCAATCTATCGGTGGTGCCAAAGGAGTACCACGATCTCGCTGATGTCTTCAGCAAAGATCTGGCGCACACTCTTTCCCCGCAGCGACCGTACGATTGTGCCATCGATTTGGTCCCGGGCGCTGAGTACCCATCCAGTAGGTTGTACAACCTCACACGTCCGGAACGCGAATCAATGGAGACCTACATCCGGGACTCTTTAGCTGCCGGGCTGATCCGGAACTCCACCTCCCTGATGGGTGCTGGTTTCTTTTTTGTGGGCAAAAAGGACGGCGGACTCCGTCCATGCATTGATTACAGAGGGCTGAACGAGATCACGGTTCGCAACCGATACCCGCTACCTCTGTTGGATTCAGTGTTCACCCCCCTGCATGGAGCCCAAATTTTCACGAAATTAGATCTTAGAAACGCGTACCACCTGGTTCGGATCCGGAAGGGAGACGAATGGAAGACGGCATTTAACATCCCGTAAGGTCACTTTGAGTACCTGGTCATGCCGTTCGGCCTCACTAACGCCCCCGCGACGTTCCAAGCTTTGGTAAATGACGTCTTGCGGGACTTCCTGCATCGGTTCGTCTTCGTATATCTGGACGATATACTCATCTTTTTCCCGGACCCTGAGACCCATGTCCAGCATGTACGCCAGGTCCTACAGCGGTTGTTGGAGAACCGGCTGTTTGTGAAGGGCGAGAAGTGCGAGTTCCACCGCACTTCTTCGTCCTTCTTGGAGTTCATCATCTCCTCCAACTCCGTCGCCCCTGATCCGGCCAAGGTTGCAGCGGTGAGAGATTGGCCCCAACCAACAAGCCGCAGGAAACTGCAGCAGTTCCTCGGCTTTGCAAATTTCTACAGGAGGTTCATTAAAGGCTACAGTCAGGTAGTTATCCCCCTGACTGCCCTGACCTCCACCAAGGTCCCCTTCACCTGGTCGGATCGGTGCGAAGCCGCATTCAAGGAGTTGAAACGCCGGTTCTCGACTGCACCAGTTCTGGTGCAGCCTGATCCTGATCGCCAGTACATAGTGGAAGTGGACGCCTCTGACTCAGGGATAGGAGCCGTGCTGTCCCAGAGCATGGAGGCTGATAAGGTTCTCCATCCTTGTGCCTATTTTTCCCGCAGGTTGACCCCAGCTGAACGGAACTATGACGTCAGCAATCGGGAGCTTCTCGCGGTGAAGGAGGCTCTTGAAGAGTGGAGACACCTGCTGGAGGGGGCATCGTTGCCTTTCACGGTTTTCACGGACCATCGGAACCTGGAGTACATCCGGACCGCCAAGCGGCTGAACCCCAGGCAAGCCCCCTGGTCTCTGTTCTTCGGGCGCTTTGACCTCCGGATCACGTACCGCCCCGGGACCAAAAACCAAAAATCGGATGCATTGTCCCGGGTGCACGAAGAAGAAGCCAAGGCGGGGCTGTCGAACCCCACCGAAACCATCATCCCCGAGTCCACTGTCATGGCCTCCCTCACCTGGGACGTGGAGAAGACCGTCCGGGAGGCCCTGGCAAGGAGCCCGGACCCGGGGACCGGCCCCAAGAACAGAATGTACGTCCCACCAGAGGCCAGAGCTGCCGTATTGGACTTCTGTCACGGATCCAAGCTCTCCTGTCATCCCGGAGTGCGTAGGACCGTGGCAGTGGTCCAGCAGCGCTTCTGGTGGGCGTCCCTGGAAACCGACGTTCGGGAGTATGTCCAGGCCTGTACCATCTGCGCCAGGGGCAAGGCAGACCATCGAAGGACCTCGGGACTCCTCCAACCCCTGCCGGTGCCTCACCGCCCCTGATCTCACATCGGCCTGGACTTCATCACGGGCCTCCCGCGTCCCAGGGCAACAACATCATTCTCACGATAGTGGACCGGTTCTCCAAGGTGGCCCACTTCGTGGCCCTCCCGAAGCTCCCGACGGCCCAGGAGACGGCAGACCTCCTGGTCCACCACGTCAAGGAGAGAGCATATCTCACCCATATTGGCCTCTCTTCATTGGCTTCCTGTTAATTCTAGAATAGAATTTAAAATTCTTCTTCTTACTTATAAGGTTTTGAATAATCAGGTCCCATCTTATCTTAGGGACCTCGTAGTACCATATCACCCCAATAGAGCGCTTCGCTCTCAGACTGCAGGCTTACTTGTAGTTCCTAGGGTTTGTAAGAGTAGAATGGGAGGCAGAGCCTTCAGCTTTCAGGCTCCGCTCCTGTGGAACCAGCTCCCAATTCAGATCAGGGAGACAGACACCCTCTCTACTTTTAAGATTAGGCTTAAAACTTTCCTTTTAGCTAAAGCTTATAGTTAGAGCTGGATCAGGCGACCCTGAACCATCCCTTAGTTATGCTGCTATAGACGTAGACTGCTGGGGGGTTCCCATGATGCACTGTTTCTTTCTCTTTTTGCTCTGTATGCACCACTCTGCATTTAATCATTAGTGATCGATCTCTGCTCCCCTCCACAGCATGTCTTTTTCCTGGTTCTCTCCCTCAGCCCCAACCAGTCCCAGCAGAAGACTGCCCCTCCCTGAGCCTGGTTCTGCTGGAGGTTTCTTCCTGTTAAAAGGGAGTTTTTCCTTCCCACTGTAGCCAAGTGCTTGCTCACAGGGGGTCGTTTTGACCGTTGGGGTTTTACATAATTATTGTATGGCCTTGCCTTACAATATAAAGCGCCTTGGGGCAACTGTTTGTTGTGATTTGGCGCTATATAAAAAAATTGATGGATTGATTGATGTGTCCCGCCTCAAGCCACACCACACCTCGCCCCTCTGTGCTCCTGGACCTACGCCGCCTCCTGCCCGGCTCATTGACGGGGAGCCTGCTTGGACAGTCCGCAGGCTCCTGGACGTCCGTCGTAAGGGCCGGGGGTTCCAATATCTGGTGGACTGGGAGGGGTATGGACCTGAAGAACGCTCCTGGGTGAAAAGGAGCTTCATCCTGGACCCGGCCCTCCTGGCCGATTTCTACAAGAGACACCCGGACAAGCCAGGTCGGGTGCCAGGAGGCGCCCGTTGAGGGGGGGGTCCTGTTATGTGGGCCGCTGAAGAGGAGGTACTGCTGGCCCACCACCACCAGAGGGCGCCCTGCTTGGAGTGCGGGCTCCAAGCACGAGAGGGCGCCAGACCCAGAAGAAGTGACAGCTGTCACTCATCACACCAGCTGTCACTCATTCACATCACTACATAAGCCGGACTGCAACTCCACCTCCCCACCGAGAAATCAACTACCGAAGAGGTAATATTCTCTGCTGTATCCCTACTGTGACTTACGTCTGATCTGTTTTGCAGCCGTTTTTCCTGTGGTGCACTCTGCTGGGTTGGCGTGTAGTGAGAGAAGCGACGTCTTCGCATCTCACTCCATCCAGATAAGTGGTAACAGGAGCTGCTAGTGTGTTCCTACTTGGAGGTGGAGGTTCTCCCTCCTGACTGTGTACAGACTGTGGGATTACTGAGTGTGCGAATTCACACTCATCCATCCTGTCTTTGTTTTCTGCCAGCAGTACCAGGGTCGACAGCCGAAGACAGAGGCCACCTGGGGACTCGGGACTTGGCGGCTCCGGTGTTCTTCAGGCCGTTGGTGGTGGAAGCCGTGTGGGACGCGGCTCATCTCTTGTCGGGGGTCTTCTATCTTCGAGCCTGCCCACACGTCACCTGGTGTTAATTGTCTATTTATATCTTGTGTGAATTTAGTTGTGTGTTATCACAACATTAAATTGTTACTCATTGGCTTATTCATTGTCCGTTTCTTTGCGCCCCCTGTTGTGGGTCCGTGCTACGACACCTTCCCAACACACGGCTCTGTGCTCGCAGCTCGCAAAAAGTGGGTGAAGTGAGCAGTTCTGTCGAACCCTGACCCACATCGGTTTTAATGCTGCAATCGACCCTCAATACAAAAATATTAGTAATGCAGAGTGACTTGGAGAATTAACTTTAATCTGATTACTGATTTGGAAAGATTCAAATCCTCATCCTCGTTACCGAAAAAAAGCGTTCAGAATAGAGTAATGCATTACTAAATAACGCATTACCGGGGGCGCTGTGGAGCACGCAATGGAGTAAGACGTGTCTGTTGAGCACTGCGGAGCAACTTTTTTAATAATTATATTTTTGGGGCACAAGCGTCAGAGAAAAGTTATCAAGGATTAATCCGAACTGTAACTGTCAGGGAACAAATCCAGAAAATGGCTGGTAAACAATCCAGAACGCGACAAACTACTCTTTTACCAACGAGGCCTACATCTCCTACTGCAGCTGCGGCCGCCATTGAAAAAGTTTCTCCAGTGAAGGAACAGTCAGTCCCGGCCACATCAGCGATGGACACCGAGACGTTCAAATGTGAGCTTTTAAATTCCTTACGCCAGGATTTAAAAGATATTCTAAAAACCGAGGTCCGGGCTGTGTTAGAAACTGAAATGGCAGCCATTAGAGCTGTCATTAGCACGGCTAGGTCTGAGCTAAAGGAATATAGACAGTCAGTAACATCAGAGCTGTCCGCACTGGGAGTTACGGTGAAGGAAATGGAGCAAAGCCTGTCGACATGCACGGACGACATCTCGCAGCAACAGAAAGCCTCGCTGCAGTGACACATGCTTTGCAAACCAAATGTGATGATTTAGAGGCCAGATCTTGAAGAAATAACGTCAGGATAGTGGGGGTGCCTGAGGCCCAAAGCTGTTCTACATCCTCTGTTTCGGCGCTGCTTAAACAAGCATTTGATTTGGAAAAGGCGCCGCTGCTGGACACGGCGCACCGCGCACTCCACTCAGCGCCACGGCAGGGGAATCCACCGCGCGTCATCATGGCCCGCCTGCACTACTTCCAGGATTGTGCAAACATTCTTCGCCTTGCACGTGAGAAACAGCGGATCAAGATGGATGGCATGACCATTTCAGTTTTTCCGGACTATACTGCTAAAATAGCCAAAGCCCGTGCTGCAGTCAGTGACGTCAGATGACAACTCCGAGGGATTGAGGGGGTGCGGTTTGGCATCCTCCACCCAGCCCGACTCAAAATCACCTATCAGAACATTGAGAAAACCTTCTCTAGTCCAGAGGAGGCCCAGATCTACATCGACCAGAATATTAAGGGGAACTGAGCAGGTGATTAATGACACTACAGATGGTTAAAAGACAATCTCAGGCCTTAAGCTTCAGTTCAATTAAGCTAAAAATGTTTCACCCAGCCATATGGTTTATTTAGTTTTTTTTTTTATTATTATTTATTTATTTATTTAAACAAGTGTGCACATGCCATATTCAGATATTTTTCATAAATATTATTTAGTAATACCCAGGTAGTTTTTTTATATAACCAAATATGTACATAGTGAACTCGGATATTTTTCACAAGTAGTATTTTGTAACACCCAGGTGTTTTTTTTTTTTTTGTCATAAATATGCACAGGCCGTTTAGATAACTTTCATATGTACTACTGCAGTGTTCAGTGTATAGCATGAGTGTGACAGAGATAAACCCGAGCACTTTTTGTGCTTTTTTTTTCACCGTTGGAGGTAGGAGTATAGGTGCGACCTTCTGTTGTTTTAGTGGGGTCAGCACAAGGGGGTGTGTGTTTATGGGGGGGGGGGGGGGTTTGCAAAGTTTTTTTTTTTTTTTTTCTCTGCTCCATGTTGTTATCAAAATATCTATATACTGTCAATTGTCTTAACAGATGAATAGGCCCACTGTATTTTCTTCTGGCTCAACACGCTTTATTAGCTGGAATGTCAAAGGACTGCATCATCCCATAAAACGTAGCAGAATCTTTCCACATCTGAAATCCTTAGGGCCTGAAATAATTTTTTTACAGGAGACTCACCTCCGTAACAATGAACACTCAAAATTGAAAAGAGGCTGGATAAGTCATGAGTATGGGGATAGATCTAGAGGTGCTGCCATTCTTATACGAAAGGGGGTCCCCTTTGTATCGACTAAAATTATATCCGACACTAAAGGTAGATATGTCATCATCGTGGGGAGGCTGTTTGGCATGGAAGTAGCATTGGTCAATATATATGGCCCAAACTGGGATGATCCACAGTTTTTTCCAACATCTTTAGCAATATTCCTGATCCTAATACTTCCCATCTTATTCTAGGGGGAGATTTTAATTTGGTGCTTGAGCCAAAATTGGACAGATCAAATCCTAAATTTGCAAATAGAATATCCAAATCTACAAATATAGTTCTCTCATTCATGGACTCTTATAAACTATTAGACCCCTGGAGAAAGGATAACCCTGTATCTAGACAATTTTAATTTTTTTCACCAGTACACCGTTCATACTCAAGGATAGACTTCTTTTTGATTGATAATAGACTTCTTTCTTGTGTTACTAACTGTCAATATCATAGCATAGTAATTTCTGATCATTCCCCTGTACAGTTAGATATGACTTTCCCGGATAGTGTTCTAAATCGACGTCCATGGCGTTTAGAGCCTTCGTTGCTATCTTATAAACCATTTCGAGATTATATTTCAGACCAAATTGACTTCTTTATCGATACTAACAGTACGCTAGGTATGTGTTGTGCCACTATCTGGGATGCACTTAAAGCCTATCTCAGGGGGCAAATAATCTTATATGCAGGTCATAGGAAAAAAGAATGTAGTCATCACCTCACTGATTTATCTCAGCAAATTAAACGGTTAGATAGCAATTATGCCACCTCTTCAAATCCAGATTTGTATAAAGAACGACTGGTCCTTCAATCCGAATTTAACAATCTCTCCATTGAACAAGCTGAAAGATTATTATTGAAAACAAAGCAAACCTACTACGAGCATGGAGATAGGGCTGGTAGATTATTATCTCACCAACTCAGACAAATCTCGGCTGATCAAACAATAACTGAAATTCGCATGGCACAGGGACTGTCTTCCAACCCCACAACTATAAATGAGCAATTTAAAGAGTTTTATACTAATCTTTATACATCTCAAGATTCTACCAATCCATGTGAAATTCAGACCTTCTTTGAAAAACTCAAAATTCCGAAGATCAGTCCCAAGACCAGACTATCATGGATGCCAAAATCTCAAGTGAGGAAATAACACATGCCATAAACTCTTTGCAAAATGGCAAATCACCTGGTCCAGATGGATTGCCAGTCGAATTTTATAAAACTTTTTCAGTTAAACTATCCCCTTTTCTGTGTAAACTTTTCGAAGAAATTCTTACCGTGCATAAATTACCTGACACTATGAATCAAGCTACTATCATTGTATTGCCTAAGAAAGGTAAGGACCCTCGAGAATGTAACTCTTATCGGCCAATACGTTTGCTCTGTTGTGATTACAAAATTCTCACAAAAGTTATGTCCCAGCGTCTTGAAACAGTGATGCCCAAAATAATTGACCCAGATCAATCAGGTTTTATATTAGGGAGACAGTCATTTTACAACATGCATCGCTTGTTCAGTGTGTTGTACTCCTCACACTCCACCCAACACCCCGAGGTAGTCATTTCATTAGATGCTGAAAAGGCATTTGATCGGGTGGAGTGGCAATATTTATTCACAACGTTGAAGAAATTTGGATTTGGCACAACTTTCATATCCTGGATTAAAACAATTTATTCAACACCATTGGCAGCAGTTCGCACCAATTCGGTGACATCAAATTATTTCCCACTGAGTCGTGGCACAAGACAGGGCTGCTGTCTGTCACCATTTCTTTTTGATCTAGCTATACAGCCGCTGGCCATTGCCTTGAGAATGGATGATAGGATTACTGGGGTGTCGAGATATGATAAGATACACAAAGTGTCGCTTTATGCAGACGACCTTTTATTATATGTGTTGAATCCTGGGCAATCTATACCAGTTCTCATTGACATACTACGTACATACGGCAATATATCAGGGTACAAACTGAACTATTCTAAGAGTACTCTTTTCCCCATTAACGATTTGGCAAAAACAATAGATTTTAGTCCTTTCCCCTTTAATAAAGATGAACAATTCACATATTTAGGAATCAAAGTTATACAACTGTACAAAGATCTTTATCAATATAATTTAAAAAACTTATTAGAACGCACCAAGTAAGATTTGTCACGATGGTCTACACTACCCACTTCTTTGGCCGGAAGAGTGAATACAGTTAAGTCTTACCAAGTTTTCTGTATTTATTTCAAATGGTTCCATTTTTTTTTTACCCAAGTCTATGTTTAAGGAGTTAGACACCATGATTTCAACTTTTATATGGAACAATTCTTCCCCAAGAATGAAGAAAATGTTTTTGGAGGTGCCCAAACCAGCAGGAGGTCTGGGCTTGCCCTGTTTCTTAAAGTACTATTGGGCTGCAAATATAAGTAAAATAATATACTGGATATCCACGTGGGGCAGTAGTCAGGGCCCAGTTTGGGCCAGCATGGAGCTGTTTGGCAACCCAGGAATCTATCCTATTTCTTTATTAAGTTCCGCGATTCCTACGGGTCCACAACCTCAGATCCCTAACCCGGTTCTCAAGCAGTCTTTAAAAATATGGTTTCAGTTTAGGAAGCATTTCTGTATCAAACAGCTATGCTCTTTTTCTCCTTTGGTAAATAATCATTTCTTCCGGCTGTCTCAAATTGATTCTGCATTTCAAATCTGGCATAACAATGGCCTAGTCTTTTTTAAAGACCTTTTGTAGTAACAGAGTGTTGATGTCATTCGAAATGTTACAAAGGAAATACAATATCCCTAGATCTCATTTTTTTTTTTTAGATTTTTACAAATTAGGAGTTTCGTCAATAAATATTTTAATCCTTTGACCCCACCATCTAAGAATGTCATAGATGACATATTAAGCTTGAACCCTTACGCGAAAGGTAATATATCAAAAATTTACAACATGATTCAGAATATTCACCCACCCTCCTGGAATAAAACCAAATTAGTATGGGAAAAGGATTTAAACATTGTGCTCTCCAGTCTGACCTGGCAAAGTTGTTTGAAATGTATCCATATTTCCTCTGTCTGCATTAGACAATGTCTGATTCAGTTCAAGGTATTGCATCGCCTTCATTATTCGAATGACAAATTTTCAAAAATTTATCCCAATGTCAATCCGGCGTGTTTAAGGTGTCATCAGGTTCCAGCTACTATGGGACACATGTTCTGGCATTGTCAATCACTGAAAGGGTTCTGGAATAACATTTGTGATGTCATTTCATATATGTATCGGAAAAAAGTGACACCTTCTCCATATATCTGCATTTTTGGAGTTCCCCCACCTGAGATTTCTATTTCTAGGTTACAAGCAAGTGTTATATCTTTTGCCTCTTTAATGGCACGCAGACTTATTCTTTTTCAGTGGAAATCAGCTAAACCTCTGCTATTTGATGGCTGGATTAAGGAAATGCTCGCTATGCTTCAGCTAGAAAAATTGAGATATTGCAGAACTAATTGCCCTGAGAAATTCTGGGTGGTTTGGTCTCCCTTTTTTGACTATATAAAAACATATACCAAATTGATACCTCCTTTTTGTTAGAATACAAGATGTGACACAGATATGATGGAGCAGGTCTCGCCCTTTTTTTCCCCCGTTGTTTAATTTGCTTATTTATTTCTTATTGTTTATTTTATTTATTTTATCCTTATTTATTTTACTCATTTATTTAATTTTTTGTTTTTTTTTGCTGGGGTGGGAGGGTTTCAATGGGGGGTGGTTGCTGAATGTTGTTGTTCATTTTTGCTTGTTGTTTGTTGTGAAATGAAAAGTTATAAAGTTATAAAAAAAAAAATAACGCATTACTGGCATCACTGTGTACATCACATAATATAACTTAATGGCAAAGTGCATCCAAACTTTTGACTGGTAGTGTACATCCAAATCTTCCACCAGCTGGAAAGGGGTGCACATCATAGCGCAAGCGTTATTGGCAGTTTCAGCCTGACACTATTGTGGTTTTCACACCTAGCACTCATGTCATATTTGTCCTCAGCAGCAAGTAGAACTGTGCTCCTGGGCATCTGGAACCAGAAACAGTTTGCACCACAGACCACCAAAAATCTGATGTAAAGTCATGCCCAGTGTAGTTGCATCCAAATAATTGCCCTCATGCATTTGTGGTATTTAAATGACACATTATTAAGACATGCCTGTCATAAGTAGGTTTAAGACACACTATGCATGCTGACAACAAGTATCTGTCAGTGCTCATGACAGATACTGTGCCATGTGCTCCTGGTGTAACTGGTTTGCACTTTTCAATAAGGACCGAATGCTCCCCTGGGAGGACAGAACCTAATTTATTTTTGAGAACACCATTCCCTAAATGGACTGCATTTATATAGCGCTTTTCCATCTGCATCAGATGCTCAAAGCTCTTCGCAAATAATGCCTCACATTAACCCCGATGTGAGGGTGCTGCCATACAAGGTACTCACTACACACCAGGAGCAACTAGGGGATTAAGGATCTTGCCCAAGGGCCCTTAGTGATTTTCTGGTCAGGCTGAGATTTGAACTGAGGATCCTCTGATCTCAAGCCCAGCGATTTGTTGTGCGCAGCTGTGTTCAATGTTCAAAATCTCTAGCATGCATTCATTTTGTGAACTATGCGTGAACATTGCGCAACCTATTCAAAAACACTGTGTGTCAGTGCGAGTCAACGTGTCAGAGCAGCACATCACAGCGCAGCTCATCTGAACGATTATGATGAGATGTTAAATCTATAATAAACATAATTTTACAGGTACTCATAAGATGGAATGAAAATGCAACTGTTTTACCAAGCCATTACAATATAAATATTATAAATAATTATCTTTGAGATGATTCGAAATGCGTTCTCTATGGCATGAAGTGCACAAGAAAAGCTGCAGCTGTAGAAAATTCCTCTGTGATTCTGGGAGTGATTAGAGGTAGTTTCATCAGCCAAGTTCTGAGCGCAAATGATTAATCCACTACGAAATAATTATTTCATATAACGCAGCATCCAGTGTGGCACAAAGCGCAGCATCCAGCTGAACAAAGCGGGTCGCATTGGCACAATGAATTGTGTGGCAGTGTGGTGGTTAAATGTGTGCAAGTGTCAAGGTGCCTTTACTTGTAGACTTTCTGTATGACTTTCAGACATGAATGACTCAGAGTGAATGCTGGCTTGCGATCAGTCTTGCAACAACTACATGAAGAGGAATCATAATGATTCTGGAGATCCTCTGATGTTCTATCTAGTGCTTTAAAAAGTTTCATATTAGTAAAGTTGGCTGATGCGCGAAACAACTTAATTTGTCTCTTATTGTGATTCCCCTTTTTTTTACTTTACCATAAATCAACTTTTAGCAAAGAAAGCGCAAGAAGAAAAATTGTAAAGTTGTGAAAAAGTCAAATGAATGCAGAAAAATGAAAACACACACACACACACACACACACACACACACACACACACACACACACACACACACACACACACACACACACACACACACACACACACACACACACACACACACACACACACACACACACAAAACACACATATCGTCATGGAACTGGACTGCTTGGCTCACATCCAAGGCCTCTGTCTGAAATCAGCTTGGGAAAGCAGCGGGGGCCCTGAACAGGACACAGAGAGACAGACAGAGACGGCCAAGCTCAGATAAAATTCCATTGTTTATTTGCCCGACCCCCTCCTCCTCTCCATATATCCTTTTCTTTACCATGAGCCCTTCCTTTTCTCCTTTTTCAGGAACAAGGCAAATTCCTGTCAAAGCTTACAAGGTCAAGTCAGCATTTTGGTCACGGTGTAAATCTCCATATCGCTGTGGCGCAACGCTTCACATCAGATCTGGCAAGGCCTGTCATTTTGAAAATAACTTGGCTGCACACAAGTGAACGCTGTTCCACAATTTCCAGATCATGCATCTCGGTGCAGCTCAGTGTGGATGAGACGGAGCAGAAAATGATGAACAAAACACCCCCCCACCCCCACCCCCACCCAGGCCTCAATGCACCATATTGAGGCCACAACTCCAAGAGGTTCACCGCTGTGATTTGGTACTGCAGTAAGAGTTGGTTAAATGTGCACTGGTGCATGAAATTAATTGCAGGCAAAATGGCAAATAAAGTGAGCCACATCTCAAGTATTTAAGCGTGGGTGCACGAAGAAAGAGAATCTAAATCATGTTTGACAAGTGTCTCAGCAGCTGTCACGTGCCAGTCGCCTTTCCCCGTTTCCTGTAACACCACGAAATGCAGCATGCACTGTGATTAACGTTGTCCTTTTTAGGAGCATGGAAATGAGAGAGAACGGGAGCAGCAGAGCGCAGTCGCGGGATGATGTTGTGGTGTCGCTGTTCTTACAGGATTCACAGGAGGGATGGAGGTGGAGGAAGGATGAAAACTTGACGAGAAGCAGCTGTTAGGGAGCGGCCGGCAGACGTCCAGAGAGTTTGCGGCAGCAAGCCAACAGTTCACTGACAATAACTTTAGAGATCTGACCAAACTGCATTATAGATCTGCTGAGTGGATCCTTGTCATTTGATTGGTGGGTTGTATGTCACATGATACGGATTATTTGTATCATTTGCCGTTGTGTTTCATTTACCATGCAATAGTTCTTTTTTAGCTTTTTAAAATTTTGATGCTATATGAAATGTGCTATTGCATGCTCCGACCACCTTGTGCGCTCACGCTACCGGGGGCGGCGTTTAGAGTTTGTTTTGCTGGTGGATGATGATTTGAAGGAGCTAAATAATGCTGCTAATTCTAACACACACACAAAAAAAACAAATCTGGAGGCATGAAGAGCTGTTAGGATGAAAAGCTGGACAAATTTGTGATGTGATTTTTAACTGGACTGAGGAACTACACAAAGTCTTTTTGTTCTCTTTTTTGGGGGGAGTACACAAAGTCAGTGCACAGCATCACAGACTACATCGTTGCAATTTTGGACTCCAATTTAAAGTTTGTGTTGGAGTGTGAAGCATCAGTGGAACACCAAAATGTATGTCTCCTTTCTGTTGTTTAAAAAAATAATAAAATATCAAATGACAAGGATCTATTTTAGCTGTCATATAAAACAAATAATGAATGTTTTTTCATTCTTTCAATGGAATGAATATTTCATGAGGTGAAAGATGAAATGTTGCATCTTTCACCTCATGAAATATTCATTCCATTGAACTCATAATCATTCTTTATTTGTATACTAAACACTGACCGTTAGGGATCCACCAAAATCAGTTATTTGCAGATTATTAATGCCATTACATTAGTTCGGCTTCTTCTTTTTTCCTTGGGGTCACCACAGCAGCAATTCAGCACAGCTTTTAAACTGGATGTCCTTCCTGACACAACTCCCCATTGTCATGCTTCATGTCTCAGTGGTTCCTGTCCTCTGCCTCTGTCTGAGGTCCTACAGACTGTTGCCTACATATCTTCTTTTATTCTGGTTTTTGTGGTCTCTATTTAGTGTTGAATTAAGTGTCTGCTTGTGTTGGTATTAATTCTAGCATCGTGCATTGCTTTTATTGTTTCATTTGCTTTCATCCCCTTTTTATGCAGCAACACAATAGTGAAAAACAGTCTTTGGGTTGAAACGATACAGCAACCACATGGATCTCTTTATGAACACAATGCCGTGAAGAAATGATAAAATATGGCCGACTCATTTCTGAAAAGGCATGAAAAAGAAGTTAATCACGGATATCTCAATGCATGTGTTTGTCATTTGTTTGACGTGGCACATCAGTAAATGTGACACTGTGTGTTTGAGATGAGATCATTCATTCCGGCATGAGTTATCTATTGTCCAGACATTTCAATTTCACGTTACAGTTTAATATACTTTTTATTTATGTCTGCCAGCTCTTTGTAAATCAGCAATTTATTTGACATCACAGTCATAGATGACACAAAAAACTCAAATATCTATGCAGTGCTGTAACCTGTGTCTGACTAGCTGTCCTGAACTGTGTGACTCTGTAATGAGAATTGCCAAACTGGCAGCTTCTTTTTATGTTCCCCCTGAGGCATGAATTTACAACCCATACCTTATCATTTTGAATTAAATGTGGCTTGCATGATGTTTTGCATCTGGCTTACACATTTCACTGATAAAAGTTGCTTTAGAAAACCAGATTTGCCTGCTAAGGTAGTGACAGAGCAGCTCAGCTGCCAAATAATGCTTCTGCAGTGCTTTGTCCAAAAGAGAAACATTTTTTCTGCCTATTTATTGGCAGTTAAAGAAAGCGTAGTTAATAAAAGGCATCAGAGGGCTGATGTATACCCCAGCATGCTCTCCACACCGCAGTATAAATGTGCAAGCAAATATACATATGTCTGCAATGGTGTTTTTGACTGTCTGTGATTTCATCACATGACTTCTGCATGACTTCATTATGAAGTCATTCATACCACTCAATATATATATATATATATATATATATATATATATATATATATATATATATATATATATATATATACACTTTCTTTGACATTGGCCTTTGACTGATTTATACCAAAATTAAAGTACCTTAAGCTATTCACCTAAGTAATATAGTTTATAATATAGTGAACTCGATCTGATCTTTTTTGAATCATCTTATGGCCCTGTCCCACTGGCATTTAGGAGGATTTGCGGATGGAATGCGCACAAAAGTGGCCCACATCCGCCAAACAACCGCAATAACCGTGTAACATTCCTTTATGAGTCGGCCGCCATCCGAACACGTCCGTGATCATCCGCAGAGGCACGCATGTCTGCAGCCAGGATTTTTGAGCAACTCAAAAATCCTGCTGCGGATGAGATCCGCATCACTGCCTGAACACATCTGAAGACATACGCAGGACATACACAACCAGCGCGCCGCATATCCCCTGTCATCCACTGATATCCGCAACCGACAGGTTGGCGTGGCTTGGTGGTGGACCGGGACAGCGTGCAAAACAGATATGACGCGTGCCCAACACGGCCACATCACGGTCGCAAATGGTATGTCGCGCATGTAGACAGAGTGGGCACGGATGAAGCGAGTGCATCACGACCGCTGTGCCCCTCATGGGGGCGCCTCCGCGGTCGCCTTCACTTCTGTTCCCTGTTATATCTGCTTTTCTTGCTCATCTATTCGCTGATCCACCCCGGGACATTTGTCATTTCCGCCCACCTTTGTTGCGGACGCTCAGCTTTTGTCTCCTCATTTCATGCGCAAATCCTCCTAAACGCCACTGGGACAGGGCCCTTATTACACACCCACAGACAGACAAACACACAATACCCTCCAAGGGTCGCTGTCAAAAGTAAGTCTCTTGGCTGCTTCCTTGTTTGCACTCAAGGTCACCACAGCAAATCCAAGGTAACGTGGCAGGGGTGGGGTTTGAACTGGGAACGTCCCGCACTGAAACTAAGTGCACTAACCACTTGTCCACCACCCCTAGGTGCTGCTGTAATAGGGCGCTGCAGTCCCGTTTGAACCCTGTGTGATATTGCGGGATTTGACCACTTATGGGGACCTCCGCTGCCGTTGTGCGATATATACAGAGCATAACCTCACACGGATAAATGGTGTACTGTTTTGTTTTCAGCTGCAATCACCGAAGCAGTCGTGTAAGGTGTTTTTTTTTTCTGTTCCCAGTAGAGAAGGGAAAACAAAGCCAATGGGAGAGGTCGTGTCGGTAAGGCCGGGTTCACACGGCAGGATAATTAGGCCGATATCAGACCTGATCTTCCCCTTCCGACAATCTTAAGGACGTCCCGACAATCGTGATGACGCTAAAGATAATATTATCAGATATTCCTGCCGTGTGTGGTGTGTTAAGAGCGCTCTGATCTGCTCGGAAGGACGTCAGGAGCGCTCAGATCGCAAATCGGGGATATTCAACATGTTGGATTTTTTTGGCCTCATATTGCAGCGTGTGTTGTGTCCTCCAACCAAAACAAGCACGCAGCCTGCTGAATGTGACGTGCAGCCAATCAGAAAGCGAGGTGACGGACGCACGGAGCAGAAAATAAAATCAAAACAGCTGTTCTGACTTACCAGAAAGTCCGGTGGTCGCGCTGTCTCCACTCCTTTAAAGAACGCCTTTTCTTTTTTTCTTTTTGTATAATTTTTCCCCTCTGTTTTAAATAGTCCACAAAGTACCTCCGTTTGTTTACTCTGAAGTCACGTTTAATCTCGAGAGATTTTGTGAGATTTCCTGTCTGAGATGGAAATGTTGGTGTGTGAAATCTGTTCGTGTGAGGTGTTGTTGTTCTTTCCGTGTGGCTGAACACCACACACTGTTTGACCAAACCTGTTAGAGCTATGATTTTTTTATCTTCACATGTGTGGTCTCTCAGGTTTTGGAAACCTAAAGATAATTTTAAGATCCTGTCGTGTGAACCAGGCTTAAGGGTTAGCCTACACAGCTAACCAGAGTAGCTCCATTCTCTCGCCTGCAAAACCACCTCGACATGTTTGAGCTCCAGGTCATAAACAAACCGCAACACATGTCCACTTTCCACCGCATCGTCACTTTTTCTTTGCATATTCACTTTGTATGCGTGTAATTTGCCGAAAAACCCATTTGCCATTCTTGACGCAACTCCACATTACATGGAGGAACGTGGCAGGGGTGAAGGTTGAACCAGGAATGTCACACACTGAAACAAAGTGCACTAACCACTTGTCCAGCACCCCTAAGCATCACTGCACCAGTGTGCAGAGTCATAATTGTGTCCATCTGTCTGATGTGAATGAAGCATTCGTCATCATGCAACACAGGTCATATCAAGATCACTGGTCAAGGACAAATCAGAGGTCATCATCTGAAATCCATGAATGACCATATCTCAGGAGCTTTGTGGCCAGTGGTGGGCACAGATAACCAAAAAAATGAACTTCAATAACAGAAAATCAGATAACTGAAAAGTTATCTTCGATAAAGATAAAACAATAAACCACCCAAAAATGTGTCGGAAGTTACAGATAACCTATAACAGATAATTTCCAATATTGTCTCTGGTACATTTACAACTACTAATAAAACTAATTTAAGTTTTAATGCCACAATAGCTTCTACTAATATTAAAAGTAACACAACAGACCCAAACAGTGAGCCCAAACTTTAACATAATCCCTGTCTGCTACATTTAAAATGCGTGGAATTTAACAAACACAAATACAATAACAACATCTATAAACCCAGAGAATATATTCACGAGAGTTTTAGGCACTAGAGTTTAATGCTGTTGTCCGTGGAGCCTGAACAGTGTGAACAGTGAGTATCTGAAATGCATTTTTCCTGTCGTGAATGTACTGAGATTACATCATCCTACCCATAATGCACTGGGCACAGCATGTGCTCACAAAACCTTAAAAATTAGCACATTACTTTAAAACTAAAACATATATCTGATATTTTCACTTTATAAAACTTCAGACATGACAGTAATTTTAAATAACTTGTCCAAAATTAGTTTGGTTAAAATTTGAACCATAAGTTAAAAATGTATGCCTCTGGATGACTTAGGTGATATTGCCAGCATATCAGTATGGTGTTAAAGGAAATGTTTTTTTTTTTTTTTTGGCTATTTCTCTTTTGTTTACAGAGGATAGAGATGCTTTTCATAGAAGCAGCTCTCTTCTGTTAGCAGAGGATATAACTGTCCATCTGTTATAAAACTTTTAAGAGGTAGGTGCTGAACTTTTTTTAAAATTTAAAAATGCTTATCGCTGTTCAGCTTTGTTTACTTTATCGGTCTAAAAGTTATCGGACAGAAATTAATTGGAAGATAATTGATCCAATAATGGGTTTTAAAGTTATCTAAAAGGATAATCCGATAATGAAAACATTATCTTCAATAATTATCTGTTATCGGATTATCGGAAGTGTGCCCACCACTGTTTGTGGCATACTGCAGAAGTGGTTTGCTGCATAGACGTCTGCTCACCCAGGGCTAATAAATGTATCAGACGTCTGATGTCAGCGAAGTCACGTGATAATGATCAGTGAAGCCAAATAAAATTAGTTGGCAGCAGAAAGGCACTGCAGTCATCAAGATACCTTGTTGTTCATGGTCAGTGATGAGGAATAAAAGTAAAGAGTGATGACAGTATTTTTTAAATTATTATTTGAACGTAAAGACCCTCGGTCAAGTGATCTCCTGCATACTACAAAACCAAACCAACAACTGATCTGAGAAACGACACGAGACAGTAGATTAACCCCACATACAGCACTCCATCACAAGCGCAAACACAGCACAATTGGGCATGACAGTCACACAACGGGTCAAAGATAAACCTTTCATGTAGATATATTTACAACAATACATAACTTGTATATCTTAACATAAAATTCTGTGTGGAAACTGGATGCTAGCCTACCTCAGTGGACTCAGGATCCTTGCTCCCTGCCGCACTGACAAGTACAACCCTCAAGGGCCTTTCTTGGGCCTTTCACACTGAATATGTCAGATGCGTCAAAAATCGGTCTAAAAAGCATTATTTTCAATGAGATGCACTGGTTTTTAGACGCTTCAGATGCATCACGTCAAAAGCCGAGCTAAACCAACGCTTCTTATGGGAGCGCGCATTGCCACTTGTCGGCAGGCTGATGTGGTCAAAGTTCAATCCAATCTAACTTTCGATGCTCTGAGCTGTGACGTACCTTTGCATTGTCCAATAGGAATGGCGCGTCGGCCAAAACACGGAAGACTAGTGGCAGAAACCACTGATCTCTACAAAACAGATTGGTGTAGAAACCACTGATCTCTACAAAATGGATCGGTGCAGAAACCAGTGATCTCTGCAAAACATACATGTCACTGGACTGCTCATTTATGGAGCAGTTTTCTGAAGAAAAATCCTTCGAAATGTTTTTTGTTGTTGTTGTTTGTTACCTCAGAATTTCTGATTACTGTTAACAAAAAGTTTAGAACACTTGTAATTAAAATAGCTAAATAAATCAATAAATGGTTCTTTAGAAACCTTTCATCTGTAAATTAAAACCACCTGTTATTTCAGATTAGATAATTTCTTGTTTAACATAAGGACATTTATTTTTAGACAAAAAAGTCTGGTAGATTATTTATATCTCATTTCAACCAGAAAGACACTGTAAATAAATACAAATTTATTATAAATGCAACAGGAAATAATTTAACAATGACTGCAGTGTGATTGTAAAGTAGGATTTCTGTGACATAAACCTGATGATTTTTTTTAATAGTCCTTTCAACTTGTAATTTCACCAAAATATGTAATTGCCTTTAATGTTGTTATCAGGACAGAGTCATTTCTAAAATATGAATTTGAGCGCAATAAGTGGAGAGCTTCTACTTGTGCAAATGTCTTTTGACTTTGATTTCGTGGACATTTTTAATGATCCGTTCATTTATTGTTAACATATAAAATGAAACAGCTTTTTAAAAAATAATAAAATAGTTGCTGTTGAAAGAGCCTTTTATTTAGAAGCAGGTGATGTTCTGCTGGATTCTTGGGACCAGATGAAGGTCTCTTCTGCAGCTTTGAACTCCGGTGGTGTTGCTGAAGACACTTTTGTCCTATTTCGAAGAGCAGAGATGTTTTCTTTCGACTGGACTTCGTAGTGTTCAGCTCATCATTGGCAGTTTGGTTGTCTGCACAGCAAATGTTCCTAATTGTGACAAATAAAAATATTTCTTTGAATATAAAGAAACACTAAACAGTTTATATATAAAAAAGGAAAAAAAAAAAACAGGAAAAAAACGATGGAAAAAAATGCCCGAAAAAATAAGTTATTTAAAGTTGAGCTTTTGTGGTGTCTGAAAAAAGCTGTAGCTTTATTTGGTAAAAATAAAAAAGACTGAACCATTTAGAAATTAAAGCGTTCACTCAGATCAACTGTGCTAAAAGGCTAAGCTAACGTTAGCTGATCATTAAACCTTTACAGCAGTTCAGTAAACGTCACGTTTTATTTTTACATTATTCTCACCTCAATAAAGCTGCAGAACTAAACTCCGTTGGGCAAACTGGGACTTCGCATATATCCAAAAAGTGGGAGATTTCGGACTGAGTGGGTTTGCTCCATCACCCCGGCTGCCTGCCTCGCTCTGCCCAGGGATGATGCCTGATGCCGGCTTCTCTGAGCGGGTCGGCCCGCTGTCGCGGTTCGATCGATATCCCACCAAGTCGTCAGTCCTCCCTCGGACGGCGTCACTCCAAAAAGTAGCTGAAAAAAACTTCTCCCAGCAGGGTGATGGGAGAATCGTTCTACTGCTGTTTTTTAAAGCTTTTTTGTGGTTGAGGCGACCCAAATTCAAGATGGCGATCGCTGAACTTTTTTCAGGTTGTGGAAACAGCCAGAGTGTGACGTGGCAATCTCCGCCCCCTTGCCGATTCCGAAGCGACGTCGGATGCGTTGACGGATTGAGACACGTTGACGGATTGGCCTAAAGTATTCAGTGTGAAAGGCCCTTCAACCTATCAAATTGCTTGAACACAGGCACACGCCATATCCGTTTTTTTTTAATTAATTACTTTAGTTAATTAATTTGGTTTATTTGTTAAATACATGATATTATTGAATAACTAATATTTTGCTATATTTTCCAGTATTTCTTTTTCTTTCTTTTTTATTTTTATTTTTTGATAACTCTCACATCCGAGGGGGCGGGGTTGATGACATGAAACGCCCCCTCATGGCGCCGGGTCCGACCAAAAGACTTTGTAATGCAGGTTACACATGCAAGCAGCTACTATGGTGTGTGTGGGGGGGGGTATAATTTTGTGAGCTTGATCACAGGTCTTGAGATCTGCAGTTTATTTCTTTTGATTGATAAATTGTTGAAGTATCCTGCGAAAGCAGAACCTCCTGTCAGTTAGACATCAGTACTCTATGTGTTTAAGGTAGAGGGGAATGAGAATTATTTACAGGCATGTGGCTGCATATCCATATGTCTCTTGGCTACATTTCTTTCTACTTTTTTTTAATTTTTGTCTCGCTTGCAGCAGATAGTTTCCAGGTGTTCCAGCTGTGCATCTGTGGATTCAGCAGTTTGGCCCAGTGGAAACAGATGTCATGACCTTTAATACTAACAGTGGTCACCAACCCTGCTCTTGGAGATCGCCTGCCCTGCACAGTGTCCATGTCTCTCTGCTCAGTCCACAGCCTTATTAGCCCAGTCTGGTTCCTGCTGTCTTTTGATTAGCTGAACACCACTGACTGGACTTATTTAGTTGTGATTAGAGCAGGTAAGGCAGAAAACATGCAGGACCGGTGATGCCCAGGATAAGAGTTCATGATCACTGCTTTGGAGACTTGCCATAGTGCTATAAAGTCGCCTTTTGGTACAAAACGAAAAAAAGAAAGAACATACATACAGTAATTTTATTTTGTTGTGTTTATCCTTTGCTACAATCGCAATCAACGAATGTGATTCCTGCTTTTTACCTTGACCATAAATTACGTTTTGATTACAGGGCCATTCCATTGGGCAGCATTCTACTAAGTACACCACAATCCAAAAAAGTGCCAAAAGGGGATGAAATGGCTTAATCTCCCTCCGTACTCACAGCTGCAAGCTTGCTTCCTTTACCCTCGCACCCTCAGCCAGACATGATCAAGCTGTTGAACAAAAACTACTTCGGCTTCCAATTTATACCCTGATGGAGCACAGTCAAACAAGTTTCAAGCCATAATCAATGCGAATAGCCATTTTAAAGACGTTCAAACAAGAATTCCCGTAAGTTACCATGTACTGTCAATGATTTCGAGAAGTGGGATTGCATTTTTAAACAGTTCAATAATTTGATCCCGTTTTCAAATCTCGTGCCAATGATGGCCACAACTACTACATATACCAAGTTTGCTCAAGACTGACAAAGATGGATCAAGAAGCACTGTGGAATAGCCCCATTAGGAGGGATCTGTTGTGTGGGCCGCTGAAGAGGAGGTACTGCTGGCCCACCACCACAAGATGGCGCCCTGCTTGAAGTGCGGGCTTCAAGCACGAGAGGGCGTCGGCTTTGCTGGAGGTGACAGCTGTCATTAATCAACACAAGCTGTCACCCATCACCACCACTACAAAGACCGGACTGCAACTGTAATTACCTGAACTACCATTCAGGTAATTACTCTGCTGACTGACACTTTGTGTGTAATAACCTGAACTTCTGTTGCAGCCATTTTCCTGGAGTGTGTCCTTATCTGAGGGATTGGCGTTTGGTGTGACAGCGACGGCTTCGCCTCACACCCCAACCCAGATAAGTGGTTGACCAGGAGCTGCACGAGTGTGTGTGATTGGAGGTGGAGGTTTTCCCTCCTTTACTTAATACAGACTGTGGGATTACTGAGTGTGCGAACTCACACTCATCTGGACTGTCTCTGTTCTCTGCCAGCAGTACCGGGTCTGACTGCTGAAGACAGCGGCCACCTGGGGCGCAGGGCTTGGCGGCTCCGGTGTTCTTCAGCTCCGTTGGTGTTGGAAGCTGTGTGGGGATCCAGCTCTTCTCTCTCCAGGCGTCTTCTATCGTCGAGCCTGCCCACACGTCACCTGGTGTATGATTGACAGTCCACCATATTGTTATTGTCTGTACGTTGTTGTGCGATTCACAACATTAAATTGTTACTTTTTGGCTTATCCATTGTCCGTTCATTAACGCCCCCTGTTGTGGGTCCGTGTCACGACACTTTCACAACAGGATCAGCTAAAAAGTGGAAAGATATTCCTTAACCACTGCACTGTCCATCACACATTAAAGCCCCTGAACGGTAATGTCCCTCACGCCTTCATACTGCCACTACAACTACTACTAGGGACAATAATAATGGTAACAGCAACAACAACAATCACCCAGGCAGACAACCACCCCATCCCTACCTCTCTAACCATCTATCTGCTGCAGCCACTTAAATGTGCACATGGACTTGACCATGTTCAGGTGCTGGGGTCCACAACACTGAGGCACCTGTGTGCTGGATCACGCACAGAGGAAAAACAGCAAAACATCATAGCTGCTACTCTCTCAGAATGCAATTGGTACTCCTTATCCGAGTCTCACTAAGCAACCATTCATATGACACAAAATCATTCCTCCAAAGAGACCAAGTGCCAAATACTTCCAGTCATTGCTGTAGGTCACTGGTAGATTAGAAGCACCCAGGACCCTAAAAACTTGCAACTTTATTGCCCTGCAAAGGTGTCAGCATCACCAAACACCTTTGTCCAGTGACATTATGAGGTCTTCTCAGGCGTCTCTCGATTTTAAGGGCTTAGGTCCCAGAATGAGGTGTGTTTTTCAGTCTGGCTGTACTGACACCCAGTGTCCATCAGCTGATTAGAATCTACTGTTGGGTTTGTTATGCAACTGATGCTTTTCCAAGTCTATTGCTATGTCAAATACCTGCAAGTCCTCATGTCATCAATCAAAGTCCTGTCACCATAGATAATTCTCACTTTTTTAATGAAATACACTTATTCAGTTGAGTTCATGCTCGAGGCAAGTAGATTAAACAGTGAGTCTTTGGAATCAACAGGCAGTTCTGTAGGCTTCACCTGTCACACACACACAAAAAAAACCACGACAGTTACATCCACAGTAGTCTTGGCAGGAATCTGTCACACTTTGAATGCACACGGTCATCCTTACAGCTGCCGGTGAACAATGCTGCTTCCATTTCCTGTGTTGCAGCACACACACCCCAAAACACCAGTTACATCTCACAAGGCAAAGGCTGAAGAGGGTGAGGCAGATCGAGGTCTTCAGGGTCGCTTCAGTTTTCCGTGATGTTTTTATTGGCCTTAACAGATGGTTTCCGTCATCACCTGCATTGTTGTGGCAGCCATATTGCTTTGGTGGTTGTGGTTGACAAAAGACAAAGACAATGGCTTTCCTGCTCCCCCAAAACAGTTTTCTCAGTAAAATTGTAACACCAAACCAGAAAAATTTGGGACGGTAAATGCAAATTTGTTTTAAAAATGCAGGAATGTGTAAGTATTCACAGATGAAATGAAGTAGCCCTGTCAACACCTGAAATATTGGCTCTCACTGCGGTATTGTATCACTTCCTGTTCCGGAGCACAGCGATGTTTTGCTGTATCTGTTAGCTGTTTAATCTGCGCAGTTAGATTGATCTAGTTACCTAGATAACGATTTGTTTCACAGTGTAATCTTCACGTGCCTTAACTAAAGCACTCCCTCTGCTGAATCACCTCTAAATTATTTACACGTTATTCACTTTGCGTGTTTTTAGGAATCCGCTAGCTTAGTGCAGCTACTAGCTCTTAGCCGGTTTAGCATGGCGGCTTCTCCTGTCTCTCCCGCACTTTTCTGCTCTGGGTGTGAAATGTTTAGTTATTCCTCGGCCTCCTTTAGTAGTAATGGTACTTGTAATAAGTGTAGCTTATTTGTAGCTTTGGAGGCCAGGCTGGGCGAATTGGAGACTCGGCTCCGCACCGTGGAAAATTCTACAGCTAGCCAGGCCCCTGTAGTCAGTGCGGACCAAGGTAGCTTAGCCGCCGTTAGTTTCCCTCTGGCAGATCCCGAGCAGCCAGGAAAGCAGGCCGACTGGGTGACTGTGAGGAGGAAGCGTAGTCCTAAACAGAAGCCCCGTGTACACCGCCAACCCGTTCACATTTCTAACCATTTTTCCCCACTCGGCGACACACCCACCGAGGATCAAACTCTGGTTATTGGCGACTCTGTTTTGAGAAATGTGAAGTTAGCGACACCAGCAACCATAGTCAATTGTCTTCCGGGGGCTAGAGCAGGCGACATTGAAGGAAATTTGAAACTGCTGGCTAAGGCTAAGCGTAAATTAACATTGAATCGGTGTGTAACTTTGCAAAAACAATGTCGGACTCTGTAGTTTTCTCTGGGCCCCTCCCCAATCGAACCGGGAGTGACATATTTAGCTGCATGTTCTCCTTGAATTGCTGGCTGGCTGAGTGGTGTCCAAAAAATGAGGTGGGCTTCATAGATAATTGGCAAAGCTTCTGGGGAAAACCTGGTCTTGTTAGGAGAGACAGCATCCATCCCACTTTGGATGGAGCAGCTCTCATTTCTAGAAATCTGGCCAATTTTCTTAAATCCTCCAAACCGTGACTATCCAGGGTTGGGACCAGGAAGCAGAGTTGTAGTCTTACACATCTCTCTGCAGCTTCTCTCCCCCTGCCATCCCCTCATTTCCCCATTCCCGTAGAGACGGTGCCTGCTCCCAGACCACCAATAACCAGCAAAAATCTATTTAAGCATAAAAATTCAAAAAGAAAAAATAATATAGCACCTTCAACTGCACCACAGACTAAAACAGTTAAATGTGGTCTATTAAACATTAGGTCTCTCTCTTCTAAGTCCCTGTTAGTAAATGATATAAAAATTGATCAACATATTGATTTATTCTGCCTTACAGAAACCTGGTTACAGCAGGATGAATATGTTAGTTTAAATGAGTCAACACCCCCGAGTCACACTAACTGCCAGAACACTCGTAGCATGGGCCGAGGCGGAGGATTAGCAGCAATCTTCCATTCCAGCTTATTAATTAATCAAAAACCCAGACAGAGCTTTAATTAATTTGAAAGCTTGACTCTTAGTCTTGTCCATCCAAATTGGAAGTCCCAAAAACCAGTTTTATTTGTTGTTATCTATCGTCCTCCTGGTCGTTACTGTGAGTTTCTCTGTGAATTTTCAGACCTTTTGTCTGACTTAGTGCTTAGCTCAGATAAGATAATTATAGTGGGCGATTTTAACATCCACACAGATGCTGAGAATGACAGCCTCAACACTGCATTTAATCTATTATTAGACTCAATTGGCTTTTCTCAAAATGTAAATGATTCCACCCACCACTTTAATCATATCTTAGATCTTGTTCTGACTTATGGTATGGAAATTGAAGACTTAACAGTATTCCCTGAAAACTCCCTTCTGTCTGATCATTTCTTAATAACATTTACATTTACTCTGATGGACTACCCAGCAGTGGGGAATAAGTTTCATTACACTAGAAGTCGTTCAGAAAGCGCTGTAACTAGGTTTAAGGATATGTTTCCTTCTTTATGTTCCCTAATGCCATATACCAACACAGTGCAGAGTAGCTACCTAAACTCTGTAAGTGAGATCGAGTATCTCGTCAATAGTTTTACATCCTCATTGAAGACAACTTTGGATGCTGTAGCTCCTCTGAAAAAGAGAGCTTTAAATCAGAAGTGCCTGACTCCGTGGTTTAACTCACAAACTCGTAGCTTAAAGCAGATAACCCGTAAGTTGGAGAGGAAATGGCGTCTCACTAATTTAGAAGATCTTCACTTAGCCTGGAAAAAGAGTCTGTTGCTCTATAAAAAAGCCCTCCGTAAAGCTAGGACATCTTACTACTCATCACTAATTGAAGAAAATAAGAACAACCCCAGGTTTCTTTTCAGCACTGTAGCCAGGCTGACAAAGAGTCAGAGCTCTATTGAGCCGAGTATTCCTTTAACTTTAACTAGTAATGACTTCATGACTTTCTTTGCTAATAAAATTTTAACTATTAGAGAAAGAATTACTCATAACCATCCCAAAGACGTATCGTTATCTTTGGCTGCTTTCAGTAATGCTGGTATTTGGTTAGACTCTTTCTCTCAGATTGTTCTGTCTGAGTTATTTTCATTAGTTACTTCATCCAAACCATCAACATGTCTATTGGACCCCATTCCTACCAGGCTGCTCAAGGAAGCCCTACCATTATTTAATGCTTCGATCTTAAATATGATCAATCTATCTTTATTAGTTGGCTATGTACCACAGGCTTTTAAGGTGGCAGTAATTAAACCATTACTTAAAAAGCCATCACTTGACCCAGCTATCTTAGCTAATTATAGGCCAATCTCCAACCTTCCTTTTCTCTCAGAAATTCTTGAAAGGGTAGTTGTAAAACAGCTAACTGATCATCTGCAGAGGAATGGTCTATTTGAAGAGTTTCAGTCAGGTTTTAGAATTCATCATAGTACAGAAACTGTTATGTGTCGGACGCAGCTCGGAGAACCGACCAGCGTTTGAAGGACCCAGTATGAAATAAGCAGAGCACGGTACAAAGGCTAACTGAATTTAATACATAACAGTGATACAAAAAATACAAAAGAAAGTGCGGTCTGGCGTGGTGCGCTCCCAGCAGCGCTAACGGTCCGGAGCCAGAAGCTGTTCGGACCCAAGGACCCCGCCGACACCCCCCAGGTGGCCGCAACAAACCGAGTCTGTGAAAGAAGGAACCATTATGTGAGTCCACACTCTACACACAGAGAGAACCCTTAAAGGTGTACAAACAGCAAACACTTCCTGGCTTGATTACTAATCAGCTTCCCAACCTGCAGGCATGGAACATCCAGTTCACAAAACTCCACTGCAGTGGAAGCCGATACATGACTAACGTACAGCTCAATATAAAAAGGTGTGAGGGACACCACATTTACTGACTGTATAAATGTTAGTCACAAAATCTAACGTACCTCAGGAAGTGTGCTGACGAGCGTGAGACCTCACCCCCTCCTCTTTCACAGACCGTGCATCAAACCTGGATGTTCTCTGCATCCACTGATGATGAGATGGCTCCCGAGACGACGATCTCACCCGTCTGGTCACAAGGTCGAGTCTCTGGCAAATACACACTGCATACTCCAGTCTTAAATGCCACCATGTTCCAATCCATATAGATGCACCTCAGCTGTGAGTCCTGACGAGCCGCAGGTGATCAGGGTGAGGTCCTGATAACCTCAGCAACACAGCCACTCAGTCCCACATGCAAGCCACCTGGAAGGAGAAACAAAGGACAGAAACAAAAAGGCAGCCAGGCCCCCCCAGCCATATAACAGTATAACCCCACCCTCACGGGAAGCCTCCCGGCGACCACACAAACCTGGCCCAGGAGAAACACCCCCCTCCAGGGACCATGGCTGGAAACCGCATCTGCATTCGTCTTCCAACAGAATGGTTGATGTCCTCTCCTCTGGCTGCATCCTTGCCTTTGTTTCAGTCAGTCCCTTAGCACAGGTGTGGCCAGGAGTTCTTAAACCTGTGCAGTCAGCCTTTATCCAACCATGTTTGGTCTTTAGTCATAAAACAAAAAAGACAAACACAAACAACCAAAACATCCCCCCTCCCCAGGGGACCGTCCCATCAAACCCCGGGAAGAGGAGAAAAGAAAAACCCCAAACTTAAGCTTACAAATAAAAGTGCTAAAACACCCCCCCCCCCCCAAACGACATGTAGGGACCAACACCCCCCAGAGGACTTCCCGCCAGCTCCAGGAGTAATAACCACAGCCGAGGTCCCTCTGGGATCCAATGTCACCCACGGGGACTCCCAGCGCCTCCCAGAGGACCACTTGTCAACCCCAGGAGACGCCTCCCCTCATGACCAACGGACCCAGCCTCGGCCGACTATGGCTAGATGGACCCACAGCCCTTTCCCCCCCAGAGGACACCACAGTCAAACCCTGAGGGCGGAAACTGGGGGGAAAAAAAACAAAAGGAGGAAACCCCCCCCAGGTGCAGAGGTTACCTGGGAAACGCCCAGCATAACCAAACTGCACCACTCCAGCAACGCCGACACTACGGCTCACCCAGCTGGAGTCAGAGGAGAAGAGAGGGAACAAAAAGAAAACACCCCCCCCCCCCCTCCCCACGTGCAGAGGTTATCCGGGAAACGCCCAGCATAACCAACCTGCACCACTCCAGCAACGCCGACTCTACGGCTCACCCGGCTGGAGTCAGAGGAGAAGAGGGCACAACAAAAAACAAAACAACAACAAAAAAAAACAACCCAATTACCCCCCCCCATGACCTCCCAGGGGACCGTCCCATCAAACCCTGGGAGGTGAAACTGAAAGAAATAAAAAGAAAGACTAACACACTAACATACAGTTGCTCGGGTCCTTTTTTTTTTTTTTTTTTTTTTTTTTTTTTTTTGGCAGAACTGCAGGGTCATGACCCCAGACACTAAATAGTGAAAAACAAAAAATAAAATCCCACACAAAAACCAACTCAAAAAACACCCACACAAAATGAACTAACACAAAACAAACAAGTGATTTATACCGTCAAGCTCAAACAAATGGAACACACCTGTTCCAACTTAAGAGCTTGACGGTAATGTGACTCAGTCACCAACAGAGGGAGCCAGAGTGCTAAAAATAAAAAAACCCCTTTGGTGACAGAGAAAACAAACAAGCTGCTTTTCTGTGCGCAGCTGTGAGCAACACACAACCAAAAATGTGATTCAACTAAATAACACCGGAGCTGACACAACAGACGCAGTAGCTATCATTACCCGGGGAAACGGGGCTACGACTGTAACACAGGAAGCACCGCGACCCGTGCCACAGAGCTCCGCCGTGCGCGTTCACCCATTACAGACCCACTCCTGCAGCTCCCGTTCAAACCTCTTATCCGGTCGAAGTGCGAAGCGAAGCCGTCGCCAGTCACACTCCACCACGACCCACGGATAAGGCACAAACACAGGAACACGGCTGCAAGAGAGCACGAATCAGTATTCAGTAATGGGTCTCAAATACGAACCATCCGGGCGGAGAGCACCCGCAACTGATCCGGATAACTTCTGAACGTCTGCTGCCGCCTTCCCGGCGCGTTACCGTCTCTGCTACCGCTGGGTCCGTGATGTTTGGCCAGAGACTACTGTTATGTGTCGGACGCAGCTCGGAGAACCGACCAGCGTTTGAAGGACCCAGTATGAAATAAGCAGAGCACGGTACAAAGGCTAACTGAATTTAATACATAACAGTGATACAAAAAATACAAAAGAAAGTGCGGTCTGGCGTGGTGCGCTCCCAGCAGCGCTAACGGTCCGGAGCCAGAAGCTGTTCGGACCCAAGGACCCCGCCAACACCCCCCAGGTGGCCGCAACAAACCGAGTCTGTGAAAGAAGGAACCATTATGTGAGTCCACACTCTACACACAGAGAGAACCCTTAAAGGTGTACAAACAGCAAACACTTCCTGGCTTGATTACTAATCAGCTTCCCAACCTGCAGGCATGGAACATCCAGTTCACAAAACTCCACTGCAGTGGAAGCCGATACATGACTAACGTACAGCTCAATATAAAAAGGTGTGAGGGACACCACATTTACTGACTGTATAAATGTTAGTCACAAAATCTAACGTACCTCAGGAAGTGTGCTGACGAGCGTGAGACCTCACCCCCTCCTCTTTCACAGACCGTGCATCAAACATGGACGTTCTCTGCATCCACTGATGATGAGATGGCTCCCGAGATGACGATCTCACCCGTCTGGTCACAAGGTCGAGTCTCTGGCAAATACACACTGCATACTCCAGTCTTAAATGCCACCATGTTCCAATCCATATAGATGCACCTCAGCTGTGAGTCCTGACGAGCCGCAGGTGATCAGGGTGAGGTCCTGATAACCTCAGCAACACAGCCACTCAGTCCCACATGCAAGCCACCTGGAAGGAGAAACAAAGGACAGAAACAAAAAGGCAGCCAGGCCCCCCAGCCATATAACAGAAACAGCATTAGTGAAGGTTACAAATGATCTTCTTATGGCCTCAGACAGTGGACTCATCTCTGTGCTTGTTCTGTTAGACCTCAGTCCTGCTTTTGATACTGTTGACCATAAAATTTTTTTACAGAGATTAGAGCATGCCATAGGTATTAAAGGCACTGCGCTGCGGTGGTTTGAATCATATTTATCTAATAGATTACAATTTGTTCATGTAAATGGGGAATCTTCTTCACAGACTAAGGTTAATTATGGAGTTCCACAAGGTTCTGTGCTAGGACCAATTTTATTCACTTTATACATGCTTCCCTTAGGCAGTATTATTAGACGGCATTGCTTAAATTTTCATTGTTACGCAGATGATACCCAGCTTTATCTATCCATGAAGCCAGAGGACACACACCAATTAGCTAAACTGCAGGTTTGTCTTACAGACATAAGGACATGGATGACCTCTAATTTCCTGCTTTTAAACTCAGATAAAACTGAAGTTATTGTACTTGGCCCCACAAATCTTAGAAACATGGTGTCTAACCAGATCCTTACTCTGGATGGCATTACCCTGACCTCTAGTAATACTGTGAGAAATCTTGGAGTCATTTTTGATCAGGATATGTCATTCAAAGCGCATATTAAACAAATATGTAAGACTGCTTTTTTGCATTTACGCAATATCTCTAAAATTAGAAAGGTCTTGTCTCAGAGTGATGCTGAAAAGCTAATTCATGCATTTATTTCCTCTAGGCTGGACTATTGTAATTCATTATTATCAGGTTGTCCTAAAAGTTCCCTGAAAAGCCTTCAGTTAATTCAAAATGCTGCAGCTAGAGTACTGATGGGGACTAGAAGGAGAGAGCATATCTCACCCATATTGGCCTCTCTTCATTGGCTTCCTCTTAATTCTAGAATAGAATTTAAAATTCTTCTTCTTACTTATAAGGTTTTGAATAATCAGGTCCCTTCTTATCTTAGGGACCTCATAGTACCATATCACCCCAATAGAGCGCTTCGCTCTCAGACTGCAGGCTTACTTGTAGTTCCTAGGGTTTGTAAGAGTAGAATGGGAGGCAGAGCCTTCAGCTTTCAGGCTCCTCTCCTGTGGAACCAGCTCCCAATTCGGATCAGGGAGACAGACACCCTCTCTACTTTTAAGATTAGGCTTAAAACTTTCCTTTTTGCTAAAGCTTATAGTTAGGGCTGGATCAGGTGACCCTGAACCATCCCTTAGTTATGCTGCTATAGACCACTCTGCATTTAATCATTAGTGATTGATCTCTGCTCCCCTCCACAGCATGTCTTTTTCCTGGTTCTCTCCCTCAGCCCCAACCAGTCCCAGCAGAAGACTGCCCCTCCCTGAGCCTGGTTCTGCTGGAGGTTTCTTCCTGTTAAAAGGGAGTTTTTCCTTCCCACTGTTGCCAAGTGCTTGCTCACAGGGGGTCGTTTTGACCTTTGGGGTTTTTACGTAATTATTGTATGGCCTTGCCTTACAATATAAAGCGCCTTGGGGCAACTGTTTGTTGTGATTTGGCGCTATATAAATAAAATTGAATTGAACTGAATATCTTGGATTCATACTGTCTGCAATGAAATACAAGTCAAAGTGTTGTTTTCACAAGGTACCAGAATGTTGCTTTTCAGGTTTTGTCGAGCACCAAGTAGATGAGTCAAGTTTGAGATATTCGAACGTCATCATGCATGCCATGCCATCACTTTTACTCAGAATTGTGGAAAATTTACACCGTGTTGAGCTTTGGCCTTCAGCCTCCAAATGTCAACAACATACTTCTGTTAGTTCCAATACCCATTTTTCTTGCTAGCTGTTCCAGACCCCAGCCTCTTCACCCAAAATCTAGCTTTGATTTGGCCCGTTTGTCCTCTCCCCGTATGATAGGCAACATTCTTCCCAAACCAGCAAAATTTTATATGTGAAACTGAAGGCTCCATACATTCTTTGAAGTGCCCATGCTCACCCACTTTCCAGGCAGGATTTCTGGTCTTCATTTCTTTCTTTCTTTTTCCCCCTATTGGGTTTTGGCAAAGAGAAATGAAGGAGGAGGGGAAGGACGGGGAAAAAATGGTTGATGTTTCCCTTCAAACATGTGACCTCTGCTCAGCTCACAGCTGAAAATAATTTGGACCTACAGGCCAGTTGACGACTGACGCAAAAACTCCTCTTTTCTTCTCTCTAGGCCTTGGTTTGATTGGCGGTAGGGGCTAAAGACAAAGCCATGTAAGAAAAGCTTGAAGCTGAAAAATGGCATTTCTTCTACATGAGCTCATATGTTTTCAGTTGTCCATTAGCTCTTTCATTATAGACGGGAAGAGAGTACCAGCACAATACATGAGACCCAGAGGGGCAATTATGTTGTTAGCTAAGGGAAGACTTAAGTTTTTTGGCAGCTTTGTTCTTCTTTCTTTCTTTTTTAAATTACAAAATTGACCTAAATTATGGCTTTTTCTGACTTGCGTCATTGGCGTTTGGGACAGCAATTTGAAGAATTTGGCTGAATTAGGGCTGCATTCCCCACATAGTCGGGGGGTAAAGGAGAGAAGCGTCAGAGTTCGCTAATCCACGTTTATGGGTAGAGGGATGGGAGGTGGGTTTGGACCAGGCAGGACTCAGGAAATGTTTAACAGCCTACAAATACCATAAACTATCCTCAAACATCTGGTTGAAATCAAATATGCACATATGCATCCATTTGTATGGACACACCTATAGCATATATATTTTGAAAGTACAGGTTGTCCTGAAAAAAAGAGACATAAAACTTGATTGTGGGATGCAGGGAGAGCTGTTAACAGCAGTAATAAAACATTTATGCCAGGCGAGTGAATTGTCCAAAAAATGCCCTCAGACCCCAGAGGGTTAACCACTGAATCTGAAACATGACGGTAGATGCGTGAAGTGACATGGAATAAGTCTCTTTACCAAAGGGTATTCCATGTGACGTCAGTGACCCTATGTCCTTGGTGGAGGTTTGCGCTCTCCAAGTGCTTCTAGTTTAACCTGTATTTAACCAGGTTAGTCCCACTGAGATATGGAGTCATTATTTGCCACAGGCCAAACTGCATGTTTATTAAGGCAAACATATTAAATGGACAATGCATACATACAAATGTATTGTGGTCATTTGAAAGACATAAACCTCTGTGTAAAGCATCAGTACATCAGGTTGCATGTTTTTAAACTGGGTAGTTAGTAAATCTCACTCCATCACGCCAAAACACACTCTGGCCACAGACATCATGCCTCCTGGTTAGAGTGTCTGCCTCCCATGCCGGAGATTGTGAGTTTGTGTCCCGAGTGGAGAGATAAACACATACACAACGCAGAGATTAAACAAACCTTTCATAAATCAGGTCCTATGTCTCTTCACTCCACCCTCATGTCTTCCCTTGGCCTCATAGGCCAAATCACTGAGAATTATACACCTGTGATCTAATTTAATAGTACATATGGTTGTTCTAGCTTCAGTCCAAGAGAGTCTGGTTTAATAATACTCTGATAAATGGACCAAATAATCTTTTCAAACTCACTGAATATGTCCCTTCTCACTCAACTTGGCACTACTTGTCCATAATGAATAACACAGGGAAAATACACGACACATTAAAAAAGTTATTTTTTTGCAATGTGAAATCTTGTCTGTGAGGGATTCTTTAGTCCCGTTCTCTGACTTTCAGTTACAGCTATCCCCCAAAATTCCCAATGTGAGTCTAATTACATTAACTCTTGGCATATGCAGTATTTTCCACAAATTTCCTTAATACCTCTTGGGTATTTTGAAGTCTAATGTGGTTTATAGCTGTTGGCTTGCTGCCATTTAAAGTTTTATTGGTACCTGTAGCCTACATTTATTAATTGGGGTGGGGGACTGGTTTAGGGTGAGGGTGGCAGGGCATCGATCCTGCGAGTTTTTGCCTTTTTGCAGCTTGTTTTTGACATGGGTTTTGTTGGTCACAGAAATAACAGGTTTGAGCATTTTACTACTTTATATTCACACACAAAATGTTTCCTAAGGGAGTCCTTCTTTAGACTGAACACATACTATGGGCCTGGTTTACTAAGATCCCAGATAATGAGTGTTAAATTGCATGAGCAATCCAAACTTTTGTAGTTTGGGGTGGAGACAATTTTGGGATGATTTACGAAGAGTAAATGTGCAATTTATAGTGGGCGGTAATATGACATAGACACCAGTATGTAAATGAGGATTTTGCATGTGTTAATGGCTGTAAGCGCAAAATGAAATAAAATTAGCCACTTCATTTACTGCATGTAGGTGCAAGGCACCGCTTTATCCAGATCTAATTTACACGGAAGACAGCTTTGTACACAGAAATCTGACTGCTTTTTTCAGTATTGAGTAATCTAACAAATTAATGTTTCCAAATTAGTAATCAGATTAAAGTTACTTCTCCAAGTCACGGTGCATTACTATTATTTTTGCATTTTTATACAGTATAAATCATGGGTGCCCGACCGGTCGATCGGAGAGATAGTGTGGGCCAATGGCTGCATTAAAACTAGCCCGTGGGCAGAGCAGCTCAGAGTTGAAAAACTAGTTGTCATCTCTCAAAGCGTGGTGACGGCAGCACACCTGCACTGAGCTTTACAGGCATTTTTATGCTTTTGTTTTCTTTAAAACTCTGTGCTGCTCTGAGTGTCCTCACTAAAAACAGCTGAAGACCCGCACAATGTGTTAATAACAAATACTAATGCTCTTTTCCCACCCAAATGCACCTAAAGTCTGTTTCTGAGGACGACATTACGTAAAAAACACACATAAAACATTCTCATCTGTCAATCTGGTTGTGCTTTCTGCATAAATACACATTATCTGTTTTTCCTTCTCATACAGCAAACCAGGGGCGAATACAGAAGGAAAGGGGGGAGGGGTATACAGCTCCCCACAACATCCGTAGATTTGAGGTCCATTTTTGATGACATTTTTTCATACTACTACTACTTATATTACAATAATAGTAATAATAAATTCAACAACTAAAATGTTTAGAAAGAATTTAAATGTTAGAAAAATGTTAGAAAGAATTTCATTATTACATTTATAAACAATGTAGATAATAAAGTATAAGTTTTACTATTACAGTGCTGTCAAAGGTTAAATATGAGGTTAAAAAGATGTCTTTATTTTATTTTTTATAAAACAAGTATTTATGTTCATTGAAGTCTGACTTTATTTGATGTTTTACAAAAACTTTTTTTTCAGGAAATAGTATTTAAGTTCAACTTAAAATGTCAGGACATACATTGTTTACTTCACAGTACTGTTAAAAATGCACTTCCAATAAAGTGAGTATTGTCAAAACTGATGATCATTTTCATGCTGGGGTGATGGGGGGGGGGGGGGGGGGGGGGTGGGTGGGTGCTGAAAGTAACTAATAAAGTAACTCGTAATCTAACTTATTTACTTTTAAAATTGAGCATTCATTTATGTAATTAAGTTATGTTTTCAAGGAGTAATCAGTAATTGGATTAGTTTTTCAAAATAATTGTGGCAACCCTGTAACACGAACTGTGGAATGCACACACAGCACATACAGATCTGCGTACATCATCAACCATAGACAGGCTGGCGTGCTGCGTGCTCAACTAGGAGTCTGTGAATGATGAGGCGCAGCTGTCTCGTGCACACAGGTCACTGTACACAGTGGTTGAATGCACAGAGAGCTGTGTTCCAGCAGAACGCACAGCTCTGTGTGCAGTTATTTATGTGTGCTTTCACTGGCAGAAAGCACACACAGCACGCACAGAAGTGCGTGCATCATTCCACACAGACCCAAAGATGTGTGTGTGAAAAAAATCTTTAAAAAGTCCCAACATTTACAAATAATGATTTTTCTTTATTGTGTGTATGAGGAGGAGCAGCTTCTGTGCTGCTGGAACAGCAGTCTGTCACGTGCAATAAATTAACGCCAAGCTTTCAAACTCACACAATATGGACACAAGCCATGCCCCCTGCTGTCCTTTTGACCTTGATAAATCATGCTGTGTGTGCAAACCTCACGTATTTGCATGTTACCTCCCACAATTTTGCGCTCTCAGGTGCACAAACCCCATATTACATATTCATGAAGGCAAATGGGATAAATTGACAATATGTGCTATTTTGCGTATTTGACAGGTGCAGTCCTTGTTACGCTCTGTTAGCAAATCAGCATGGAGGTGCATTTGCAAGTGCAGTGATGTGACCTTTTACATACCCAAACCTTTTGTAAATCAAGCCCTATATGTTTGCATAATTTAGTGTCCCATCAACATATATCAGCCTTTTTTCCCCAAAGAGTGGTCTGTGGACCACTGGTGGTTCAGGTGGGAGCTCTAGTGGTTTAATTAATATCAAAGTCTAACATGAAAGTGCTTCTCAGACTGTTTTTAAAATTACTCCAAAGTCTAATAGATGGTAATATACTGTTGGAGTGATAACCAGAGATTTCCTACTGGATATTTTGAGAGTTAGGTGGTGAGACTTTTTATCAGTAATTCAATTTAAATTAAATTTAATTTATTTAGTTTCTATAATGCCAAATCACAACAAACCTGCCTCAAGGTGCTTCACACAAGTAAGGTCTAACCTTACCAACCCCTGAAACAAGCACACAGGTGACAGTGGTAAAGAAAAACTCCCTCTGATGATTTGAGGAAGAAACCTCAAGCAGACCACACTCAGAGGGGTGACTGGCTGCTTAGGTCATTCCAACTGTTACAAGATTTTACAAAACAGAACATAACAAAAGATGATTCTGATGAGAAGTCCATGCAGACGTCCAGTCACAGATATGGGTCATCTATGAAGCCATTCAGTGGGCCTGTTCCCATGGCAGAGTCGGTTCTACGTTACATGTCCGTTTCAGACATTATGCAGTCGTCAAGTCCAGCACAGGACATCATGACGTTTCAGTGATCAGCTGATAAAAAGATAAAAAGCTGATATAGTGATCAGCATGTCCATATGTCTATCCATCCGTTTTTTGCTTGTTAGCACAATATCTCAAGAACCAGTTGACCAATTTCATTCATACAGTACTTTACATAAGGGGGTGATCTGCCATCAGCAGTCGATTATGGAGACCTTGGGGTCAATGTCAAGGTCACAGGAAGATATTGAAGCTATTGTTGCCCATTTTGTTAGTGTGATATCTCAAGAACCAGTTGACCAGTTTCATGCATATTTAGCATAAGGATGTACTTGGGTGATCCCCTCACACTTTGTGGGGACCAGGAGGATATATCATCTCCTGATGACTCTTGTTTTATTGATTAAGTGGTCCTTGGGCTGACAAAGTTTGAGAAACACTGCCATATATACTTTTATGTGATCGTATTTGTATACAGGACTCTTTTTTATGTGCGTTCGTGTTGATGAGGTTTACTGTGAAGGGCACCTGCAGTCTCACTGTATCTTGAGTATAGTGACAATAAAGGCATCTTACGTATATATGTACCAAACAATTAGAAATTCTACTTTTACTTTTCACCTTAATGATGATATAAGCCTAAAGAGATGAAATACAATACAAAATGTCCTTGTATTTGTACAAGATTAGATGCATTTCTAATTTCATCATCTGCTGACCAGCCATATGCGGAGAGTATTCTTCTGACTGACTGTCTGTCTTTTTGTCTTGCAGAATGCCAGCTGCTAGCACCATGACCGGTGGGAGGGTCCTGCTGCTCTGTACAAACACTGACAACTGTATCTACCAATCAGTCAACGGGTACGTGTCGCCAAGGCCAGTCAAATGGTTTATGTCTGTCCTCACCCTGCTGTATTGTGGAAAAAGAGTATTATGTATGCTTCATTCTGTCTCTTGTCTGTATGTGACTGTATCTTTGCATGCAAAACTGACATGTTTATCCTGATTGTCTGCATTTGTTTATTTACATTTTAATGTGTATCTTTAAAATGGTATATACAAGATTCTAATCCAATTACATTTTTTTCCGCAAATCTGATTGGTTAATCATGTTATATTTCAGACCATAAAATATCACATGGACAGTGGCAAAATATTAAAACCGTTTCACATTTGATGTGTTACTCCGCCCCCTGACCGCGTTGCTGCGCAGGTGTCACTAATGGCGCTGTTAGCTGAGAGCGACAGAAACTAGTGCAGAGACAATGATGCCGAAATGCATGGATTTAATGGATTTAACTGGCTTGATTGATGGATTTACTGTGGATTTAACTCAGTGCAGCTGATGAGTTGGAGAAATCTGTGGGTCTGCTAACAGAATTTCCAGTTTGGCATGAAGACGCTGTTGCTACGGTAAGCTTTGAGAAACTGACCACACCCTTTCACAATGATTCGCCGACCAAATTACTTACAAAAAAGTAAACCGCGCAAACGATGGAACTGGATTAGAATGGGAATAACCCTGTTGTGTCTGATGATTTGCGGACATTTGCAGTCACAAATATTCATTTTACAGATAGTTAAAAATGGATTATTGCAACTGTAAAATCCAGTATGAACATCTGCAAATCATCAGACACAACAGAAGTATTCACTAACGAATGTCCACCGATGTGCTTGAAGTGGTCTGCAGTGAATGACTCAGCTGAATCTGGTGGGGCAAAAACAAATACTTTTTCATCAGTCCCATACTAGTCTTCATGAGTCAAGCAACAGCAACAACAATTTGTCAGTTCTTCTCAGAGCTTCAAATTACATTGTACACTCAGCTATTAATGACATCTTCTTCACTCCTCTGCTTTTGTGTTCCATCCATCCATCCATCCATTTTCTTCCGCTTTATCCGGAGTCGGGTCGCGGGGGTAGCACCTCAAGCAAAGCCACCCAGACCTCCCAATCCACACACACCTCCCTCAGCTCCTCCTGGGGAACCCCAAGGCGTTCCCAAGCCAGCCGAGAAACGTAGTCCCTCCAGTATGTCCTGGGTCTTCCCTGGGGCCTCCTCCCGATGGGACATGCCCAGAACACACCTCGTCCAGACATCCAGGGGGCATCCGGAAAAGATGCCCGAGCCACCTCAACTGGCTCCTTTCAATGTGGAGGAGCAGCGGCTCGACTCCGAGCTCCTCCCGAGTGACTGAGCTCCTCACCCTATCTCTAAGGGAGCGCCCAGCCACCCTGCTGAGGAAACTCATCTCGACCGCTTGTACTCGTGATCTCGTTCTTTCAGTCATGAGCCAAATCTCATGACCATAGGTGAAGATCGGAATGTAGATCGATCAGTAAATCGAGAGCTTTGCCTCCCTACTCAGCTCTCTCTTCACCACGAAGGTCCGATACAGCGACCGCATCACTGCAGATGCTGCACCGATCCGTCTGTTGAGCTCACGCTCCATCCGTGCCTCACTCATGAACAAGACCCCGAGATACTTAAACTCCTCCACTTGAGGCAAGGACACTCCACCGACCTGAAGAGGGCAAAGCACCTTTTTCCGGTCGAGAACCATGGCCTCGGATTTGGAGGTGCTGATTTTCATCCTGGACGCTTCACACTCGACTGCAAACCACCCCAGTGCACGCTGAAGGCCCTGACTTGACAAAGCCAACAGAACCACATCGACGCAAACAGCAGATACGAGATTCTGTGGTTCCCAAACCAGACCCCCTCTACACCCTGGCTGTGCCTAGAAATTCTGTCCGTAAAGATAATGAACAAAACCGGTGACAAAGGGCAGCCCTGGTGGAGGCCAACGTGCACTGGAAAAAGGTTTGACTTACTACCTGCAATGTGAACCAAGCTCCTGCTGCAGTTGTACAGGGACCAGATAGCCCTTAGCAAAGGACCCCGGACCCCGTACTCCCGGAGCACACCCCACAAGGTGCCTCGAGGGACATGGTCGAACGCCTTCTCCAGATCCACAAAGCACATGTGGACTGGTTGGGTGAACTCCCATGAACCCTCAAGCACCCGATGGAGCGTGTAGAGCTGGTCCAGTGTGCCGCGACCAGGACGAAAACCACACTGCTACTCCTGAATCCGAGGTTCGACTATCGGTCGAATTCTCCTCTCCAGTACTCTGGAATAGACCTTACCGGGGAGGCTGAGGAGTGTGATCCCCCTGTAGTTGGAACACACCCTCCGGTCCCCCTTCTTAAACAGAGGGACCACCACCCCGGTCTGCCAATCCAGAAGCACTGCTTTTGTGTTGAAAGGTTCCAATAACCCTTTCACAGTGTCACCACAGAATCGGGCAATTAGGCCACAATTATTTCCCTGCAATTACCAGGGCAAACATATGATTATTGGAGTCAGCTAGTGAGAGATCAGATCCCGTCTATTTCATGACCATTGCAGAAGAAGACACCCACTCCCACTTCTGGATGGAGCCGCACCTCAAACAGAGATCAGGCATCAGAAAGACAACAAATACAGTCTAAGGTGATTGCTGGCCACTAGCCCTAAGCTTCACTAAAAGACCCAGACTTTAGATAAAATTGAGGCCATGATCTGCTCTGTTTACTAATAAAATAAATTTAAAAGGGTAGAAAGCACAGTAACATACTATGCCAGTATGCTAGCCATATGAAAGGCAAAATAAGTGTGTCTTAAGTCTGGACTTGAAAGTCTCTACAGAATCCGACTGTTTTATTGATGCAGGGAGACCATTCCACACAACAGGGGCACAATAAGAGAAAGCTCTGTGACCCCCAGAGTTTTTATTCACCCTAGGGACACAAAGTAGTCCTGCGCACTGAGAACGCAGAGCCCGGGCCGGTACGTAGGGTTTAATTCGGTCAGCTAAGTAGGCTGGTGGTAGTCCGTGAATAATTTTATAGGTTAATAGCAGAGCCTTAAAATCTAATCTCACAAGGACAGGAAGCCAGTGAAGAGACGCCAACATGGGTGTAATTCTTCATGGTGAAACTCAAATGTCACATTTATTTTAACAAATACAAATATGGCAGCTCCAGCAGGTCTATTCTTTTAAGGATTAAATGAACTTAATAAATGGCTTTCAACTAGTCAACTAATAAAAAAAATTGTAGACTAGTCGGATGTTAGCTAGTTGTAGTTGACTATTACAACTAGTTGTCCCATCCTTATTTTCAGCAGACTCAAATGTCTTTGTGTGTTTTTGGACAGGGATCATGCAGCGAATGCATAGATTCAATATTTCAGCCAATTTCAACATCAAGTTTATGGTGGAACAATATAATTTCGTTATCTCAAAGGTGCTGAGCAAGTGGTTTCTTCCCAAATTTTTGGGGTTTCTGAATTTTTTTCAGATAATTTTCACAGAACATTGGGTATCTGTGCTATGCACAATTTGTCATTGGTTTTTGGCACTTGGTTTCCAACTGATAACTGTAAGATGGAAAAATAGGCATAAAATGGTCCCAGACAAGTAGCAATCACAAGCACATTTTACTCACACAAAGTGTAAACCACACAGAACAACTCCTGTCTTAGCATATGGGCACAACGTGTTCTGCATTCCATCGCCAGTTCTTTCTTGTTTAATAATAAACACGTTTTGTTCAGGAAAACCAGTGCCATTAATTATCTCCTCAATCTGTCCTACATTTTCAGATTTTTCACTCACCCTTCCACCTACTGATGTTCTCCTTTACTTTCTTTTGCTATTTGACCCCCCCGTTTCTTCATGCTTCATAAAACCGCTGCTTAACTGGTGGAAAATTTAATGAGAAGGAAAGGGGGAGGGAGAGAGGTACAGTGGGGTGAAGATATAAAAACATTTTTAAGAGAAGGTTTTTTTTTTTTATTTTGGTTATATTTTGGCATTGACTGAGTTTTGAAATTTTCTTTAGAAGTCTCGTAAGGAACTTGAATCTGTAATTTACCCCAGAGGTTTTGCATAGTTGTTGCTTTTCACATCCAGCAATGTCGACAGATGTCGCCCAGTAAGGCCACGCTTCCTCGACATGTTAAAGGTCTGTGGGCCAGAACTGAGAATTCTGGGTCAGGATTACAAAAGAGAAGAGGCACGTCTGCAGTTTGGCCTTTCCCCTTTTTCTGTGTACACTTCCATCTCCTCTCTAGAAATAGCTTTGTGTGTGTATTTCGTAAACTTTGACCTCCAAACCCAAAGTTCAAACAGTCACGACCCAGTAATATTCCAGGCGTGAGTCACTGTTAAAGCAGAGGCACCAAGCTCAGTTTTAACAAGAATTCTTGTTTAAACCATAAAACAAAGATCCATTTGCATGCGAGTGTGAGTGCTGAAATTGTGTGGCCAACAACTTTAAGCACTGTGGGGAACGCACCACTCTTCTTTTTGCACTGAAGATTACAACTGACATCTCTGTGGAAATCATTGCACAATATCTCAGAATCTTAGAATTGACAGCAGTGCAATGTTCCGTCTCGCTCTGCTGTTGTATCTGGAATTAATTAAGATCCTATATGAAGCAGTGGTTCAGAGGCCCCACCATTCTCAGAGTTTGGTTGGGAGAACAACTACACCACACGAAATATACTTTTAATGAAACTTTGCAAACTGTCTGCGCCTGGATTCTTCAAGCATCCTAATGTTAAATGTAGCTCTAAGTGATATCATTCTAAGAAAAATCTTTGAATTCCTCGAATTCTTAGACATTTCTTAGAAATTTCCCTCAGTAAGATAAAAGTTATTCACAAAGCATCTTAGGCCTTAAGAGAGCTCCTAAGGTGAAAACCTGTTAAGAGGAGGGAGGAGGACTTTTAAGAAGCCTAAGAGTGTCATAAACAGACAAGACGGAAAGACAGAAATGAAGGAGAAATATTCTCTGTATGTTGTGTGACAGTAATTCAGTGACACTACCGGCACGATTGTGCAGGGATAGTGTTTGTGGTTGACCTCCTCAGGAATGAGCTTAGTTTTCCCACCCAGCGCAGTAACGCAATCACACCTGAGATGGTCATCACAACATTGTGATACCTGGCTACGGGAAAAATGTATAGTGCATGTAAATTCTATAACATTCATACAATTATTAATAAGTAAGTGATGTCAGTAGCCAGAGTCTGAACTCACCTGTTTGAGAAGAACTTGGCTTGTGTTGTTGGGTTTGGTTTGTGGCCGGGGTTTTAAGTGCCTCTGTGTCTTTTATGTCCTGTCCTGTCCTGTCTCCCCATGGTCTGTGTCTTTTTGTGTGTCCTCGTCAGAGTCCTTGGCACCTGTCCTGTTCTGCATCCCAGTGTGTGTGTGTGTGTGTGTCTCCCATGGTGTGCTTGTGTGCATGTGGGTATGCTTGTTCTTGGTGTGTGTGTGTTATTGGTGTGTCTGCGATTTTGTGCTGTGATTCATACCTGTGTCATCTTCCATTACTCTGCCACGTATAGTTGCCATGGTCAGTGTCACCCATGTCAGCCGTGCATGGCAAAGGTCTGATCCTCCGGGTCCGAGGGCCCCGCCTCTGGTGACTTGGCTTTATGTCCGCCCTGGTCCTTGATGTTGTTTATGTTATCTTTTGGTTCCAGAGTTATGTTGTGTTCTTGTTTGTTTTCGGGCTTATTGTATTACCAGTGAGTTCCTGGTTCATTGCTCAGTTGTCAGGGTTATGCCTGACAGCTGAGCATGGCGTGTTGATACCTTGTCGCGTGCAAAGGCCACACCCCTCGTGCACTGATTGTGTTTTCTTTGGTGCTTCATGTCTTGTATTTCCTCCTCACATTATTGTGTTTCTGTTGTTCACCATTGTGTTAGTTTGGATTGATGTCATATTTCCGCTTTCTGTTTTTCCACTCGGGGTGTGCGTTTATTTTTCGTGTCTGTGCCCTTTTGATTTTTCTCCCACATGCTGCTGCTGTTGCGTTAGTCCTTGCCACACCTGTTAGTGATAGGTTTTGTTTGTTATTTAAGCCACACCTTTGTTAATGTTCTTTGCCGGTCGATTGTATCTGAACTCCTTGTGTATTCATGTGCGCTCAGTTCAGAACCAAAATTCCATGCGAAATAGAACCAGTATTGCAAGGGAAATGGAACAAAATGGCAAATGGCATGAATGATCCATATCACGTGACATACAAACCACCAATCACCAATACAATGACAAGCATCTATTTAGGTGTTATATAATTTTTAATATACTGGTTTATTATCACCCATGACCCAGTCCCGGATAAGCGGTTGAAGATGAATGAGATGAGAGTGGTTTATTGTCCATCCTTTGTGTGTTAGCAGTGTTAGCGGATACCTCTGCTCAATTTGCTTAACATGCATGCAATGCGTAGCAAACAGTCCCTTTCTTAATTTAATAATACTTCCAGAAATATATGTTGTAAGTAGTCATAAAATTAAAGAATGTATTAATGACTACAGTTCAGAATTTTAAAGTAACAAAATGTGCTTTTGAGTTTATTTAGAGTACTGCTATTATTGACATCCATTTATTTACTTTTTGAGAATTTTTTGAAAACAAAATTCCTATCATATGATGTCAAATAGGAGTAAAGCCCTCAAAAGACTGATTGATAACGATGTTTTAATGACTAAAGCTCGGCTGACATTGGATTCGATTTATATGGGGAGGTGGGGTAATGTAATTTTACCACAGCATGTCACAGCTAATATTTATGGCTGATATGCATGGGAGATGAAATGACAGAGATGGGAGTGGCTACTCAATAAACCAGCTTGACAAATTACTGTCAGTAAAGTAAGTCCCTTCTGCTGCTCCTTTGGTTTCACTCAGGGTCGCCACAGCAGATCCGAGGTGGATCTGTATGTTGAACAGGCACATTGCCCTTCCTGACGCAACTCCACTTTACATGGAGAAATGTGGTAGGGGTGGGGTTTGATTCAGAAATTCTATGTTTGGTAAATAAAACTAAACTGTGCATGTCACATCTCTGCTGTTGCCGGGTTGCCTGGTAAATCCTTAATTCTCTTTGAGAAAAAGTTCACTTCGCAAATGGTCTGGTCCTCCCGGTTGAACACAGGCCGTGCAGACTGCAACCATTTGGGGTGAACTTTATGTGGGCACTCACTGAAGAGCACTGAAGAGTTACTGTGTGGCTCCCGTTGATATGGAGTGATTATTTGAAACAGCTCTTAGTTCTCTTTTGAATGACCTGGATATGATCAAATCTGTAAAAGAGAACTGTAAAAGCCTTCCTTTGTAAGAAAGATGTCTTTACTTTTCTCCCAACTCCACATTTGTTGACACCAGTGTTTTGTCGCTCTGCCTATGCCACATGCTTCCTTACTCGATTAGTTGCATGTCTTTCCAATAACGTCCAGAGGCAGTTTTGTCTGTGACCAATTGTTCTGTTCCCTGGAAATGAAACATCAATGAAGAGCTGCCAGAAGAATTCTCTGGCTGTGCCAGGCTATTTGCCCGGTTAACTGTCATATATATATATACTCAACAAAAATATAAACGCAACACTTTTGGTTTTGCTCCCATTTTGTATGAGATGAACTCAAAGATCTAAAACTTTTTCCACATACACAATATCACCATTTCCCTCAAATATTGTTCACAAACCAGTCTAAATCTGTGATAGTGAGCACTTCTCCTTTGCTGAGATAATCCATCCCACCTCACAGGTGTGCCATATCAAGATGCTGATTAGACACCATGATTAGTGCACAGGTGTGCCTTAGACTGTCCACAATAAAAGGCCACTCTGAAAGGTGCAGTTTTATCACACAGCACAATGCCACAGATGTCACAAGACTTGAGGGAGCATGCAATTGGCATGCTGACAGCAGGAATGTCAACCGGAGCTGTTGCTCGTGTATTGAATGTTCATTTCTCTACCATAAGCTGTCTCCAAAGGCGTTTCAGAGAATTTGGCAGTACATCCAACCAGCCTCACAACCGCAGACCACGTGTAACCACACCAGCCCAGGTCTTCCACATCCAGCATGTTCACCTCCAAGATCGTCTGAGACCAGCCACTCGGACAGCTGCTGAAACAATCGGTTTGCATAACCAAAGAATTTCTGCACAAACTGTCAGAAACCGTCTCAGGGAAGCTCATCTGCATGCTCGTCGTCCTCATCGGGGTCTCAACCTGACTCCAGTTCGTCGTCGTAACCGACTTGAGTGGGCAAATGCTCACATTCGCTGGTGTTTGGCACGTTGGAGAGGTGTTCTCTTCATGGATGAATCCTGGTTCACACTGTCCAGGGCAGATGGCAGACAGCGTGTGTGGCGTTGTGTGGGTGAGCGGTTTTCTGATGTCAGTGTTGTGGATCGAGTGGCCCATGGTGGCGGTGGGGTTATGGTATGGGCAGGCATCTGTTATTGACGAAGAACACAGGTGCATTTTATTGATGGCATTTTGAATGCACAGAGATACCGTGACGAGATCCTGAGGCCCATTGTTGTGCCATACATCCAAGAACATCACCTCATGTTGCAGCAGGATAATGCACGGCTCCATGTTGCAAGGATCTGTACACAATTCTTGGAAGCTGAAAATGTCCCAGTTCTTGCATGGCCGGCATAGTCACTGGACATGTCACCCATTGAGCATGTTTGGGATGCTCTGGACCAGCATATACGACAGCGTGTACCAGTTCCTGCCAATATCCAGCAACTTCGCACAGCCATTGAAGAGGAGTGGACCAACATTCCACAGGCCACAATTGACAACCTGATCAACTCTATGCGAAGGAGATGTGTTGCACTGCATGAGGCAAATGGTGGTCACACCGGATACTGACTGGTATCCTCCCCCAATAAAACAAAATTGCACCTTTCAGAGTGGCCTTTTATTGTGTGCAGTCTAAGGCACACCTGTGCACTAATCATGGTGTCTAATCAGCATCTTGGTATGGCACACCTGTGAGGTGGGATGGATTATCTCAGCAAAGGAGAAGTGCTCACTATAACAGATTTAGACTGGTTTGTGAACAATATTTGAGGGAAATGGTGATATTGTGTATGTGGAAAAAGTTTTAGATCTTTGAGTTCATCTCATACAAAGTGGGAGCAACCTCTCTAACTGATAAATTAACTGTGTACATTGATAATTCTTTGTGTTCCAGACTCCAGTGCTGCGGACTGAAGGTTGGGGAACCTCCATCATTTGTGGTGCCCCAGCGCCAAGAGGTGTGTGGGTCACCAGAAGACAGAGACAGGAGGGACACTGCTGTTTCCACTAAGCGACCCCACTCCTCCATTCTCAGTCTTAGACCTTCAGACACCATGCTGACGCACGGGAGAGCCAACACCACTGACCCGCGGATTCCTAACATGGAGAATGGGCTGTGCAACAAGCTGAACCACACCAAGAGTCCAGTGGCACTCAAAACTGCCAGCATCCGTGACAAGATCTCACACTGGGAGGGCAAAAAGGAACCTGCTCCATTGAACGCCACAGGGTCATGTCCATTGGGCGTAATGCAGAAAGAAACTGAGATGGTGAGGAAAAAGGACTGCAAAGCATCAGATGTCCAAAGGACAGACAGCAAAAGGTTTGTCAGCTGGGATAAGCAAGACTCAGGCAAGGAGAATGTTGGAAAGTTTGGAGATTTGAAGCCCAAATGTCCTGATGGATTAACAAACAGGGACAGAGAAGTGATCTCAGAGGGAGGACTTCCAGGAACTAAGCAAACAGAACAACCCCAAGATAAGAAAACTGTTTTAACTCACATTAAGAAACTGGAGAAAGCAACAAAAGAAGCACCCGTTAAACCTTCACTAGCATTTCCAGGAAATTATTTCTGCCCGCCTTCAAAAGAAGAACAGGAAGAAACAGAGAAGAGGGGGACTGAGCCCATTTTTGGGACTTTTGACCTACCTCGGTCTGGGGGCATGTCACAGAAGAGGAGAGAGGGAGATCTGGAAAATGTGTACAGTGAGCCAGGTGCTCCATCAATAAATCCTTTACCAAAACCTCAAAGAACCTTCCAGCACCACACACCGCCTACTACCCCAGCTTTAGGATCAGGTTCAGGGAAAGGCAAGAGAAACCTCCCCCCTCTGCCATCAATTCCCCCTCCTCCCTTACCCACCTGCCCACCTCCCGGAGTGTCCAGGAGACCCTGGGCGGGCAAACCTCGGGACAGCAGTAACAGGTAAAGGACTATTGATTCCACGGCAACACTCTACTAAAGCTTGATAATATACTGTAAACTTAATTCATGTGCTTGAAAGTCACCACAAGTACATTTCCTGAACTCAGAACTGACCTGGCTGTGCTGTAAATTTCAAAATCATCATCCTAATGCTGACATGAACATCAGTTCCCACATCTGTGGGACTCACATATAAATAACAACTCCTGATGACATCAGCCTGTGTTGAAACATACCACAGAATGAGCTCATTGGTTGGATCTGAGTAATATACATGTGAGTTTAACTTATTCCTCCTTCTAAATCTTTGCAAAATGTAAAGAACTTCACGCAGATGAATATGTCATGTTAAAGAGCCCCCCTCCCCCTTTGGCAATCAGTAACCCCCAATGCTTTTTGCATTACTTAATATAGCATGTGAAGTTAAAATTGCGAAATCTGTTGTAATTGATCTAAAACCAAGACTAAATCACTTTCTCTGAGTCACTGCATGGTGAAGCTGAAGTTTGCACAACTGCCTCACAGCAAAACAGTCTTGGTATAACTGCCTTTCCAAAAGCCAATGCCTTTCTGGTTTCATCCATCAAAACATCTACATTCGGTTCATGTAGGCCTGGGCAATATACTGACATTACAGACACCACCTCTACAACACCATGCCGTGCCATGGATTACATCATCTTAGCTGGCCTATAACAAGAAATGTGCTCTGTTTTTACTTTTACACTACTCTGTTTTGATGTCATCACAGACAACATTTAAAGAGGGTTGTGTGGCTGTTTGCCTTAACAGTATGTAACCACTGGAGACATGTCAGCATAAACCAAGTAGTCATTTTGTTGTGGTTCAAGCTTTCCTTTTAACCACAGCTGTAAATTCTGCCAGTCAGCTCCTCAACTTTCAATGATGAAATGTAGAGACACACCAAAAATCATTGATTGAGTTCATTTAATTGTCTTCTTTGGACAATTAAAGTGAATTAAAGTAATCTATTAGATCATGATACCCTCACAAAATGTAGATTTTTGTGATGGTATCACTGTCTAATAGATCACAAACTGCCGTGAGACTGGCCTGTTTTGCGGACCCACTGTGTGGCGTTAGGGTTACAGTTACTGTTATGGTTGGTGTTAGCGTGAGACGACTCCATCTCAAAAATTTACTGCATTTCATGATGGTATCACAACATCTCTCATGGGAATATAACGTATTTTATATTGAAGCAATTACCTGGGCTTCTGGTGTGCTGAACTTTGCCCACATTTCTTAATTTTAAATCAAGGCTTTGAACTGGTTCATGGAATGAAAAAGAAACCAGAGATTTTATGTTTTCTATGTTCTGGAACGGAGTCTTTTATTTGAAATACTGGTAACCAATTAACTGTTAAGGTTCATAACTGGGAACTAAGCAGAGTATAACCCCGAAATGCAGGCAGCCAGGACTCAAAAGACTTTGTGCCAAACAAATAGTGATTTAGTAAGACAAAGTGACAAAACAAGTGCAGTCCAGAAGAATTGTGAGGGAAAACAAGAAGTACATTTAACAAAAGAAAAGGATGATGCTGAGGGAGAAATTACAACTATACTCACACCATGTTTAACATGGTGGCTAATCTTCACACCAAACAATGGACCCATACTAAATAGAAAACAAGGACTGGCTTATAAAGATTAACTGAACAAATGAGCCACAGGTGCAGTAATCATGACAGACAGAGACGTGAATAACTAAACAGAACACAAGGGGGCGGCAAATCAAGACATACACGCCAAGAAATAAAATGCACGAATGATTGCCGTAAACAAGTGCACATATAATCTAGATGGCACTGAACAAAAGACTTGAACAAGAAGATGAGCCAAACTAAGACAGCCACAACAAATAACCGATAATGAAAATCAACACAAAGACTTGAAAAGTGTGACAGAATGCACACAGGAAAACCTAACACACCATGAGATTACGCAAGTAGAAATACAAGAGGCTAAGACCATGAGACTGGGGGAATGTCGGGATCAAAACAGTAGAAGGTGGGAAAATAAAAACCAACATTGAACTCAGGGGTAATCAAGTGCAACAGGAAGACACAACAACACAGACGTGACACACGGAACAGATCCCTTACCAAAAAATAGTACTGATAAGTATATAAAAAGTAAACTGGAAGTATACTTGAAATATACTTGCATGTACTACTTTTTAGTAAGGGATGACAAGGACGTAACATATAGACAAAACTCAAACATACACAAGATGCGGGAGAGGCACACAACAGATAAAACCTGAATAGCACAGAACCAATAAAAACCATCATAACAGACAGCACCACAACATTAACACCATTATTTATTTCGTTCTTGAAAAGGTTTCCATTTGCAATGACCCGGTGAGGACGTCAGACTCCTTTAGTGCTCCACACCTAAACAGTTGTTGGCGGTAATGCATCGTGGCAGTTTGCAAACCACCAATAAACTCAACAGAAGAAGAAGCAGACCTGGTGAGGTTAAATTCTGCATATATTTTGGTTGTTGTTGGCGGGACAAAGTGCTGCCACCCCGTGCTTCACACTGAGAATCTCACCCAGAGCAGACAAACATTAATGGACTTCTTTAAAACCACTGCATTTATTCGGGTCATTATTATGCTTGTTTGTTTTTGTCTTGGTGAATCAAATGGGATTTATTTTTGCCGCGAACAGAATGCTGAAGATACTAGGATGTTGGCTGAACACTGTTAGGATTATATTTAAACTTTTACAATAACTTTTTTTGTTGTTGTTGACGGGACAAAGTGCTGGAGTTCTCTGGTTCAGGCTGAGAAACACACCCTGGAGCAGACAAACACTGAGGGACTTCTTTAAAAACGTTGCGATTCTTCAGTAATTTCCATGATAAGGAATAAAAGTATTTCCCAGACATCGTCTTCCAAAACAAGAATGTCTTGTCATCAGGTTGTGATGATGAATCTGACTGAACATCCATGATGGTATGGGGAGTGGGGGGGGGGGGGGTGAGCAGGGGTCTAGTGATAGCGCGCGTGCTAAAATGGCCTGTCTGCCAGTGATGCACGGGTTCGCTCATAAGCAATACAAACTCATCCAATTCTTTAATTCAACCCGACCATAACTCGAAAATATTAATGGAGACAGAATGATGACGACCTGCAAAATGGCATCACAAGTGCACAAAATATAATTGGCACTGCTGTCACCTTTATGAACAACTTCTTCAAATAAGCCCCACCCCTTATTTGTCTGCAAGGTAGGCTTTTTTGAATTTTAAATTCTCCTGTTTTTGAAGTGTTTTTGTATGAAAAGCTTACAGTGCATCTGGAAAGTATTCACAGCACTTCACTTTTTCCACATTTTGTTATGTTACAACCTTATTTCAAAATGGAGTAAATTCACTTTTTTTCTCTCAAAATTCTACCCACAGAACCCCATAATGTCAACATGAAAAAAGGCTCTTTCTGGGCCACTCAAGGACATTCACAGAGTTGTTCTGAAGCTACTCCTTTGATAGCTTGGCTGTGTGCTTAGTAGGGATGGGTATCGATAAGATTTTATCGATATCGATACCATTATCAATTCCGCTTATTGATCCGATTCCTTATCGATTCCCTTATCGATGCCTCTTGCAATTTTTTTTTTGTGTACTAAAAGTAGGCTTTACAGGTTTTCTATGTCAGCGGGGCAAAGAGCTTTTTCTTATCGTGCACCCGCTCTGTGGAACGGTCTTCCTGCGACCATGAGGCAGTCAGAGTCCGTGGACATTTTTAAGTCAAGACTTAAAGTGGATATGACACTTAAAGACAACATAATCTTATTACATGCAACAAAGGTTATATAATTCACTCAACCTAAGCATTTTGGGAAAATGGATGCGGTTCTCCCGTTATATACAACATTTGAACGTCCCGCCACTGAAAAATGTGCATGCCCTGTGACCAGCTTCCCGCTGAGCACCAAACCTGAAATACGTCACTGCATGTAGAACATATCGGCTTGCGCGCCTGGTGGCCGTTGTTTACACTTTTTAGCGGCTGAAACTTTGATTAAACGCAGCTCTCAGGGACTTGTTTGTCGATATGCCTGACCTGTGTGTCGCAGCATATTGCACAAACACAAGGGCGAAAGGTTTTAGCCCTTTCAAGTCCAGGCAGATTGATTGAAAACCGTGGTGTTGTACGATGCACGAAATGTCAGGCTGCCGCTTGCGCCGCTCGCACACCCGCATTTGCTCCCGACAGCAGACACTTTCCTCTACTGTCTGCATGTTCTCACCGCTCACAGGAACACCTAAAATGTCAACCCCAAATAATATGTTCACAATAATCTTGAAATGGTCAAGGAACTTGTAAAAATATCAGTGCAATACGGAGTAAACACTGCGGTGGCATGTTCACTGTTGTTTTCGGCGATCTTTTTCGAAACTTTCGCCGTTTATTTCCTATTCTTTCGTGAAAATAACGTAACTAAACACGGATGAATGCAATGCCAGGCACTCGAAAACGGCAAAAACCCGAAGGTAATGACAGTGGTCCACAAGTAGTAGCTACACTATCGCGGCTCAGGAAAAATAACAAAGGCAGTAAACAGACGCTAGAATCAAAATGTTATAATTATAGTGTTATAAACAGCAGCAACAAAAATCAAAGCCTCCCTTACCATTCCGTATTCTGCAGCCTTTCAAAATCCATCGGAATTGGCACGTCTCTTGCCTCTGCTTCGGCTCTGCCATAAGCACCGTCTGCATTATTTTCACTGTCAGAATGCTCCTGGTTTGAATGTTCATCCGAAAGATACGGCTCCAATCTGTAAGGTCTAATCACTGCTGCGACATCCTCAGGATCTGAGTCAGTCTCGATTTCCTCACAGAAATAATCCACACTTGAAGAGTCAGAAAGGTTCTCGATCTCGTCACTGTCCATGCTGAGGTCCATCTGTTCCTGTTGTCAATCTAACAGACAAAGACGGGACTCTACACGCTGGGACGTTACGACATCACGTGACTGCTGATGGAATGCTGCCAGCGCTCTTTCCAAGAAACACACTTTTGAGAAGCTGTACAAACTTTACTTCTCAGTGATAATGATTAAAACCACTTTCAACTTACTATACTGTATGTATACTTTGATATTTATATCAGTTTTACCTAATTTTTTAGGTGTCATATCCACTTTAAAGCCTATTTTTATTCTCTTTGTTATGAATAGTTTTTATTTTTATCTGTTTTATTCTTTTACTTCTATTTTTAATTATGTATTTGAAATTTTTTATTTTTATTTATTTATTTAATTTTTTTTTTTTTTGCTGAACTGTTCTATGTGAGGCGCCTTCAGACAGCTTTTGTTTGATTTGGCGCTTTATAAGCCAGTTAAATTGAAATTGAATAACATTTTATTGAGTCTTAAAGGAGACCTGCATTGAAATAAATGTGGTCAGATTTCAGAAAAGAAATAGCTGATATGTATTTATAAGACCCTTGTGAATGCAGTAAAGTAAATCTGTAAGCCCAAATTTGTAATTCAGCGGAGAAATATTCGTTTAAAAATGACAAATTTGCAGCTAACATTTAGCCCTCTGTGAAAACAGTTTGTACATCCGGATCATTTCCATGACGTCGGTGACAAGACGACGCGCTCCCGCCTTCAGTCCGATCCCGCATTGAAATTGATTTTATCTCTTAGTAATGTTACTGTTATACACATCCTGGTTTCAACATCCAAAAGTAAGCTGCAATGAATGTGAGATACAGCTCTGCTTGCTCAGATCCGGGGATCAGATCAGCGGCGGCATCGACAGCGGGCGACATTATTCCCCGACGCCTCGCTCTCACTGCCCCCGATACGCTTACTGAGTGCATGTGCTCGTTAAATTCCGCCGCGGCACTCACACCCCGTGTCTGCTGTGCAGCCAGCACCACCTCTCTGTCTACTGACTGGAGTTGCAGCCAACTTGGCACAAGTCCAGAGACTGCGCTCGCCATTTTAATGCAGTGCGCGCGGTGACACCTGTTGCTCGCAAGGTCAGACTTCTTGCTGCAAAATCTGCAGCGCCGCACGTCTCGGTAATCGGAGCCGCAGAGCTCTGTGGCGGCTGAGAGAGGTTTATATATTTTTAATGACTTGAATTCTTTGCGGGTCTCGCCTCCGTAGCCCGCGACGGTACACCGGAGGTGAAAGACAGTAGATTTTCAATATGACACCACTCAATCAAACGGGCGTATGAAAAAGTCCACAAAAATAATTTTCAAGCACAAATAAAAGAAATGTGTACTCACCAAGCGTACCGCAAGACAATATGAAGTTTTAAAAAGTAGATCCTTTCGTATAAGACAAGAAAAAGGTGCAGATGCAAACTGACGTAAATCCATAAATTACAGTTGGCGCGCGTAATGCATGCTGGGAGAGGGTCTTGTCCCTGACGTCTCGGCAGCGTCCATGATGAGAGGGACAATTTGCGGAGGGCTAAATGTTAGCTGTAAATTTGTCATTTTCAAATGAAGATTTCTCTGTTGAATGACAGATCTGGGTTTGCAGATTTACTTTACTACATTCAGATGGATCTTATGTGTAAATATAAGTCATTTTTTGGTCCAAAGATCTGGCTGCATTTATTTCAATGCAGGTCTATTTTAAAGTAAATAAATATGAAATTGGTCACTGGATCCTGAAACGTTAGACATAATAAACTCTACATGGTGGATCCTTGATCTCTGGACATAAATAGAAACACGAGGTCTGTTAGAAAAGTATTCGACCTTATTATTTTTTTCAAAAACCATATGGATTTGAATCACGTGTGATTGCATCAGCCAAGCTTGAACCCTCGTGCGCATGCGTGAGTTTTTTCATGCCTGTCGGTTGCTTCATTCGCCTGTGAGCAGGCTTTGAGTGAGGTGTGGTCTACCTCTCTCGTCTATTTTTTATTGCGAATAAATGTCTGAACGATTTGGCTCTTTGCTGCATCAATTTTTTTCCAGAAACTGTAAGAGACCTCTAGGTGGACACCGTTCGAAAAATTAATATGGCTTTCAGTGACGATTTTATGGGGATTAAACAGATTATGGGGTGTTACTGCCCCTTTAAGGATGGCCCACAACTGCTGAGAGCGCAGTGCGCTCCCAGCGCTGATGGACAGGCTGACACCCTGCACAAACAACCAGATCATTTCCAATGTGAAAGCTTTGTTGATCCGGGACCCCTTCTGACTTTCACAAAAAGGCAGAAGATGTGGACATCAGCCACATCTTCCACGTCGCAGCGGAGCTGCTTGGCGAAAAGAAACGCCGTGATGAAGCCTCACAGGACATGTTCTGGCATGTCCAGCTCATGCACAATCACAATCGGATATTCACACGACTGGAAAGCAACCAGAATCCGTCTGAAATCCACCTTTAAGCCGTCCTGTGAGACCAACACCGAGGTGGTTTTGTCCCGCGTAATGAATGGCTCCATGGCGTGTCCCTCGGCTTCTTTTTCCATGAAAAAAAAACTCCTGTAACGGTGGAATGTGCCGGAAAAAGTGCTGATGTCCACATCTTCTACCTTTTTGTGAAAGTCAGACGAGGTCCCAGATCAACAAAGCTTTCACGTTGGAAATGATCTGGTTGTTTGTGCGGGGTGTCAGCCTGTCCAGTTGTGGGCCGTCCTTAAAGGGGCAGTAACACTCCTTAATCTGTTTAATCCCCATAAAATCGTCCCTGAAAGCCATATTAATTTTTCGAATGGTATCCACCTGGAGGTCTCTTACAGTTTCTGGAAAAAAATTGATGCAGCAAAGATCCAAATCATTCAGACATTTATTCGCAATAAAAAATAGACGAGAGGGATGGACCACACCTCACTCAAAGCCTGCTCACAGGCGAATGAAGCAACCGACAGGCATGAAAAAACTCACGCATGCGCATGAGGGTTCAAGCTTGGCTGACGCAATCACACGTGATTCAAATCCATATGGTTTTTGAAAAAAATAATAGGGTGGGATACTTTTCTAACAGACCTCGTAAACAAAATCTGTAGTTATTGTCAAAAGCATTTCCTTTCAAACATTATTGGCATGAATGTCTTTTCATACCTCTGAGCTGAGCTCTTGCAGCCGGCTGTGCTGCACATCAGGATGTAATTTATAAGAATGCAGGATGTCTCATTTTTGGAGGAAAAAAACATTTTAGTCAATTGTAGTTTATTGTCTGTATTACAACGTTTGTAAGAGGTGTCATTTTATTTAAAGCGGCAATTCATTTTGAAGTTATTAATTCTGACTGGACTCTGTCTCTGCAGAGAGCCGCGCAGCATTTGAAGCTGTGTCAACGGAACGGAGGACGATTCTTGACTTTCTTGACTGCAACAAGACAAGAGTCCCAGTTACTTTAATCCACACAGAAGTGACTCACAATATTTTAATGGCTTTGAGAGTTGTTAAGAAGCGGACTTGCCGTTTCTGAAGAGCAGCGAGTCAAAGAACCAACGAGCTAGTGGGTCAAAGCATTGTTTCACTGGTTCACACTTCAAAATGGTGTCGCGCTGCAGAAACGGTTAATTACAGAGGCGCTGCAGGGTCTGTAATCAACGTAGAGGAATGATAATTTTCCCAACAAACACCCTCAAAAGCAACGCCTGCTCTGAAGGACCGATAAGGGAATCGTTAAGCACAAAGGCTATTGATATTGGTGGATCAAATCATTTCTTAACAGTACTCGAAAAGAATCGGTTATTGATACCCAACCTTAGTGCTTAGGGTCATTTTCCAGCTGAAAGATGGATCTTCACCCCAGTTGACGTCAAGAGCACTTTGGAGCAGGTTTTCATCTAGGATGTCTCTGTACATTGCTGCATTCATCTTTCCCTCAATCCTGATTAGTCTCCCAGTTCCTGTCACTAAAAAACATCCCCACAGCATGATGCTGCCACCACCATGCTTCACTGTAGGGATGGTGCCTGTTTTCCTCCAAACATAATACCTGGCATTCACGTCAAAGAGTTCAATCTTTTTTCCTAGAGAATTTTGTTGGTCTAAGAGTCCTTCAGGTGCCTTTTGGCAAACTCCAGGTGGGCTGACGTGCCTTTTACTAAGGAGTAGCTTCCATCTGGCCACTGTACCATACAGGCCTGATTGGTGGATTGCTGCAGAGATGGTTGTCCTTCTGGGAGGTTCTCTTCTCTCCACAAAGGAATGCTGGAGCTCGGGCAGCTTGAGCATCGGATTCTTAGTCACCTCCCTGACTAAGGACCTTCTCCCTGATCGCTCAGTGTAGATGGGCGGCCAACTCTAGGACCCGAACGTCTTCCATGTACAGATGATGGAGACCACTGTGCTTATTGGCATCTTCAAAGCAGTAGAAATGTTTCTGTACCCTTCCCCAGATTTGTGCCTTCTGACAATGCTGTCTCAGAATTCCGCAGACAATTCCTTGACTTCATGCTTGGTTTGTGCTCTGACGTGCACTGTCAACTGTGGGAACTTATATGTAGACAGGTGTGTGTCTTTCCAAATCATGTCCAGTCAACTGAATTAACCCCAGGTGGACTCCAGTTAAGCTGAAGGATGATCAGTGGAAACAAGATGCGCCTGATCTCAAGTTTGAGCTTCATGGCAAAGGCTGTGAATACTTATATACGAGGTCTATTAGAAAAGTATCCGACCTTATTATTTTTTTCAAAAACCATATGGATTTGAATCACGTGTTATTACATCAGACATGCTTGAACCCTCGTGGGCAAGGTTCGTGCGAGAGGTTTTTTCACGCCTGTCGGTTACGTCTTTCACCTGTGGGCAGTCTTTGAGTGAGGAGTGGCCCACCCTCTCATCGTTTTTTCATTGTTTAGGAATGGCTCAGAGACTGCTGCTTTGTTTGATAAAAATTTTTTCAAAAACTGTAAGGCGCAACTGAGTGGACACCATTCGATAAATTCAGCTGGTTTTCGGTAAAAATTTTAACGGCTGATGAGAGATTTTGGTCTGGTAGTGTTGCTTTAAGGACGGCCCACGGCGCCTGACGGCGATCTGCGCTTCGAGGCGGCAGCGTCTCGCCGTTTCAATTTGAAAACTTCCACATTTCAGGCTCTGTTGACCCAGAAAGTCGTCAGAGAACAGAGAACTTTCAGAAGAAGTCGGCATGAGGAGTTTATTCGGACATTCCATTGTTAACGGACATTTTGTAATGAAAGAACGTGTGGGCAGAGTCGCATGTCGGGCCGGACCCGACCACGGGGGGTCGCGACAGGAAAAACACCTCCGTTGGAAACCTTGACGGGCAAGTTGGAACATGCCCAAGCTGTTAAACAATTTCTCAGTTACTCACTTGTTGAAAGCCATCAAAAGCCGCCTGAATTTTACAAATGGTTTTCAACACAGAGGTGTTTTTCCTGTCGCGGCGCACACAGATGCACCGAGTCGTCACGGAAACCACTCGGCGAATTTGCGCGCACGTCTTTCATTACAAAATGTCCTTAAACAGTGGAATGTCCGCATAAAGTCCTCATGCCGGCCTCTTCTGAATCTTCTCTGTTCTCTCACGACGTCCTGGGTGAATTAAGCCTTAAATTAGGATGTTTTCAGGTCGAAACAGGCCGACGACAGCGCCTGGAAGTGCTGCGCGACATCCCACTCCGTGGGAAGTCCTTACAGCGACAGAAACACCCTGTAATCTCTCATCAGCCGTTAAACTTTTCACCGAAAACCAGCTAAATTTCTCGAATAGTGTCCACTCAGATATTCTTCACAGGTCCAGAAAAAATTTTGATAAAGCAACGCGCGCCGTCTCGAGCAACGTGTGAAACAAAGGAATTCAGCCGAGAGGGCTGGACCACATCTCACTCAAGGCCTGCCCACAGGGAAATGATGTCATCGACACGCGTGAAAAAACTCACGCATGCGCACGAGGGTTCAAGCATGATTGGTGTAATCGCACGTCATTCAAATCCATATAGTTAAAAAAAAATTAAAGTGTCGGTTTCTTATCTAATGCACCTCATGCATGTGAGTTCTTAATGTTTTATTTTTAATAAATTTGCAAAAATCTATAAAAAAACAAAAAACAAAAAACTTTTCACATTGTTATTATGGGGTATTGTGTGTAAAAATTTGAGGGAAAAATGTATTTCATACATTTTGGAATGAGGCTGTAACATAACAAAATGTGGAAAAAGTGAATTGCTGTGAATACCTTCCGGATGCACCGTATTTACTACTGCCCATGTGTAAGCCTTTGTTTACTGCTATGAGTGTCGGATTAGGATGAGACAAATGTCGAAAATGAATTTCTCTACGAGAAGCAATAAAGTATACCATACCTGCAGTTAGCATGTTTGAATCTTAAAGATTTTGGAACATCATGCTCACAATGAAAAGTTCAAACATTCAGGTTTCCGAAGGAAAATCAAAAATGTCAACGCTGCAGTCTTGCAGTACATCTGTTGCCCACTGTCTGCAGAAATGTGCATTCTTGTTTGGAGTGTGACTTGACTCAGTTGAATTCCATACCATATGTGGAGACCTCATACTGCTCCAGTGTGCCATGTCAAGTCCTTTGTTTGGTCAGGCTGTCTCGCTCTGAGTGTTCTTGCAAGCCTGTGTGTGACTACTTGTGTGCCTGTGTGTAAGTGCGTGTGTATTACAGACAAACCTGACACCTTATTAGGGACAAGCTCTATCCACAGCAAAAATGCTGCAGTCAGATTTACTATAAAGTGTCTTATAATGTAATATTTTTAATATTTTAGTTAATCTTTATGATCTGTTTCTAGACTACAAAATCCTTTCAGATTAATCATTTTTAGTATAGTTCTGTATATATGACAAATTAGAAAGGTACTGCATGCGCAAACATGTACGTGAGGGTGCATGCATCTGCTGATGCATGAGTGCACGTTATTAACAGAACTGCTGACAGTGTTGTTCTGCTGTGGCATCTGTCAACTGTTAACATCTGAGAGCTGTAAATGGTAAATGGACTGCATTTATATAGGGCTTTTCCATCTGCATCAGATGCTCAAAGCGCTTTACAAATCAATGCCTCACATTCACCATGATGTCAGGCTGCTGCCATATAAGGCGCTCACTACACACCGGGAGCAACTAGTGGATTAAGGACGTTGCCCAAGGGCCCTTAGTGATTTTTTTGGTCAGGCTGGGATTGGACCAAGGATCCTCTGGTCTCAAGCCCAACACTTAACCACTAGACCTTCACCTCCCCTGTAAAGAAAAAGATCTTGCAGGTGAGGGTAATCTGGGTTTGCATTGAACCTGAGTAAGACTAACTGCATTTAGACCTGGACTGTAGATTGTACACAAGTTTCTTAAAAGAGATAGCATGATTTCAACATACTGCCCTGTATCTATTGTCAAACATGGCCAAATGAAATAGTGGGGCAGATATGTGAAAAAGATGCTCACTTCTGGCAGAAAGTCTGAAATTTTGCTCACAGAGGTATTTTCAAATGCTGAATTAAAAAATTGGGGGATCCAAGAGGTCGAACCATTGGGTTGGCTGCCATCTTGAATTCCAATATGGCTGCTATGTTGAAACATTGATAGTCACTATCTCGGGACACAGGTTACTGAATTTTGGTACACAAGGGTATTTTGATATGCTGAATTAATAATACAGTTATTAATATATAATAATTAATATACATTAGTTATTCATTCATAATACAGTTGCTTTAATTCTATTCTAATGGTAAATGGACTGCATTTATATAGCGCTTTTCCATCTGCATCAGTCGCTCAAAGCACTTTAATGCCTCACATTCACCTTGATGTCTGGGTGCTACCATACAAGGCGCTCACTACACACCGGGAGCAATAGGGGATTAAAGCTCTTGCCCAAGGGCCCTTAGTTATTTTCCAGTCAGGCTGGGATTTGAACTGAGGATCTTCTGGTCTCAAGCCGAACACCTTAACCACTAGACCATCACCTTCCCCATTTTCACCCACCACCAGATACCACAAGTCCTGAAAAATAAAGAACATAAGTTCAGAAATTATTGGAAAGAAGACTGTCAAGCCTGTTGTTATCCAAAGCTTCTATTGCCTTCAAAAATATTATTGTATTGTCAACATCCTGAAATAGACTCTTTAATAAGCCTTACACATAGGAACAGTCACCTGAAATTGAGAAAAATGACAGGTTAAGGTATGTCATCCAGTCTTAAGTGTAAAATATCTGCCTAATTTACCTGTAAATGCATTCAATGATATTCTATGCCATCAAAATACTGCTACATATAATTCAGATTTCATCAAAACCAACAGATTAAAACCTGTTTCACATTGTTAGTATGTTTACCCAGGACTTCTGCTTCAGTTCATTTGAACTGGTCTCCCAGGAGAGCCTGCATTTTACCTGGATTAGTGGACCAACACTCTAACCACTGAGCCTGACTCCTACTGACAAACTGTCCTACGGACATTCAAAGGTGATAATATTTCAAAGATTGGCGTATGCAATCTAATGGACCAGTAACGTTGGAGGCCATCTTTAATTCTCATTTTACTTCAGGATCCCTTAGGAAAAGTGCTTGGATCTGACAAATCTGAAATCAGCATACTTCAAAGATTCTGTATGCAAATTTCCATACTTTCTGTCGGATGTGAACATCTTGGGCAATTTTTGTTACATATCTGCCAAACTACAAATGAAAAAGGTAAAGGGAAGGATGCCCCGTGGCTCAGTCCTTCTCCTATCTCAACTGAATCTGGGCTCTCGCCTGGATTCTCGAACTGATTTAAATTAATCTGTACCATTGACTAATTGGACAGTTTTCAACAGATCAGTCTCCATTTATTATGAGAAGCCTTAGACTCACATTTTACACAAAATAAGGTGTAATTGTGAGTCGATAATCCTACAGTTTCTTCCATACCTGGATAGAGGTTTCTTTACCCTATGCAAATGTGGCCATTTTAAAACACACACAAAATTCCCATCTTTTATTAACTTTCTGTATTTGTTGCAGTAAGCAGCAGTCCTAAATGTGTTTTGTTCTGTTCATCAGGAAGTCTTATGAATTTGAAGATCTTCTTCAGTCATCTGCAGAAGGCTGCAGGGTGGACTGGTACGCTCAGTCACGGCTGAGCCTAACACGCACTTTATCAGAGGAGAACGTCTACGAGGACATTATAGGTAAAAAATAATAATAATAATAAGAATGCCTTTTCTGTTCTGTAATCATCTGCACACTGTCTGTAAATGCTGCTTAACTATTTCAATAGATCAATAGTTATTTTTTCTAAATATTATATGATGTTTAAAAAATTTTTCTCTATTCAGATCTCAGTGACTCCACAAATGCAAATTTTTCCTCAGGGTTGCTACAGAAGATATACTTTAATGCTTAGTAGTTCATACATAAATAAATAATATATATAATATTTTATTTATTTATTTCTGGTGCATCTTTGGTTGCTGGAAAGGTGTTTTTTTTTTTATCATGCCTAAGATTTTTGCTCAGTACGATACATTCATGTGCGTCGTTCAGTAGCTGAGGTGACGAGGAGGCCAAGCTTTTCTTTTTTTTTGGCCCTTCTTTCATTAAATGCCTACTGCTTAAGTCTTATTAAAAATTTCATGTGGAAACCTGACCTACGTTCCTGACTTATTGGGTGCAGTGCTATGCCAACCCCACAGAGAGCTGGTTTCATTTCATAACTAATAAGAGTTGCACTGTGCGAGGTCGTAGATAACGTCATATTCTGTTATTGCCACTGCAGCAGGGGGCATTTGAACTTGGAGCTTCTGCATTTCACTGGCAATGGTGTCTTTGGACTTCATCTCCAAGACATTTGTATAATATGATCTTACTTGTTGCAAACAACCAAGATCATATTATTGAGGGGTTAGTAGTGGCATAGACCCTTTAGCCACTCCAAAAAAAAAAACAAAAAAAAACTTGGCAACACAAAAAAATTCTCTTCTTTCTGCATTTTGTGCAAGTATGTCTAATGATACATTCCGTTGGTGAGTGACACACATTATGAACAAGATGGGTAAAATCCAAAGCCACCCTTAAACAACAAGGGTCTTGTCCTTGGAGGGTGCCAACCTGTGTTGTACTGAGGTGTCACCCAATACACAGTGGCATAAATGTCCAAACCTGAGGCTGCTCATACAGGTGAACACCTGGAATGTTCTATCTCTCCACAAGGATGACCACCTTCCACTACTGCTGAGGTAGCTTGAAACACTTTGCATTGCAGTGGCTATACTGTATGAGGTACAAAGACATGGAAGTGGTCATATCTCAAGGCCAGACATGCCTACTTTTGGTCTGCCCATCCGAGTGGTCAGTGAACTGAGGCAGTGCCAGTTGCTGTGGTGAACCAGCTCCCTCCATGACGGATATAACCCCTTCACTCGATGAATGATAACTGCCCTAGAGGTGACACTCCAGTGGTCATGGATGATTTCAATGCTCAGTTGCTAATGAGACTGATCGTGTGTTTCTGGTAAAAAGCTGGAGACCTTTGCATAACTCTAGGATCTACAGAAGTGTCCAGTTTTGTTTTTTTTAATTCTGGAAAAAAAAAAAAAAAAAAAAAGACATGTGGCTTCCCAGAAGACTCATTTGAAATCTCATGCTCAGTTTCCAAGATCTCGCCAGACCGTAAGATTAGGCTGTTTCACAGGAGTTTGTGTGGACTCTGGCTGGAGTACTTGGAGATATAGACACAAATGGAGATCCAAATGGAATGTGCCAGTTCTTCTATGACCGGACCCTGAAACCAGCTGAGGATTGTTTTTGGATGTCAACAGCATCCATATGAGAGGACTGCTGAGTCAGCCAGTCAGTCAGTCATAGTGCACAGACTGATTAGAAATATCAAGCTCTAAGGAGCATAGAAAGCTGTCTGTGGTGGAGACAAGGAGGTGCTTGTTCGGAGAATCTGTGATCAAGAAGCTTACAATTTGCTGCGTAGTGACCCCTCGGCCTGCATACAGATGAATCAAAGGACGGCATCCATCCAAATCACCACATCATCACAGCCATGCTGGGTGATGGCTCATTTCTGACAGATGTTTGGCTTTACTGTCTCATTGTGCCAGCTACTTTGAGCAGCTGTATCAAGCTGAGCCTCCTGTGAGGATGTTAGACATCTCCAATACCAGGGTTTTGGTGGCCGATCCTCCAATCAACTGCAAACCACCAAGAGTCGGTAAGATTACAAAGGCAGTGAAACAGATGAGAGTAGGGAAAGTAGGTCTCTTCTGTAAATTCTTATGTGAATCAAATTCAAATCAAATTTATTAATTTGTATAGCGCCAGTTCACAACAATGTCGCCTCAAGGCGCTTCACACAACACAATTCGAAAACAGAACAAAATGAATTAAAAGATCAAAAGGCACAAAAAAAAGAGTAAAAACATAAAAGAGTAAAAAGAATAAAAAGCACATAAAAACATAATATACTAACGATAAGACTGGGAAAACATGTGGGTCTTAAGTCTGGACTTAAAAGTCTCCACAGAATCTGATTGCCTTGTTTGCACAGGGAGATCATTCCATAGAGCAGGGGCATGATAATAAAAAGATCTGTAACCCACAGACTATTTATTCACCCTAGGAACACAAAGACGTCCTGCACCCTGCAAACGCAAGGCCCGAGCTGGTACGTAGGGCTCAACCAGGTCAGCCAGGTAGGGAGTAACAGAACCTTAAAATCCGATCTCACAGAGACAGGAAGCCAATGAAGAGATGCTAGAATGGGTGTAATGTGGTCAAACTTTTTGCTTTCTGTCAAAAGTCTGGCAGCAGCATTTTGAACCAACTGAAGACCCCTAATGCTGGACTGCGATAAACCAGAAAAAAGAGCATGGCAATAGTCCAATCTAGAAGAGATAAATGCATGTACCAGCGTCTCAGCGTCAGTCATAGACAGGCTGGGATGAATCTTCACTATATTTCGCAGATGGAAGAAAGCAGTCCTCGTAATGTCTCTAATATGGAGATCAATGTAGGATCAAAAATTACCCCAAGGTTCCTCACTTTGTCCGTATGATGTATAACACAAAAATAAGCTAAGCACTGGTTGGTCAAATTGATGCTGATGTTTCGCTGGACCAAGAACCATCATTTTAGTCTTATCAGAGTTTAAAAGTAGGAAGTTGCTAGACATCCAGCTTCTCACTGATCTCCCCAATCTCCTATGGATTTTATGTAGATGAGATTACCAGCAGTTATTGGCATGTACAATTGAGTATCATCAGCATAGCAATGAAAGGCAATCCCAAAACGCCACAGAATATGCCCAAGGGGTGCTAAATAAAGGGAGAAAAGCAAGGGGCCTAGTCATTTGAGGTGTACTGCTCAAATTACTTTGTGTCAAATGAAGGGTTACTTGAGGAAACTCAAGTAACTGACTACCCATGACTGACTACCCGCTTGGGTAGTCAGGGTATGTCAGCTCTGACATTCTGGCCATATTCTTTGCGCATGAGCCAACGCACAGGTGCCTCATTGTTGAGGACTCCAGCAACTGGAAAAGGCCAAGGGGATGCCCATATTTCAACTGGCTGCAGAGGATAGATGGGTACTTTGGAGAAGTGAGCATGGAGCAGTTGTCTGCTTGGGTGATTGCTATGCAGAGCTTGGGGCTGTTCTGTGGTGTGGTGGATATGGTGAGCTCCTAAACCTGATCTGACCTGACCTTGTTTGCAACAATCAGATTATGTTTAATTATCTTTGAGTGCATCCACATCTTCTTTTTGGTTTCCTACCTTCATACATTTCCATATTGAGCAAACCATCAGCAGATCTGCTTGAGTACCATAACAGACACATTCAATAGAGCTTAGCGTAGGACTGTAAAGAATGAGTGCAATGTTTCCTTGGATTTGTTTTCAGTCTCCACATGCATGTTCTTATCAGAGCTCTCGAATGGAGATTTGGTGTCTTCAGATTGAGAGGGAAGCAAATGTCAACAGTGTGCTGACTGACGCAAACATACACACTGCACACCAACATGTGCACAGCTGACAAAAACATATCATTGAGATTTGTCATCATCATCAGCTAGCAATGTGAAAACCAGTTCGCTGATCCCTTGTTTTCCTCAAAGGGGAACTGAACGTCCCACTCTCACTATTTCTCTGCCTCCTCCTACTCACACGTCACATCTGGTGAATCAGTCAACGGAGACGCAGAGACAAAGAGACAAAGAGACACATAGTTGCAAAAATTAGGCTACCTCACTCTTAACTGTGTGCAGGGGAGGACCGGTGGCTCTCTTAGCATTAGCTTTGCTCACAGCTGTGCACCTCAATGAAATATGAGTTTGCACATTTGTAGCTCTCTCCACATCTGGAGTCATAATACTCTGGCAAAACAAACATAGCTGATATGGAAAGAATACTTTATGTGCTGTTACTCCAGCTTGCACTCTGAGGCTGTTCATAATGTTATTGTAATAAATGTTTTATTCTGAAGACCCTCCATCCAAGGAGAACCCTTACGAAGACATAGAACTAGAGAGAAGCTGTCTGGGAAGCAAATGTATTGCGTCTGCCTCCACATCTCCTGCCCCTGATACATCAACCAAGGTACAAATAAAAAGATATGTTTTGTTTTATATATATATATATATATATATATATATAAAACCTTTTCGATATACACAAAAGACCTATTTCTCTCAAATGTTGTTTACAAATCTGTCTAAATCTGTGTTAGTGAGCACTTCTCCTTTGCCGAGATAATCCATCCCACGTGTGGCATATCAAGATGCTGATTACACAGCATGATTATTGCACAGGTGTGCCTTAGGCTGGCCACAATAAAAGGCCACTCTGAAATATTCAATTTTGTCACACAGCACAATATCACAAGTTTGGAGGGAGTGTGCAATTGGCATTCTGATTGCAGGAATGTCCATCAGAACTGTTGCCCATGAATTGAATGCTCATTTCTCTACCACAAGCCATCTTTAAAGGCGTGTCAGAAAATTTGGCAGTCCAACCAGCCTGACAACCGCAGACAACGTGTAACCACACCAGCCCAGGATGCCCACGTGCAGTATGTTCATCTCAAAGATTGTCTGAGACCAGCCACCCGGACAGCTACTGCAACAGTCGGTTTGCAGAAACAAAGAATTTCTGCACAAACTGTCAGAAACCGTCTCAGGGAAGCTCATCTGTGTGCTCGTCGTCCTCATCGGGGTCTCAACCTGACTGCAATTCGTCGTTGTAACTGACTTGAGTGGGCAAATGCTCACATTCAGTGGTGTCTGGCTGATGATCAACTCTATGTGAAGGAGATGTGTCGTACTGCGTGAGGCAAATGGTGGTCACACCAGATACTCACTGCTTTTCTGACCCCCCAGAGCTCCCCAAAGCAAAACTACACATTTCAGAATGGCCTTTTATTGTGACCAGCCTAAGGCACACCTGCTGTTTAATCAGCATCTTGATATGTCACACCTGTGAGGTGGGATGGATTATCTCAGCAAAGGAGAAGTGCTGACTAACACAGATTTAGACAGATTTGTTAACAACATTCGAGAGAAATACGTCTTTTGTGTAAATAGAAAATGTTTGAAATGTTTGAGTTCAGCTCATGAAAAATGGGAGCAAAAACAAAAGTGTTGCGTTTATATTTTTGTTCAGTGTAGATAGGAAGTTTTAATTCTCATGTATTGTTGCTGTTCTCTCCATCTGCAACAGTACACCTCCAAGCCTAATTTCTTTAGGCAGAATTCCGAACGTCGAAGTTTCAAGCTCCTAGAACTACGCAAGATCAACCGGGACACTGGCATCATGTCACCATACCGCATCAGCCCTCCTTCCACCCCCAGCAGCCCTGACGACACCCCCTGTCTCTCTGGAGACGCTTACAACCGCAGGAGGAGGAAAGTCCCAAAGGTGCGTGACCTGTAAAGATGTGACACCACTCGTGATTCTGTGATTTACGTATCCTGGATAGAGTTGGAGTGGTTTGGTCTTGGTCCATTCATACTGATGTGGGGAGATTAGTAAGGACACAGAATTTTCCTTTTTTGTGGATATTTCTTGTGCAGAGAAAGACTCACAGAAGCTGCACTGAAATGATTGTGTTTATTAGTTTAAGAAGATAGATTCTTCTTGCTGTTTATCGCCCCCAGATGGTGCTGAAAATCAACAGCATCTTTGAGGCACGGCGGGGGAAGAGACACATGAAGAAAGTGTCTCAGTCTGCGGATTCCAACTCTGGGAGAGGTGAGGTCATCACATCAGAAAGCAAGCCAGGGAAACTACTCACATTTTGTTTTGTTCACCTTTCATTAACTTTGCACCAGTTTAAAAAATATTATATGAGTTAATTTTTTTAACTCAAAAGATTACATAAAGTTTTTTTTTTGGATTCCCTCAAAGTTAGACTTTTGGTCCAGTTATTTTGCACTCTACCTCACAAGAAACTCAGAATTATTGTGCCATTTGTAACTGTTATTAATAGTAACTTATTTTAAAAAATGTTGACATGAGGTTTTTTAGTTGTTGTTTTTGGATCATGGAGTGATAAATGGTGACTAGAGAGCATGTCTGTCCCATTCCATCTGACAGCAGATGCTCAAAGCATTATGCAATGAGGCCTCACATTTAGTTCAATAAAGCATGAGTAATGTGTGTCCTTAGTTCCTCTGCCTGTTGTTCATAGTCATCTGATGTCCTTTTTTGTAGTGACAGATGAGAACAGTGAGTCAGAGAGCGACACTGAGGAGAAACTAAAAGGTGAGAGCAGTCATATCTGTGCATGCAGTAGCTGAACGTTGGTGATGATTTCAAAATATTACGCAGTGACCTTATTTGTTCCATTGAAGCATGTTTGCAAAAATAGACTGACCATTTTATTTAAAATTTTTCATCCATTATTATGCACTGAATCAGAAACTTTTTACCAACCAGAAAAATATGCACAAATGCAGTGTCTTATGCAGTGTCTGTGTTGGTGTGTGAATCTGCATGACACTTCAGCTCACAGCCAGCGCCTGGTGTCAGTCCAGTCCATGCTGAGGCAGACATGGCGGTACCGGACCTTGGAGAGGGATCTGATGGACTTGCAGGAGAGGAAACTTTTTGAATATTTCATCGTTGTAGCGCTTCATAAGACCAAGGCTGGAGTCCCATACCTGCCAGAAGTCACACAGCAGTTCCCTCTCAAGGTAAGAGAGGACAGACATGTTCATTATACCCACTTATGGTGTGTTAGCCACTGTTTTAGTTTTCAAAAGAACCTTTGGTATAGTCTTCATTATTGTTCTATTATCTAATGTGTTGTAATGTTTGATTATTTTTTAATTTTATTGAAATTGATATTTTGAAAGAACATGTGATACAAATAGATTATTATTATTATTATTATTATTATTATTATTATTATTATTATTATTATTATTATTATTATTATTATTATTATTATCATCATCCATGAAGCAGCTTGAATCAGAGAGAGGCATGTGGCACTGGACAAATTGCTTAAAAAAGAGATTTTAATCTAGTCAGTACCAGCTTTTAACCCCTTCTAAGCCTGTATATCGCATCGATGGGAAATTTCACTTTTTGTGAGATACTGATAAGCCAAAATGAGGCAGGTGGTAAAGCTTAAATCACACTTTAAGCTTTAAAAGCAGCCTTTAAGCACACTTTATAAGCAGCTACAAGGGGTGATTGAGAAGTTTTGAGTCTGACCCGAAAATAGTAGGGTGTGGTTCTCCATCTTTTGCATTATGAGAAACCAACATTTCCTGAGAATATGTCAAGTTTTGACTCCCTGGGTGCAATGCTGAGAAATGTTGGTTCACGTCAGGTCAAACGTGTCACTTCTGCATGTTTTTTGCAGGTCGGTGGTACAGATCGTTTGTGTGCACGTTTAAAAAAAGAATAAAATTTAAAAACCTGACCCGTGCATAAGACAGGCAACGGGAAAGCTTCATACACATTTAGGGAGAGGAGGGAGGGAAAGAGACGTCACCCTCACTTCATTTAAAGAGAAGCTCACATCACAACCTCAGGGACTGAAGCTAAATCAATCAATCAATCTTCTGTCTGAAGACCTTTTTATAAAAACACTTTTGCAATCATGTCCTAGGATTTAAGATAAAACAAGATGGAAACAGTTAAGACAACAGCAACCTGTTCTGCTGAACAAGATTATATTTCACTCACTAACCATTGCTGCTCTTTTCTAATGCAGCATCATATTATAGAAAGACTTTAAACTATGCATGGTTTAAATTCTTCAGGATAAGCACATTTTCTACAGATTTTATTAATTCAATACTAATTAAATGTATTAGGCTAAATAAAAGAAGACTTTTGTATGAGCTTTTATTTGTCAATTAAAATTGATTTAAACAACGGCGATGAAACACATGTACATTGGAGAAAGTAGGTATAATAAATGAATGAATGAATGAATTCATGCTAATGTCTGCTGCTGCCATCCTCACAGTATGTACACTCTCATTCCCTGAACTGGTGGAAAAAACCAAGACTACACCTTGTTCATGTTAATGACCACTGTCGCCATTGTCACATGCTCACAAAACTCTGAACATCCATTGTCATTTGCTGAAATTCAGGCCTCTGGGCTAACTGAAGTTAGTCCAAAAGCTCAGCACATCAAGGGGTCCTACTTGTCCATCACTACATGATCAAAATTAATGGAAGCTACTGGAGCAGGGGGCTGGGCTTGCATGAAATAAGACCAAATAGCAGATCATGGAGGTGTACTAGGACACCTGTAACTCTCTACACTATGAAGATGAAGGGACGGTGATATTTTTGACAGTTTGGGCTGACAAAAACAAGCTCATTTAGCTAAACCCTGTGTTTTTCTTGTGACTATTTGGTACTGTTGCTGTGTATAGTATAAAACACTTTATTAAAAGATTATTCAAAATTTATATATAGAATAAAATACATTTTTTTTCTATCTTTTATTGCACCGATGTTTGACTAAAAATGAGATGTGGTCATTGCTTTTATCCTGATTACAGGATCAAAGACGCATGCTGTATGCTTGTTGGACATGTATGTCTTCCTGTTTTTCATCTAGCTTGAGAGGAGCTTTAAGTTCATGCGAGAGGCCGAGGACCAGCTGAAAGTTATTCCACAGTTCTGTTTCCCTGATGCCAAAGACTGGGCTCCTGTTGACAACTTCCCCAGGTCAGTCAGAGTGGAACCGTGGCACGAAAGAACATTTAAAAGCAGGGAAACAGAGTAATAATAGCAGCTTTTATTGTTGACAGGCACGTGTTAGAGAAGAAGCTCAGAGCCCAACAATGGAAATGACCTTGTGACTATAAAAATGACAACTGATAAATAATAACAGGGAACACTTGTTTGATTCTGCACCCCACATCTGGTTTGTTAAATAAAAACTTGTTAACTATTGTATGCTATTTAAAATTGAGCCTGTTACCCAGTACCACCTGGCGAAGCCCTTAAAGGTTGTTCTGAGAAGTGACGATGTGAGTCTTGACGGTGATGGCTAATAATTACCGAGCAGTAAATATTTGATGAGTGACGACACAGAGAAATGTTGTTGGCATAAGTTACTCCATCAACCAAGCACACACCTGCAGATGTAGTCATTGCCTCTTCAGTCAGGCAGGTCGTCACAAGTCAGTGAGTACCTGTCAAGTGGAGATGAGAAGGTTTTGTGAGGGTATTTGCAGAGTGAGCCTGTCCGGAGAGTCTCGACTCTCAAATGCAAAGTCAAACTCCAACATGATCGATGCTGTTAAGACTACGGATACCCAGAAGTTACCATTTACAATCAACTATTTTGAGAGTTGGGATGAAATTTTTGAATACTTCAAAAATTTGATCCCGATTCAAATCTGGTGCAGATGATGGCTGTAAACTATTACGTATACCAAGTTTGTCTAAGATTGACAAAGATGGATCAAGAAGTCCCTATGATGCTTAAAAATGTGCTCCAGTTTGCTATTTGGGATTAAATAGGAAGGAACAGCCCCAAACCATTTATTTCTACACTTTGCCTGTCGTTAAATCAAATCATAATAAAAACATTACACTTAAATGGTATTTCTCAAGACCTTGTGCAAAAACACTCATATTTATTAAGTTTTTTTTATTTTCAGCCACAGCTTTAAAACCATATGATTTTGTTTGTTTTTTCCCCGTCAGTGAGACGTTCTCATTTGTCTTGACTGGTGAGGACGGGAGCAGACGGTTTGGCTACTGTCGTCGGTTATTGGTAATTTTGTACAAATATATCACTATCTGAGTTTCTCTTTTGACTTTAATGTAAAATGCCCTGTTTTGATTTTGTTTGTCAAGAGTTTTCTCAATGATGTATCTTCAGCTTGTTCGGACAAAGGATCCATTTGTTCTACTGATGTAATACTGTAGTTGTATTTGGGTGAACAGTCTTGTCAAACACCATTATTTTGAAAATGTCTATCTGTTTCCTGTTTGGTGTTCGCAGCCCAGTGGTAAAAGCCGAAGACTTCCCGAGGTTTACTGCATCGTCAGCCGCCTGGGCTGCTTTGACCTCTTCTCTAAGGTATTGCTCATGAATTAAGCATACGTGAGAAGGGCAGTCAATTGAGTAGAGGTCTAACAAAGTCACTGTCAAGGCCGAACACTGTAAATTCCATGTCAAGTCCCAAGCCATGCCCCAATACATGACAATCAAGCTGACTTGGGACTTGGAATGCCCAAGACACCCCTTTGCATTAGATGGAAACACCCCATCCTGAAGGCAGCACGGTAGCTTAGTGCTTAGCAGTGTTGCCTCACAAAAAGAAGGTCCCAGGTTCAGCTTCTGACATGGTCCTTTCTGTGTGGAGTTTACATGTTCTAAATGTGAATATGTCTGTCTATATGTGTCAGCCCTGTGACAGACTGACAGCCCGTCCAAGGTGGACACCACCTCTCGCCCATTGAACACAGGGATAGGCTCCAGCCCTCCATGGTCCTTAGCTAGAATAAGTGGGTTGAGAAAGAGGATGGATGAACCCCATCCTGAAAAGTATTGTAATCCCGTTAGGCAGATCTGCCGCAAAATTGAGTAACACCTGGTACATTTTAGACAAACTTTTCTGTATGTTCTGTGCACCCACGGGTACCTATTGCAGACATCTTTCTCAAGTTTCAGTGATTTTTTTTTTAAAGCAGAACCTCCTTGGTGGAGAAAAGTGTAATGTCTATAATGCATTATTAGTTCATCATGAATACGGTGAAGTGGCATTGTATCTTGTAAAACTTCTCACTTGGCGAGTGGGAGCAGACCCCACTAAAAGAGTGCACAACGGTACCACCCTCTGTGCGCGCAGAGCTCCACCCACGATCCGTCTGCCTAGTGCAACCTCCCACAGAGCCTTGTGGTTCTGGCTCCAGCACAGACACACACGTGAGCTGCAGCTGATGTGGTTGCTGCAGTGGAAAAGGATCCTTGTAATGATCTTTACATATCAAACTGTGTGTGTAAATGTGGGCCCAGCATGCATATTACACTGCAAAAGATGTGTGTGAATAAATATACAAACACAGAAAATCCATCCAGAGTATGTTGCATCTGTACCAAACAAACTGCACAAACTCCACCGATGTACAGACATGAGTGTTTTGTACAAACTGCTCTGTGCCTCGAAGCCAGTCTCATCCTTTCACAATGAGCTTTTGTGCCTTTGTGGAATCTGTGACTGCCTTTGGAGCAAGTTTTTTCTAATGATAACCAATTTGAATATCTCATAGGAGATTTTCAGTACTTTTGGTTTTGGTTTGTCAGCCTTAGTTTATTTATAAAGACACTAATTTCTTGCTTTTGAAATGGCAGACTGCAGATGGTGGCTAGTGATTTGATTGTTACACAGTAAAATATTAGTGTATAAACGTGCCTGAGCAGAGACAGACAAGTCTATCACATGACCTTACATGACTATAACAGTCAGAGCTGGGATGGAAGCCTCGGCCCCACCGAATAATAAGTCATGAATAATGAGCCATGTGTGGGTGTGTCAGCGATTATTTGAAGAATGATGCACGTTTTAAGCTATCACGTGTCCGCTATGAAGGCGCCTCTATGTGCCTCTCTGTACCTCACATGTGCCACTTATCAGCCTCTAGTGAGCCACAACTGACCTGTCATTTGAGCCCCATCCAGCCTCGAATGGCTCGTGTCACTGCATATGGTCCACATCAAGCCCCATATGATCCATGTAGCACAATGTAACGTGATGTTGGTGCACGTTTAGGCATGGATTTTGTCCAAACCTCCAGCCCTCCCACATTTGGTCCATTTAAAGTGTGGGTTTTCAGTTCACAGCATCCATTCAAGATGTTGTCACATTTTTTAAACGCAGTCCAAAAAAGATGCTGCACTGTGTGAGTGCACACTCCCGTGCCAGGGGATGCATATTCTGACTGGGATAACTACTTTGGCACAACACCAGCATCCATGCATCCGTGCACCAGGCCGCTGTTCACCTGTGTTCCAGAGTCATTAAATGCAGCAGTTCTGTGTGTTCACCCAGCTCTCTATGACCACAAAAAAGACACCACAATGAAGTAGCCGCTTTAATTATATACACCTGCTGCTGCAGCTGTGTGGATCACCCCCCCCCCCCTCAAAAAAAAAACACATCCATAATAGGGATGTGAATTGTACAACAACTCACGAAACAACTCCCATTCTTGGGGTGACAATTTGATTCAGAATCGATTTTCGATTCAAAGAGCTCTGAGAAATAGTTACATTACTTTAAAAAGTTTATGTTTAAGAAAATGCAGCTTTACAAGGTTAATCAAATGATTCTAGATGTAAATTTGCTTATCTGCTTTGCTCGTTCAGAGTTGGCTGGCAGTTTAGTTAAGTGATGGAGTGTGTGCTGGTCAGTAGTCGGCAGAGACCGCTGCTCCCCTCTTTTAGCGCCGGGTGATGGCGTAGCATGTGGGCTTGCAGATTTGAAGTGTTTCCGAAGTACTTGACTTTCATTTTGCAGATTTTGCACACTGCATAAGTCATGTCAAGCTCCTTCTTACGCAGCAAATAATGAAATCCAAAATGCGCCCAAACATTTGCCTTCAGCAAAGATGGTGCTGGCTGAATTAGCTCTTCGTCTGCCATGCTAAGCTGCAGCTCACAAATGTTTGAAGCACATCGGACCCTCCCCTCGCGGGGATGCTGTAGTACGGAAGCCGTTGCCTGACAAACAGTACACGCAGTGAGTAAGCAAGAAAATGTTTAAAAAAATGCTTTTTAAAAATCGATTCTTGGACATTTTGGATCGATTCAGAATCGTAATAAATAAGAATCGCGATTTAGACATGCATCGATTTTTTCCGGCACCCCAATCCATAACCAGACCAGCTAGAACTGAACCACGGCTTCCTGGACAGTCGACTCTACGCTTCTTCTCGCTGGTTTTATTTCGTCCGCGGCTTATGATCATTTTGACACTGTGATCCAACTTTTAAGATTGTGTTTGTCCATTATTGACAGCAAAATCACTCTTTTGCAAGCTGGTGTTTTGCGTTAATTGTTGTCCTGAGTGCGAGTCATTGTGCCAGCATGCATAGAGTGCGCCTCATCTGATCCATTGTAAGATGTTAAATCTAACATAAACTTACTTTTACAGCTGCTTATAAAGACGGAATGAACATGCAACTGTTTTACCAAGCTATTAAAACATTACAAATACTTACCTGTTAAGTAAAATTATGTATTTGGACTATTTTATGGATTCCTTGAGCCAGCTTCTGATCTTTGAATTAGCACACTGGGACACTTACCGCAGTCTGCCACATAATACAGATTGCCCTCAACTCCTGTGTCTGTCCAGGGAGGTAGTGAGACTCCATTGTGACGTCTCAACATTTTTTCTTTGCACTGAGTTCAACTGGGCCACAAGATTAAGCCACGCACCAGGTGCATGCTACTGACCTCCTCCAAGGCCCCTCTCAACAAAGACACCATGGTATCCCTGTTCTGGATGTCTTGTTCACAAATGAGGAAAAAAAAATGAAACATCAAATTGTCAGACAGATGGAAACACTGTCAGCAGTAAGTCTTGTGGTTAAGATAGAGTAAAAAGGCAGAGTTTTTATTTTATCATTAGATCTGGGTTCCAGTCATCACCTATGATCTTGATCTTTAAGCAGTGACTGAAACATTGCAATCACAGCTACAAAATGCAAGAATTATCTTCACAGTGATGGGGTAAGATGCACTGACCTCTGAAAAAAAAAATCTGAAAATGCCAGAGGGAGTACTCTATATATCCCATGCAACCTGGGAAAGGCGTGTAATTTGCCAGGAAGAGCTGGAAGATGTGTCCGATGAGAAGGACATCTGAGTTACCTTATGAATTTGCTGGCACCAGAAACCAGCTCCAGATAAACAGTGAAAAATATATGGCTAGATGGATGGATATTGGCAAATTCCTCTGCCAAAGCCCAAAAAAAATGCTTATCCACAATGTTAAAAAAGAAAAAAGAATTTCCAGAAACCAACCCTTAATCCAGAACTACATCAAAATTTTGTATCTCTTCTAAATGTGCTCAATCCTGAACATAAATATACAAACTACCCTAAAGGCCTACTCGGACATATATAACCTACTTTGTGAAGGTAGTGACAATGCCATCTCCTCTTTTCTCCAGATCTTGGATGAAGTGGAAAAGAGGAGGGCGATCTCCCCGGCTCTGGTGCAGCCCTTCATGAGAGGTATTATGGAAGCTCCCTTCCCTGCTCCAGGAAGGACTATCACTGTCAAGAACTTCCTACCTGGCTCTGGAACAGAGGTAGCACAGCAAAATGACAGTAAATTACTGTATGTGTGTCTGTCTATATTTAGTATTCTGTTTGTCTTTGCTACAGGTCATAGAACTGTGTCGTCCGTCTGATTCTCGCCTGGAACACGTGGATTTTGAATGTCTCTTCTCCTCTTTGACACTTCGTCTCCTTTTCCGAGTGTTTGCCTCCCTCCTGCTGGAGCGCAGGGTCATCTTCACTGCTGACAAACTCAGGTTGGCACGAAGATGTTGTTGTGGAGCAGAGTGTTTAGTTTGCTACAGGCGCTGGGGAAGGGGTGGGGATCACATCTGCGTTGGAAACTGCCTGATAGGAGAGAGGTTTTAGTGCATGACTCCGGAGTTAACACATGTGCACACGGAAGTCATCACGCCCACAATTCATTAAAGCTTTAAGACGTTATAGCAGCAGTTCGGGGTTATAAAGTATCTTTGCATTTTTATTGTTGTGGTATCGCTGGTTTAACTGGTGGGATCAGCGGAAATAGTCACCATAATTAAAAAAACACACCCGATTAAGTTTGTATAATTCCATAATTGCCTTCTGTATCCTTCCTTAATGTCAATGTAATGTGGTTGAAAAGGCAGCGGGAGAAGCATTTCTCACAAGGGCACATAAGCAGATCACAAGCAGATCCACGTTTTCTACTACGGAGTGGAAACTTGGCCTCGTCAGTTTTAATGAAGTAATTTCACACAGATGCACATACCACAAAGGAGATTACGTGAACACTGTGGGGTGAGTGTTTGCTGCACAATTACGTCACACTCCTCTCAAAGATGCGTTTAACATTCCTCTCACAGCAACAACACGTTTGCGTACACAAACACAACTGAACCTCTCACATCATGTTCCAAACTAAGTGATGGGAGGGTAGTTGCTCTGCGCCATCCTCTGGTTGAGTGTAGAGTTGGATTTAATAAATTAAAATAAAAAATTCCAGGAATATTCCTCATGTTAAATCAGCGGTATCCAAACTATTCCAGAAAAGGCCGAGAGGGTGCAGGTTTTCTTTGCAGCCACTGACTTCAGCAGGTTATTTCACTGATTAACATCCCTTTGAGCGGGTGGGATGAGTTCATCATTGAAATCACCTGCTGGAGTCAGTGGTTGCAAAGAAAACCTGCACCCTCTAGGCCTTTTCTGGAATAGTTTGGACAACACTATGTTAAATCATTGTGAGTAATCAAGGCTCTGATTGCTGTACTCACCTTTGACCTTTTTCAGTTTTTGAAAGTTTTTTCACTCATGGGAGGCAGTAGGACAGCCCATCAGCAGTTAAAAATCCACACTCAAAATATATAGCAACAAAATAACATTGAAAACCCACTTTTACCTGCGTTGCTAAAACATAGCAGCTCTAGGAAATGTTTGGTTCCATGTGTGTGTCTGTTTATCTCTGTCGTCAATGTGCACACATTAACTTGATAAAGACTTCATATATCGAGGTTAAATTTGGCACAAAAGCTCATCTCTCTAGGACATCAAACAAGTTCATCACTGGACATGATTTGATTATAACTGTGGCCACCAGGGGTCTGAATCTCTGAAAAAAGTGACAATGCAAAGAGGAAAAACATCTATCTCCACTTCTCTGAATCCATCATCACAAAGACTTCATTTATCAAGATGAAACCTGATACACAGGGTCACCTTACTGAGATCTCAGACAAGTTCATCCTTGGCTATAATCATCATCACCAGGGGGATGAATCTTTGAAACCCTCACTGTGGAATATCTTGACAGAGTTTGTCTAGGAAGATGAAATGTGGTAGACAAGGTCACCTCACTAAGACTTGACAAGTTTAAGGGCCCCTTCACACATAGTATGAATGTGGTCGAATTGCACATGAATTGCGCATAAAGCAGGAATCGTATGCAATACGTGTAAAATCGTATCTGCCTCCAATACCTTGTACACCTGTTGTACAACTATTTGTGCACACCAGCAGCTGAAAAACAGTGTGCCCTGTGAAAGCCTATCAAACCCTCTCGCGGCAGGTGTTGGCCAAATTCCAGCTGACACACACGAACATCTAACACCGCCCGTTTCGCACTTCGAAAATGTGGTGCCATTCGCACTATCATCAAAAAAACAGTCAGCAGATGATCAGTCGAGCTGGATGTGAAATTTGTCTAAGTGTCCCCACGAATGAGGCTTTACAAACAGACACAGTGACACGTTGGTGTGTGTACTGAACTGACAGGGGGTGTGTCCACTGACAGGAGCGGCTGTGGAGATCTGTGGTTCTGGACGTCCCAGCTGGACAACACCGTAGCGTGTTTGGACAGACATGAGCCAACAACTGCCCACTGTGACACGCTTGTGTCCGCTTGCTGTCCTCTTGTGGACATATGTAAAAACATATATCGCTGTTGCAAGGGGCTGCAGCAAGTGCGTGCACGGCGTGCACATTGACAGGCTGCCCCAGGTGAAACGGACCGTCAGCTCATAACACGCAGCAGGCAATCTTAATGTCACATCACCCACGTGAGCTCTGTTCCACATGATGCGGTGTCTGTCCTGGGGTGCGCCATCCACAAGACATGCGTGTCAGGCAGGATACACATTTGGGGCCGGCTGGACACGCCGCAAGCAGATGTGGATGATGAGAGTGCACTGCTTCATCATTCATGTTCATCTATAGAAGAACAGACGGATCATACTAGTATTGTTCGCTTGATAAAAGGGGGTCAGTAAAATGCGGTGTTTTTATATGGTGTGTGCTTTTATTTTATTTTAAACACATGTCCTTCTTGTCCATGTCCTTCTTGATATCAGACATTTTCCCACACCTTTTACAGGACAGCGATGGTAGCTCAGTGGTAAAGTTTCTGGCTGGCAATCAGAGCTTTTGGAAACTGCAGGTCGAATCCCGTGGGTGGCATTATTTTTTTCACAGCAGCTGCACGATGTGTTTACCACATCGTGCAGCTGCTCGCACTGTGTTCTCGCGTGCACAAAACCGTCACAGCGTATTGTGCACGCTCAGCTCCATGGTTTTGTGGTTCGCTCATATGAGCTGTGCCTCCGTGACTCGTTCTGATTTGTAGTTATAAGTACTATGTGTGAAGGGTCCCTTATGCAGCCCATCATCTTGGCTTTTATATTTTTTATTAATTTTATATCAAGTTGTAGGAATTTGCTTTGAGTTTAAGAAAGATAATTTGAGAAATTTTGATATTGAAAAGCCTGATTTACTTTTTGTATCTGAAATGGCATACACAAATTAAAATGTGTGAAATATCAAGCAGCCCAATACTTTTGGAGAGCAACATATGAAAAATTGTGGGTTACAGGCTGTTCACAAACTAACAAGCAAACATGTTCAATGTTAAAGGATAGGGAAACAAACAAACAAACAGGGGTAAAAACATAGCCTCTTCCCAATACAGTTCAATTTATTTCATTTTTATTCCGTTCAGTTCAGTTCAATTTATTTCACCAAACAAAGTTGCTTCAAGGCGCTTCACACAAGTAAGGTCTAACCTTTCCAACGTTGGCGGAAGCAAAAAGAGTACCATGATGGCAGCAACAGTATTAATTTAGCTACAAACCCACCAATGTACAAACTAGGCAGATTTATTTCATTTTTTTAAAGTGAAATGTGTACTATATAACTAAATCCGTCAAGGGCCATCTTGTGCTTCAGTCCTTTACTAATAGTAAGTCCCTTCCGCAGCTCCTTTGTTTTTCGCTCCAGGTTGTAATAGCAGATCTGAGGTGGATCTGGATATGTTTTACACTAGATGTCCTTCAGGACACAACTCCACAGTACATGGAGAAACATAGCAGGGGTTTGAACTGGGAACTTTCAGCACTGAAACCAAGCACACTAACCACTTGGCCACTGCCCCTGTCGGTGCATATTTCATGTTAGATGCAAAGAAAAATAAACATGCAGAACCTATATTTGGTCACTGTTGGGTTTTTCTGTTCTTTTTACAGTTATTTTTAGTTCATTAAAAAATTCAAGTAGCTTGCTGAAGCAAACGTGTATAAGGTCAGGTCTGGGAGAATGCACTGGTCCAACAGCATTACCTGGATATTCGTTTTTTGAATTGTTCTATAATTTGTGTCAGTAGCATGGCCCAAGCAGAGGGTCATCCCTTTGAGTCTGGTCTGCTTGAGGTTTCTTCCTCAGAGGGAGTTTTTCCTTACCACTGTTGCAAGCGCCTTGAGGCAACTCTGTTGTGATTTGGCACTATATAAATGAAATGAAATTGAAATTGAACATGGAACTGTCTTGGGTCCTGGATGGCAACTACCCAGGCAGGCAACACATCAGCCATTAGTGCATTAATACTACAAAACTATAATACACATTTATTGTTCTCAAGTTGCATTCTGCGCGTTCCACTGTCAATCTTGTCTTTGAGCAAAAGCTACATACACATTCGTCCATCTCATTGACCTTCAGTGTGGAATTGCAGAAACAAATGAAAGGTCAAAGCAGTTAGAAAATGAAGACACATGACCACAAAAGAACTTTTGTAAAGGCTATCATAAATCATGGATTTTACCTGTGAAGCTTCCTGCAGGCTTTCAGTGCATTCCTTAATCTCTGCTGTCCCTCACTCCCTTGTGGAGAGGCTGTGTGATGACCTTAATTGTGTCTGTTTGTGGACAGAATAACCTACAAAGTTATGAATAACATTTTGTGAAAATATCTGAAAGTGTAGTGTTTGGAACTGTGGATAAATGTTTGGAGGATTGAGCTGATCCAAATGTGGATTCATTTTTACTGATTGTTATATCATTTCACGCCTATAGGTGGCCCTGTTGCATAGCTGGCAATAGTGTGTCTAGATAGAGAGAGTGGCAACATGAGGAGTCGAAAAAAAAATCGGTCACGACTCCTGGAGCCATCTTGGGTTCAAAATAGCATTCGCTGTTAATTTATCTGCATGTAAATCCAGATGTTGTGAAGGTGTAGGAACATGGACCCACAACAGGGGGCGTTAAATGAACGGGCAATGGATAAACCAAACAGTAACAATTTAATGTTGTAGTGCACAACGAAATACAGACAATCACAGTTTAGGTACCACCGAATTACAGATTTGAGTGACGTGTGGGCAGGCTTGAGGATAGGAGACATCCGTCCTGAGCCGAGCCGGATCCCACACGGCCTTCACCGCCAACGGATCTGAAGAACACCGGAGCCGCCAAGTCCTGGGTCCCCAGGTGGTCACCGTCTCCAGCTGTCAGACCTGGTACTGCTGGCAGAGAACAGAAAAACAGTATTGATGAGTGTGAGTTCGCACACTCAGTAATCCCACAGTCTGTATTCTTTTGGGAGGGAGCACCTCCACCTCCAATCACACACTCGTGCAGCTCCTGTCTAACCACTTATCTGGATGGAGTGTGGAGCGAAGCCGTCGCTGATCACACCTAACGCCAATCCAACAGATAAGGAACACCACAGGAATACGACTGCAAAAAGAGTCCAGACTATAATGCAGTTTCACGTTCAGCGGAGAAATTACCTCTTCTGATGGCTGATTTCTCGGCGGGGAGGTGGAGTTGCAGTCCGGCCTTTATGGTGGTGGTGATGTGATGTGGATGAGTGACAGCTGGTGCTGATAACGAGTGACAGCTGTCACTCCCGGTTGCTATGACGCCCTCTCATGCTTGAAGCCCGCACTTCAAGCAGGGCGCCATCTGGTGGTGGTGGGCCAGCAGTACCTCCTCTTCAGCGGCCCACACACCACCAGATTATTTATTTATTTATTCACTGAACATGCCGGGATGTTGTGCATTTAGATGCACAAATAGACACAGCAAGGACTTCAAGATGTACAGATTCCCTTCAGATCCAAACAGAAGAAAAATTTGGGAAAATAAAGTCAGCCATGTGGGATGGAAGCCGACATCATCAAAGCTTTGTGAGGTAAATTTATTGTTCAGTCCCATGTACAGTAAAACTCACCTAAACCGTTATTATATATAAGTCGGATATTTGCAGTCAACAGACAAAAAAGTCCCAAAGGTTTTGTATTGTTTTCTATGTAATAAACACCGTATATAACAGATTTTGTATACAACAGATTTTTCACTCACATCAGATAAAATGTCCAGTCCGATCACAACGTATTTCCATTACAACCCCTCGCATGTGGAACCGGAGTCATTTCTGTGATTAAAAGTCAGAATGTTGATTTTTTTTCACACCGTGTTGACTCGGACCTGCAGGCTACACAGTGAAAGCAGCCTGCAGAAGGTTTTCCATCCGTCGTCTGCCATCATATTATAATAGTATTTGCAGTGTGCACGCTGATTACAAATGGATCAGAAAAGTCTGCAACTTTACACCACAAAGTCGATAAAAGAGGAAAATGTACAGCTTACCTTTGATTTGGAGGTCATGATTATAGAAAGAAAAGCTTGTTGAGGGTGAAATTCGTCCAGAAGAAAGAACAATCCAGAGACGGAGAACTTTAAAACTGTCACGCACGTCATTGTATGACGTAATTATATACTCAACAAAAATATAAATGCAACACTTTTGGTTTTGCTCCCATTTTGTATAAGATGAACTCAAAGATCTAAAACTTTTTCAACATACACAATATCACCATTTCCCTCAAATATTGTTCACAAACCAGTCTAAATCTGTGATAGTGAGCACTTCTCCTTTGCTGAGATAATCCATCCCACCTCACAGGTGTGCCATATCAAGATGCTGATTAGACACCATGATTAGTGCACAGGTGTGCCTTAGACTGCCCACAATAAAAGGCCACTCTGAAAGGTGCAGTTTTGTTTTATTGGGGGGGGGATACCAGTCAGTATCTGGTGTGACCACCATTTGCCTCATGCAGTGCAACACATCTCCTTTGCATCATCCGTGAAGAGAACACCTCTCCAACGTGCCAAACGCCAGCGAATGTGAGCATTTGCCCACTCAAGTCGGTTACGACGACGAACTGGAGTCAGGTCGAGACCCCGATGAGGACGACGAGCATGCAGATGAGCTTCCCTGAGATGGTTTCTGACAGTTTGTGCAGAAATTCTTTGGTTATGCAAACCGATTGTTTCAGCAGCTGTCCGAGTGGCTGGTCTCAGACGATCTTGGAGGTGAACATGCTGGATGTGGAGGTCCTGGGCTGGTGTGGTTACACGTGGTCTGCGGTTGTGAGGCTGGTTGGATGTACTGCCAAATTCTCTGAAACGCCTTTGGAGACGGCTTGTGGTAGAGAAATGAACATTCAATACACGAGCAACAGCTCTGGTTGACATTCCTGCTGTCAGCATGCCAACTGCACGCTCCCTCAAATCTTGCGACATCTGTGACATTGTGCTGTGTGATAAAACTGAACCTTTCAGAGTGGACTTTTATTGTGGGCAGTCTAAGGCACACCTGTGCACTAATCATGGTGTCTAATCAGCATCTTGGTATGGCACACCTGTGAGGTGGGATGGATTATCTCAGCAAAGGAGAAGTGCTCACTATCACAGATTTAGACTGGTTTGTGAACAATATTTGAGGGAAATGGTGATATTGTGTAAGTGGAAAAGGTTTTAGATCTTTGAGTTCATCTCATACAAAATGGGAGCAAAACCAAAAGTGTTGCGTTTATATTTTTGTTGAGAATAATTACAGAGCTGCAGCTGCATAAATCAGGCTTTAAATTGATTAAATAAATCATCATAAATTGTAAATTTATGTAAATTTGATAGCATAACTATTTTTATATTTATTTTGATAGCACCTGTACTTGGGTGTGTTGCTGTGTGTGGTTAAATGATTTTAAAAAATGTTGAAAACATTAAAGGTTCATTCAGTACTTCAGCGCAGTTGGAACCAAAATGGCGCCATGTTCTGAGTTAACTCCACTCTCTCAATTATGGCACTCTTGCTGGCAAGAGACTGACGGTTAAATGTGTCATGACTGTTAAGGTGTAAATAACCGGCTGGCTCCACAGTGGCAAATGTTTGTGATCGTGCTGGTTGTTATTACATCACATTATTTACATCTTCTACACTGTAAACACTATGTGTAATGTTCAGCATTTACAGTTTCTCATGAATGTTGGATCGCGCGGTCAGTACAGTGGCTCAGTGGTTTGATTCACAGTAAGAAGATCTGGGGTTTGAATCCACCCTCACCCTTTTGGTGTGGAGTTTGCATGTTTTTCTTGCATGTTTGTCTTCATGGGTTCCCTCTGAGCACTCCGGTTTCCTCCCACAAGCAAAAACATGCACATTAGGATCTGCAACGTGTCTAGTCCTGACCAAGGCTGAATCTCTACATGTGGACTTGGCCATCGGATGCTGGAGTGTGGCTGCCAGCTGTTGGATTAGGGTGGTTGGATTATGTCTCACTGTAATTAAGACAGGTTCTTGTAAGAGGATACATTTTGTAATAAAGGCCCACTGTCTTCTTCTTCTTTTGTCTCTTAACAGCACATTGTCTCAGTGTTGTCATGCCATAGTGGCTCTCCTGTACCCCTTCACCTGGCAACACACATACATCCCCGTGCTCCCACCGTCCATGCTGGATATAGTCTGCACCCCAACACCCTTTATCGTCGGACTCCTCTCCAGCTCTCTGCCTCGGCTCAAAGAGCTGCCTATCGAGGAGGTGAGACAAAGTGTCTGTAACTCATTTCCTTCATTGAACAATGGCTACGGGAACTAACATCACTCTCCCTCTGCTCTTCCCTCAGGTCCTGGTGGTCGACCTCGGCAACAGCCGCTTCCTACGACAGGTAAGAAGCAAAGAATCATTGGCAAAACAATGAGGCCATCTGCTGATACACACTGTACATCAGCCCATCCTGCGACTTTGTATGACCTGTGTGACTGACTCAAGTTACCCAGGATTGTTTTCCACTCCACAGCTGGATGATGAGGACTCCATTCTTCCCCACAAACTGCAGACAGCTCTGGAGCAAGTACTGGACAAAAGGAGGGATCTGGCCTGTGATAAAGCAGACCTGCCCAATGGTGACTCAGAGCACTTCTCCCGCTTACAGCATAATTGTCCTTTCATTAGACACAATACAGCAAGCATTCCTGTAAATTGACTTCAGAATGATTGGGGTTCCTGTTCCATAAAAGAAATCCTGCATGCATTTCATGGTTTAAAAACTTACAGAGAATTTAGCACGATGTCAGGCAACAAGACTGAACATTTTCATTTAAGATGTTCAGTGTTTCATTATCCACTGGAGGTGATGAACACTGGCAACGAAAGAACAAATACGTATGTCCACATCCTGACAATGAAGACCGGGTCTGAGTCAGAGTCCCCACAGACACTATACTGGGTACATGTGAATGGTAACAGATAGAAAGAAGGATGGAAACAAAGATGAAGTGAACAAGGGCGAGAGGGCTAGGGTTTGAGAAGAGTACAGTGGCTTTAGAGAGAAAAGAAACCTTCAAAAATTAGGAGTGTGAAAGCAATTCAACTATTTTATCATCCTGCTCATCAGGAGAACTCAACACAATCAGACTCTCATCCAAGGACACAAACCGAATCTGAAGCGTAAACCTGCATTCAAACCAGGGTCTATATTCTGACAATATTTATCATTGTCATATTTACATGACAGTTTCACAGCTTTAAGGGAACAATTTTCTTAACATAAATTTTCCAGCATTACATCTGAGAGACACCACTTTCCAATGATACCTGACATCCACCAACTAACACCAATATCAAACCACTCTGTGAGGGTTTGACCTGCAGTCCAGGAGCAATTTGGGACTCGGTGCCTTGTCGGAAAACACTTCAAAACACAAACTTTCACATTAATGGACAATCAGCTCTACAACTGAGCCAGAGTCACCCTGGTGTGTTGAAATCTAATCAAACATGCTCCAATCACTATCGAATTTGAAACTGAGGTGCAGTCTGGGACTCACTACTGCCTGACAAAGTTTGATACGGATGTGATCCAGATTGTGGATTTTGTGGACATTTGGATTTATTATTGGAAAGTCCATTTGGTTTACATTTTGCATTATATCTCAATCAAAAGTGCCTCAATCAGTGCCATTTTTCTTTTATGGATTTACCTGCACCACAATTTTATGCCTGTTTGTCTGTCTTCCAGTCATCAGTCAGAAACCGAGTGCCAAAAGGCAATGACAAATTGTGCATATTAGAGATAACCAATGTTCTGTGAAAATGATCTGAAAAAGAATTCAGAAACAGAAAAAGTTGAAAGAAAAAGAAAAGCTGACAACCCCACAAAAGAACTTTGATTCAAGTGCATGAACAAAATAGATACACCTGATATTTAATCACATCTAAATTAGTTTATGAAAAGCTTTCACTTGCCATTTTTATTCCTTGTTGTGTCATACTGTAGGAGCGCAGGTAGCTCAGTGGATATAGAACTGGCCTGCCAAGATGTAGACCTGGGTTTGAATCCCACTCATGCTACCTGAGTTAACCCAACTGTCAAATGGGTACTGGCCTTTCCTGGGAAGTAACTTGTGATGGACTGGCATCCTATTCAGGGGGAGTCACGGACTTTTGGAACAGAAACCAGAGATAAGCACTGTCCCGATGTGCCTCAGGGCCTAGAACAGGGGTGGCAAAGTTTGGTCCTCGAGAGCCAGAATCCAATGAAAGATTCATTAAAAGTCTGCTAACAAGCCTTTCATTGGATTCAGGTGTGTTGGAGCAGGGAGACAACTGTGTCAGGAAGGTGGCTCTCGAGGACTGAACTTGGCCACCCCTGGTCTAGAAGGATTTAATTACTGTGTCATACTGTAAGAATAAGTAAAGAGACTGGAATACCAACTCAAGATCTCGTTCCATTGAGTTCTGTTTGTGAGCTTGCGACCCTGAGATTTCAGCCACTCGGCCACGAGAACTGGGGTAATTCACTTCCGGTCGTCTGCCAGCAATAACACCAGATGTGCTTGTAAAGGACAGTTTATGTGTGTGTGTTTTCTTGCATTTACTGCTGTGGCTTCAGCAAGTTATCCCCTCGAAGTATGTTCAAAGTATAGCTTGAATTAAGTTCTTGTTGATTTTAAATCATGACAAAATCTGATAATATTATTGATAAGAGCATGCAGACTGTCAGCAACTGTGGCAGATTAAATTCAAATAAATAGCAACTGTATCCCTGTAGAAGTGTAAACGACAACAAATTTAAGACCGAGAACTGGACTAGAAAATAATAGACTAGAAGATAAGCTCGTCTTTTGGAACAGAAATCACATTACAAAAATAAAAACAAATAAAAGGGTGGCGTGATCCTCTTCCCTTAGCTGACTGAATAAAATTGACTTTAACTGTCTTGTTGCAGATCAACTCCAAGATCTATATTTTACAGTGCTGTGAAAAAGTGTTTGCCACCTTGACCTTTTACATGTTAGATTTTTATTGGGACATCAAAAAACAAAACAAAAATTCATGCCTTGTATATTAGAATTTCCAAAATCATGCTTTTAAACTCACAGTGAAAGTAAATCTCTACAGTTTGATATAAATTAATTAAAAATCTAAAAGCCAAAATGATGTGTGAATAAGTAAGTGCCCCCTTTAGTATAGTACATGTAGACCATCACTTTTATATACAGTTTTCTTCGGACAAGTCGGGATGGATACGAAGGTGAAGAGTGAGGAAAGCCACCAAGACACCAGGACAACCCTGAAGAAGTTATAGATTTCTGTGGCTGTGATTGAAAAAATTGTGCAAAGTGCAGGTTTTGAGTGTTGCATCACCAGTTAGACAGCTTCATGATGAAGTGGTATAGAAAAGGTTTCTATAAAAAAGAAAGAAAGAAAAAAAAAAAAACACTTGAAAGTTTAGCTACAATTTGCCAGAAGACACATTGGAGATTCAAGCATAGATGTGATTGTTTTGTTGAAAGAAAATTATTCTCTGTGCAACTCTACTATGAAGGCAAAATGCAAAACTTGCACTTTGCACAATCTCTTCAATCACAGCCATAGAAGTCTATAACTTCTTCAGGGTTGTCCTGGTGTCTTGGTGGATTTCTTCACTCTTCACCTTCTTATACAGTCACTCAGTTTTTGAGAACTATCTACTCCACACAGATTTACCATAGAGTGCTATACTGTTTGTATTTCTTCATAATTCCTGTAAATAATGTCCAAGATATAGTCAGTGTCTTGGGAATGTTCATGCATCCATCCCCTGACTTGTCCGAAGAAAACTGTATATAAAAGTGATGGTTTACATGTGCTATACTAAAGGGGGGACTTATTTATTCACACCATCATTTTGGCTTTTAGATTTTTAATTAATTTATAGCTATATAATTGAGATTTACTTTCACTGTGAGTTTAAAGAGCATGATTTTAGAAATTCTTGAGAAATTATTGTTTTGTTTTTTTGATGTCTGAATAAAAATCTAACATGTAAAGGGTCAAGGGGGCAAACACTTTTTCACAGCACTGTATATACGATATATTTTATCTGAATAAAATATATCTAGGTCATCATTGAAAATGAGTCCTGGTTCTTACTTGATTAAGTCAAAGTCAAATACATAAACAAATAAACCCCTGCTTTAAAATAAATAAATAAATCCAGCGGTCATTAATATATTGACAGAATGTTCCTCACAAGCTTTGACTTACAGTATCTCTGACTGTAACTAATGGGAAATGGGATTTTTTTTTAAAAAAATGATATGTTCAAAATAAACGTCTGTGTGAATATGCATATGTATGAACTGAACAACAAGAGGCTGTAGTCTTGAGGTAACACTTGTAAGACAATGTAAGATATAAATGAGAAGCAAGATGCAAGACAAATGACATTTGAAAAGTCTTAAATTTGTATTTTGTGAATGCCCTTTGTTAAGTGCAAAGTGTGTGTTGTTGAAATAATGTTTGGGTGATTTTGATCAGCTGCAGACATGCAAATTGAATTTTGTGGCAGGGCAATGTGAAAATCTCGCCAAGAGTCCTCTTTTTACTTCTCACTCCTCTTCCCCCCATGTTTCTCTCTTTCAGACTCATGCTCCCTCAGCACAGTTGTGTCCGAGGCCTTTGTGCGTTTTTTTGTGGAGATGGTCGGTCACTACTCTCTCTTCATGGGCGGAGCGGAGCGGGAGGATGAGTCTTGTATCTCTTCATCCTCTTTACCTATTCCCTCCTCATCTTTTCAGCGTGAGGCTTTCCGCAAGGCCGTAACCTCCAAGAGCCTGAGGAGGTTCCTTGAGGTGTTTATGGAGACCCAAATGTTCACTAGCTTCATCCAGGAGAGGGAGCTGCGCAGGCAGGGCCTCAGAGGTACTGATGTGTGTGTATGTAATCCTGTTACACTTCAATGAATGGAATTATTAATTACCTCCGCCAAGGAGGTTATGTTTTCAGTCACGTTTGTTTGTTTGTCTGTCTGTCAGCAGGATAACTCAAAAAGTTTTGAACGGATTTTGATGAAATTTTGTGGAGTGGTTGGAAATGACAAGAGGAACAAGTGATTAAATTTTAGTGGTGATCCGGATCACGATCCGGATCCAGGAATTTTTTAAAGGATTCTTCACCATTGCGGGATAGGGGGAATTTTGACATTCTAGTTTCTAACTCCACAAAAACAAGGTAGAAAGGCTTGAAAAAAATTAAGGTGTAACATAGTCAAATGTTCTATCAAACAACAAAGTTTGGTGATGATCGGCTCCAGATTCCAGATCTGGTGAACCAGAATATGCAAAAATATAGGGAAAATAGAAAATGTGTCAGTGTGAGGTGACAAATGAAGCTAGAGATGCACAACTAACACCAAATTGTAGCTGAATCAGTACTGATTCAGTAAGGTGTCATCAGATTTGATGTAGCTTCAAATGTTATGGAGCTAGATCCAGAAGAAAACCGCCATTACCGAAAAATCTTTTTTATACAATAACTTTTCAAGTAATAAAGACATAAAAGTGATTCCAAGTTCTAGTGGTATGTTTTCATGGTCAAGGATGTCAAATATACAGGAAAGAAAAGTGTATGTATCATAGTTTTGGTTGTAACACTGAATTGTTGAATAGATCACTGTGCCAAGGAGGGAATCTCTTTAGGGTCAGTGATCCTATGGCCTTGGTGCAGGTTTGCACTCTCTGAGTGCTTCTAGTTCATTAATGCTGTTAAATCCAGGGACACACATCTGTTCCTAAACTGTGTAATGCTATCACCTCTCAGAAGTAACATGCACAGTGACCCCCAAAGGCCCATATAACGGAGTTCATTCAATAAATAATCAAAATCTATGTAACATGTTCCAGTGGGATATCACATATTTTGGGTAGAAAATGTATATGTATATATGAAATATTTACTACAACACTCAGAGCCTGAAAGTTAATCATTTCACGAGTGCTACCTGATGTTTGGATTAGAAAGAGAGCCATTGAACCATCTAAAAAATAAATGTATTAAAATCAGGATAAATGTCAAGAGTAAAGCAATAGAAGACAAGGCATGGAGAAAAAGTTTGAGTCTATTCTGGAATAGATAGGAATGATGACTGCATTTCTATAATGCTTTTCTGTCAAACAGATACTCAAAGTACTTTACAATGATTCCTCATATTTACTTCTCCAGCTGGTACCCACTTTTACAGCTGGGTCAGCTGAAACAATGCAGATTAAGTTTCTTTTCCAAGGACACAGACAAGTAGTAAGAGTGCAGTTTGAACCCAGGTCTATGGTTTGGGAGGATAGCTCCTTATATCCACTGAGCTAACTCCAGAACTCTAGGATAGATTCTAATAAAGACTGGGGAAGCTCTGGATAAAGGAACAGAGCCATAACATAAAAATTCAGCTCAGGTCTGGCATCCGAGTCTGAACAGTTGTAATACTTGGGACACTAACCAGTGAATTAAATCGACGACTCAATGCTTTTGGTACTAGGTTCCTTCAGAAGATTGCTGGGCATTGTTGGAAATTACTTTGTGTCCAATAAACATTAATTCTCAAGAGTCAGATGAGGAGTATCATGTGCATTGTGAGGGGATGTCAGCTATGACATTGTGGCCATGAGGCACATTTTTTCTGGGTATGATCCAGTGTGCAGGTGTCTCAGTGTTGTGGACAACTACAACAGGAAAAGGCCAAGGGGAAGCCCACATTTCACCTGTTTGTGGCAGATCAATAGCTATTTTCAAGAGGTGGGGATTTGTCTGCGTGCATGGTTGCTGTCCAGGACTCAAAGAGATTCCATGGTTTAGGTGATGCATTGATCTTCAGCATCAGCACATGTTCCCAGACCTACCATATCGCACGGCATGCCATGATTCAACAGCACGAAATATACATTAATCTATTGGTTTGTGATATTGTCACGAAAAGCACCACATTTTCATTACGGGAGCATAAATTCATTCTAATACATTCTCTGATGACTGCACAAAATTAAAAGTGAAGCGGGGGGGGAGGGGGTATACAGTGGTTATGGTTAGGGTTGGGGGAAGGAGTAGGGTTAGGTTATGGTTAAGGTTAGGGTTGGGGGTAGGAGTAGGGTTAGTGAGTTAAAAAAACACCCATCACCAAAATTCGAATGATTTCATGACAGGAGCACGAACAAAAAAAATAAAAAACAAAAAAGCAGTCAGACTGGGTTGTCCCAGACATGACCGTTGGCAGATTGACAATTTTTAATTGATACATTTCACACAGGTGTATTAATTTGTTGTTTTTGAATTTTTTTTTTTTAATACAGTGAAGGTTTGTGATCTATTCAAAATATGTCATGACATATTTAACTAATGGTCTGTTTCCAGGTCTGTTTGAAGTGAGGGCACAAGAGTATCTGGACGCTCTGCCTGGAAGTGAACAACGAGGAGTCAACAAATTCCTCAAGGGCCTTGGTATGATTTACTATATATACAATACTGTGTTTTCCAGAGTAAAAAAAATGCAGCTTAAAAAAACACACATTCATTATTAACAATAATAATTATAATAATTATTTATATTGGGCATTCCCAATAATCAAAGTAATAAATATAATAAACTCAAATAATAAAAGAATAAATGCCATTAATAAAAAATACACGAGCACAACAATGCACAAAACCTCCAAATTCATTTTCTACAACCCCTGGCAAAAATGATGGAATCACCGGCCTCGGAGGATGTTCATTCAGTTGTTTAATTTTGTAGAAAAAAAGCAGATCACAGACATGACACAAAACTAAAGTCATTTCAAATAGCAACTTTCTGGCTTTAAGAAACACTATAAGAAATCAAGAAAAAAAGATTGTGGCAGTCAGTAACAGTTACTTTTTTAGACCAAGCAGAGGAAAAAAATATGGACTCACTCAATTCTGAGGAATAAATTATGGAATCACCCTGTAAATTTCCATCCCCAAAACTAACTCCTGCATCAAATCACATCTGCTCGTTGACATTAACCCTATGTCATGAAATTGACCCTATGTGTCTTTTTGCAAGGAATGTTTTCACAGTTTTTGCTGTATGGCAAGATGCATTATCTTCTTGAAAAATGATTTCATCATCCTTAAACATCAGAAAAGTGTCCAAAATATCAACGTAAACTTGTGCATTTATTGATGATGTAATGACAGCCATCTCCCCAGTGCCTTTACATGACATGCAGCCCCATATCATCAATGACTGTGGAAATTTACATGTTGTCTTCAGGCAGTCATCTTTATAAATCTCATTGGAACGGCACCAAACAAAAGTTCCAGCATCATCACCTTGCCCAATGCAGATTCGAGATTCATCACTGAATATGACTTTCATCCAGTCATCTACAGTCCACGATTGCTTTTCTTTAGCCCATTGTAACCTTGTTTTTTTCTGTTTAGGTGTTAATGATAGCTTTCGTTTAGCTTTTCTGTATGTAAATCCCATTTCCTTTAGGTGGTTTCTTACAGTTCGGTCACAGACATTGACTCCAGTTTCCTCCCATTCGTTCCTCATTTGTTTTGTTGTGCATTTTCGATTTTTGAGACATATTGCTTTAAGTTTTCTGTCTTGACGCTTTGATGTCTTCCTTGGTCTACCAGTATGTTTGCCTTTAACAACCTTCCCATGTTGTTTGTATTTGGTCCAGAGTTTAAACACAGCTGACTGTGAACAACCAACATCTTTTGCAACATTGCGTGATGATTTACCCTCTTTTAAGAGTTTGATAATCCTCTCCTTTGTTTCAACTGACATCTCTCGTGTTGGAGCCATGACTCCTTTGTTTCAACTGACATCTCTCGTGTTGGAGCCATGACTCCTTTGTTTCAACTGACATCTCTCGTGTTGGAGCCATGATTCATGTCAGTCCACTTGGTGCAACAGCTCTCCAAGGTGTGATCACTCCTTTTTAGATGCAGACTAACAAGCAGATGTGATTTGATGCAGGTGTTAGTTTTGGGGATGAAAATTTAAGGGGTGATTCCATAATTTATTCCTCAGAATTGAGTGAGTCCATATTTTTTTCCTCTGCTTGGTCTAAAAAAGTAACCGTTACTGACTACCACAATCTTTTTTTCTTGATTTCTTATAGTGTTTCTTAAAGCCAGAACGTTGCCATTTGAAATGACTTTAGTTTTGTGTCATGTCTGTGATCTGCTTTTTTTCTACAAAATTAAACAACTGAATGAACATCCTCCGAGGCCGGTGATTCCATAATTTTTGCCAGGGCTTGTATATCCGCTTATTTCAATTAAAGGTCACAGGGGAGCTGGAGCCTACTCCAGCAGTCAATGGGTGAGAGGCGGGGAACAACACCCTGGGCAGGACAACAGTCTATCGCAGTGCCACATATAGACAGAAAACACATTCTGGAAAATACACTACTTATGAGAACTGCAAATGCCAGTTTGTCTTAATTTGTAATTTTTTTTTTTTTTTTTTTTCCAGGAAATAAGATGAAATTCCTTTCCAAAAAATGATTCCTGGAGTCTTGATGCTATCTGTGAGAGAATCAATGCTTGTGTTTAAAAAAAACAAAAAAAATACAAAGATGTGACATTTCCTGGACATGAAGTCTTCAAAGCTTAACCTGGCAGAAAGCAGTATATCTTCTTGTCATGTTGAAAGAAGACCTTTAATTGTACTGGACTCATTTTGTGAACATTATGAGGGGTTGACCTAGATTGGGCTAAAACTACCATCAACACTCTGTGACAGCCCATGGACTGGACCCTGCTGTTGCGCTAATAATCCATCACTCTGCTGTTCTCTAGTCTTGGTGTTTAACAGATTACCGTCCACAGTATGTTGTTGATAGCACAGTGTAAATGTTGTAGGATTTTCTGTCACCGATGTCACCCATAAAGCTGAAGATGTTCCCCTCCAGCCAGATGACAGATCCATATTTGTACAGTACATTCTGAGTATTTTTCTGTAGAAACTTTTATAAAGAAAACAGTACAACTTCTACTTTAACAGGAGGCTTTAAGTTAATTTATATTCTTTTTTTTAAGACCAACTTAATATCTTTTTAAATTTCCTTCAAGTGAAAGCGAAGAAATCTCCTGTAGTGTGTAAGATGTTTTATTTAACAGAGTCTAGTCCAGACTGTTTGTAGACCACTTTGGATTGTTGGGTATATGCACCACTGTTTTAAGGAAATGAACATTGCTGAAGTAGGAGCAAACATAAAGTCAGAAAAATGTAAAACTGGCTCAGTCATGGTAGAACATTTAGGTGAACACCTTTCAGTATAGGATTATGCTGATCTGAAGTTAAAAGGCCTCATCTTCCACCCAGAGTGAAGGCGGGCAGGTCACAACGTAAACGTTATTGGCGGTTTCCACCAGGCGCTGATGTGGTTTTCACATGCAGCACTCACGGCATCTCAGTACTAAGTACAACTGCACACGTGTGCATCCAATGGTGCATTAAGCTGTGGGTTTACACTGTGCGAGTTTTGGCCCTTTATGAGCCGATTTTTCATTTGTGCGAGAGTTTTTTGGATCGCGCTGAGTTTCACCTTAATCGTGCGTCCTGCATCGTGTAGTATACATCGAGTAACGAGCTACGTTTTACCTCTCGCGACCACCTTCCGATCAGGAATCGTATGGTAGGATGAAAATCAAACCTGTTTGATATTCTGGTCGGTACTCATGAGGGTATCGCGCTGTTGAAGCAGCGCTACAAGCGTCTACAAGCCGATGTGCAAACACCGATACGGAATTGGAGAGAGCATAAACAGTGATCATCTCTTTGGGAGAGCAGCTTCTGTTTCTTTTTTCCCCCTTATTCTTCAACTCATGTAAAGTCTTGTATTGTTTTTTTTTTGTTGTTGTTAAAAAATTTTATGTCTCCCATCGAGAGTTTTTGTAAAAATAAGAAATGTAAATAAAGTTTAAAAAAAAAACGTTTCTGTTTACGTTTTATTTCCGGAAACATGAGTCCGACGTGTGGTTTTTGAACGTACAATGTGAGCAGTCAGATCGCACCAGAGCATCGGGCTTTATAGTGTGAGAACATAAATCGTGCGCTCTGAACTTTTACACCCTGCGGTTTTGTCATACAGTTTGAGCTGGAGCCGAGTACAATGACTGAAAATATCGTACAGTGTCTGTCCAGCTTTAGTTGAAAACTCAACAGTGGTCAGGTGCAGTGCTGGTGCGCTGACATCATGTGACACCAGAAAGAGCGAGCAAAAACTTGGTCTAAAGGTGAGCTCAGTGTACGTGTGGTATAGAAATGCTGCAATATTCACCCACACACCTAAGTGGGTTCATGACGTACATGCACCCTGCTTGCTGACGATAACATATGCCAACATTCATGGTTCATACGACTGTCACATTTTTCTTCCACCCCTTCATATCTTCTTCCCCAGGGGGAAGATACATGATATTCCTTACATGTCAACAGCTACATTACACGCTGAGAGTCACAACATGTTGCCTGCAACAGTGTGTTAGTACGATGGTGTATTATGGGCACTGAAGCCTAAACACATAGGAGAAAACCCTCCACATATTTTCGTAAAAAGATGATACTTTTGGAGATCACTTTGTGAGAAACAACAAATTCTCAAAGTAATATGTCTCTGAATATAAAACCCAGAAAATGCTGGGGGGGCATGGAAGAATATTGCTTCATTTTATTGTCTCATCACACCACAGACACTGATGCTAAATGTGCACCTTAGTGGGGTTTAACAGCATTGAACACGGCTGGATATTAATAGCATTTATTGTCATTTGTGCATAAGAGAATTCTCTCTCTGTCTCACTCTCTTTCTCATGCACACACACACACAAAACGTCTACTTATTCGGGTAACACACAACAATTAATATGTCAATATTAATATGCAGCCATGTTCAAAGTTAGTGCATCTAACTAACGTATACATTTGATATTTGTGTTGATGGTGGGGAGAGGATGGAAATTGATGTTCTGTGATGAAACAAAATACCACTATCACTATCATCTTTCTCTCATACAATCTGCTGTTGCAGCATTTCTCACTGGTGACACACGTTGTGATTAACAATATATACTGTAAAAATAAATGAAAGTGAACAGTAAGTGCATAAAAACAGTCACTGAATGAAATAATAGTAAGCAGAAAAAAAAAGCAAAGTTTCACCTTCCTGCTTCACCTCGGGGAGCTTTGGTGGCCAATGCCCATTGGTGTGCTCTGAAATAATCTGTTAACGCACTAGAAAACCTGATTGCATGATATTGCGTTACGCCCACAACACACCCATGACAAGTGAAGAGGACACATCAAGTTCCTTTGCGTCTGGCTTTGCAATCTGTTTTGATTCACTCTTGATAGCATACAGGAATTGAAATCAACCTGCACGACGTTATGCAGCTTCGGTCAAGATAGTGCTCAAAGAACGACATGCATCCTGTTTTTGGCCAATCTACCAATGTATTTCTAAAATTCAAATATTTTTCCTTTAAACTTGATTGAAAACACAGTGCAAGTTTATTAATAAAGTAATGTGAATTTAATGATTTTTTTATGTTGTTATTGATGTCAATTGCAAATACTGTTTGACTGTATGATTGATTTTTTTTTTTAACACAGTCACACATCTGTGGAAAAGAAATATTGTTTTGTTCTGGTAAATCAGTTTTTCTTTTATTAACTCCAGTGGACAAGTCATCTGCTGATAATTGACAAAGGGTTCTGCAACATCTGTGCCAAAACAAGGTTAACAGCATTTTAACATGTAACATAGGTGGGATGAAGTCATTATCAAGTCATTCTCAAGTCATCAATCAGCAGGTCCCAAGTCAAGTCTCAATCAGTTTGCAAACAATTGGTGGTCTTTATGACTTGAGACTTGACTTGATGTGACTTAGTCCCACCTCTGACATGTAGTTTCTCTTTTTTCGTTCTTTTTTTTTTTTCTTTTCTTTTTTTTTTTTGCTGGCTGTTCTTTTGTTGCTTTTACCCATTTTTGTATTTATCTCATTCATGCTGTATTCTGCCATTTAGGTCTTTTATACATTTCTTCCTCTGTGATGGTATATACAAATATAGACAGTTACTGCTAAAACGACCTCGAAACAAAGAAATCTGAGTATCTCATTACATATTTTTCCCAGTTCTCTGAGGGGGTTACTGTGGCCCAATGTCAAAACTCTTTTTGCCTGTTTTGTACAATGACACATTGAGAAGTGGGCCTTCGCTTGAGCAACCTGCTCAAGCGCCTGAGCGCCACTTACTGAATTATTATGAGGATAACTGAAAGAAAGTTAATTTTATGCTATTGTCACAAGTGGGGTCTTTCCAACTACTTTGCAAGGCCCAAAATGTACACTTGAGGGCGCTACAGTCCATTTTATTTTGCGGCACCTCCCCAAAGGTCACAGTCACTCTCTTAATGTTGCTGTTTCCAAAAAAGCCACCAGTGAGTGAGTGTGAATGGGTGAATCTGTTTAGATGGAAAAAGTGAAAATAAAGTATGGTGGTGTACAGAGGCCAGAACACTTGCAAATTAAGACACTAACAAATACAGAAAACACACACCTGCATCAATCAAATCTACAACAGGTACTTGCATCAAAAATGCCTTGTAAATTGATAAAATGTTTGTGAACACAGAAAACACTGCTATAACTTGCAATACTGCAACAATGTAATTTGATCATGTCAGGTGCAAATTCACACAAAACACAAAAACACACATACATTGCAAATAGCCCAACACAATGGAACTCAACAAGATGTTTATGCCCAGAGGACTTTTACTGTTCAATGCATGACAAATAAAGTAATAAAATATACAAATATAGCTTACTTAAGATGAAAATTATCACTATAACAAATAAAGTACCTACTTCTCCCGACCATGTAAAGATAACTGAGTGCTACGATGGTCCCATCAAATAATAATAAAGCCATGAATAATGAGCCACGTATGGATTTGCCTGAAATTTCAGTGATTATTTGAATAATGAGCCACGTATAAATCTATCACGTATCCATTACTAAGGCGCCTCTATGTGCCTCTAAGTACCTCGCATGTGCCACGTATCAACATCTAGTGAGCCATGACCAACCTGTTATTTGAGCCACGTCCAGCCTCGAATGGCTTGTGTCACCCCATATGATCCATGTGGAGTCATGTAACGCGACGTTGGTGCACGTTTAGGTATGGGTTTGATCCAACCCTCCACACCTCCCACAATTTCAATTTTCAATTTCAATTTATTTTCATTTATATAGTGCCAAATCACAACAAAGTTGCCTCAAGGTGCTTCACACAAGTAAGGTCTAACCTTACCAACCCCCAGAGCAAGCACACAGGTGACAGTGGTAAGGAAAAACTCCCTGATTTGAGGAAGAAACTTCAAACAGGCCAGACTCAAAGGGGCAACCCTCTGCTTGGACCATGCTACCAACACAATTCCACACTTGGTCCTTTTAAAGTGTGGGTTTTCAATTCACAGCATCCATTCAAGATGTCACATTTTTTAAACACAGTCCAAAAAAAAGCTCAAACCCAAAACACAAACCCATCCATAACCAGACCAGCTCGAACCGTACCACGGGTTCCTGGGCAGTCACCTCTGCCGTTCTTCTCGCTGGCTTTATTTCTTCCGCGGCTTACAGTCATTTTGATATCGTGATCCAACTTTTAACTTTGTGTTCATCCGTTAATGTCTGCAAAATTGCTCTTTTGCATGCTCGCATTCTGCGTTAATGCTTGTCTTCATTTTGACACGGGTGATCCAACTTTTAACTTTGTATCTGTCTGTTATTCTATGCAAAATCTCTGTTTGCACGCTTGCATTCTGCATAAATGCTCATCTTCATTTTGACACCGGTGAGTCCATCTTTTAACTTTGTGTTCATCCATTATTGTCTGCAAAATTGCTCTTTTGCACACAGGTGTTCTGCGTAAATGCTCGTCTTGAGTGCGAGTCATTGTGCCAGTTCGTACACAACAGAGCTCATGTGATCCATTATAACAAGATGGTGAATCTATCATAAACATACTTTTACAGCTGTAACATGCAGCTGCTTTACCAAGCTATTACAATATAAACATTACAAATAATTACCTTTTAGGCTGTTCCAAATATGTTTTGCACCTCATGCAGTGCATGAGACAGGAAAGAAAGGACCAGATGAAACAGTCTTCTGTGACTCCATTAGCGATTAGAGGTGTTTTCAACAGCCAAACTCTGAGAGAAAATGATTAATCCGCTACAAAATAATTATTTTATGTACATCAGGTGCACAAAGCAAGTGGGATTGTCACGACAAAGTACGCGCGAGGGTGGAACCAAAATAGCCTGTCCAAAATAGCCTGTCCTGTCCTTGTAGCCACCAGGTGTTCGGATAATGGGCTTCAAATAGCGTCATCCTCAACACAAACATGCCTCTAACATCCTCGTAGTACCCTGTACACAACCTGCCTCAAGCTGTTGTTACTAAATTTTGAACTTCTTGAAATCACAGATGAGCCTCATTAACCAAACAAATATTCTGCCTCTGGGAGCCCCTAAGAGCCACTATTCTCCCACGTTTGTTGAATAACTGGACTCATACCAAAAAACATGCTGTGTGGCTCATTATTCATTGTTCATTACTGCGAGGACAAACAGGGTTGTTAGAGACATGTTAGTGGTGAGGACAAGCCCGTTAGAGGCCCATTATCTGAGTTAATTAGTGCCTATGAGGACTAGTCTGCCTCGTTGTCTCTTGTATGTGCCACGTTCAAGACTTGTATGGGCCAGTAATGAGCCCTGTATGGGCCATGTATTGCAGCTGTCAATCATATTTCCAGGTATGTTCGTAGTCGCCATGTATGGGCCATGTTGTGCCATATATGGGCCACGTGAAGCCAGGCTGTGTCATGTATGGGCTATGTTGAGCCTCATTAATACAAACAACACATGGCCATCATGTGGCCCACCTCTATATAAACTTGTTCAGCCTCGCTCTGCCACCATTTCGCTATGAACTACTCACACTCTCACATGTACAGTACAACAAGCACGGTTCCACACTGAGAAAGCCCTTCTAGACATTGACATCTGTTTCCTGGAATTCCTTCAGAAGAACATCATAATCTCCATGCAGTGGCCTATGCAGGATCCATTGTCAGACCTAGCACCTCTTCTTCTTTTGCTTTTCCTTTTTAGTTCTTCTTGCTTCTTCATCACCTTCTGCAGCAAAAGACCACTACAGCAGGCAAATTGTAGGTGACGGTTTGCAAGGCAATCTTGACCTTCGTCTGATGTGACAACATCTTGAATGGACGCTGTGAATTGATAACCCCCATTTTATATAGGGAACAAGTCTGGGAGGGGTGGAAGGTTGGGCCAAACCCATGCCTAAACGTGGCCCAACATGACACTACGTGGCAGAACGTCACGTTATGTAGTGCGACAAGGGCCCATACGTTGGGTCATACATGGCTGTGTGAGCCATTCGAGGCTCAAACAACAGGTGGCTCATTAGAGGCTGATACCTAGCACATGAGGTACATAGAGCCACACAGAGGCTCCATAGAGGCTTCTTCATAGCAGATGTGTGACAGATTTATATGTGGCTCATTATTCAAATAATCACTGAAATTTTTGACAAATCCATACGTGACTCAGTATACGTGGCTTTATTATTCGGTCTGACCAGGGCTTAAAGTGTAGGTGACACAATATGTAATGTTTTTTGAGTATTTAAGACAAAAATTAAACAACAGTTTGAAATTCATCCTTTCCTGGTTTGCAGTTACTGAAGAGATCCGAATAAATATTCGGATTTTGAACTGCGCGCCACAAAAAAAACAAAACAAAAAAACAAAAAAAAAAAAAAACAAAACAAAAAAAACGGGAACTTTCTCATGAGTCCTGACACTGGAGAAGAAGGAGATGTGATAGCGCTGGATCCAATATTTTAATAGTCCCATTAATTTATGGATTTTTACAGGCTACTGACAGCCCCATTTCCACCGAGTGGTTCGGGTCGGTGATGCATGTTTTTATATGGGTCAGAACGGTTACTTCTCACTGGCAGAATCCTTTTGATTGGCAGGTGGAACACTTATACTGACGAGCGCACACACAATGTCTGCAGCTTCTCCACTCGACACAGAGGCAAAACTGAGTATTTACACATTTTATTGTTTTGCGGATCATGGGATAATTTTGTCATGTACAGACTGAGACATTATGAGAAGATGAGGGACTGTGAGTCTTTTAACTTGCAGCACAAAGCGGCTCGCGGTGGAACAAGAGGAAGCATTCACAGCAGACACTCGATCCATCAGACGCAATTAACGAATTACACCTGTAGTTGACCGTGCCACTTCCAGATCAGCAGAGACTCGACCAATCATGGATTTTTCTTCAGCCAGGACAACAAATTCAATTGTTTTCAGACATTTTCATCAGACTAAAGATGATCTCACTGAAACGGAGAGGTAAGACTATATTATTTACTCCTTGTGTGAACGGTTTTAATATTTAATAATAAAGTGTTATGCTACTGATGTACAGTACATTAACTGTATTCAAAAAGGAAACAAGATTTGAAATGTACCTGTTTCTCAGAAAAAAAATCATAAATAAAAAAATCCACACTTCCTCACTTTTTTTTCTGATGTCACAGATAGTAAAACTAATTGTTTTTTTTAAATCAGTTGATTACGTCAAAAGAGCTGGCATTATTTATATAATATAAATATAAATAATGTTCCAAACTCTGCCAATATCATCATTGTTGTCAGACTGAATGTTTTCCTCCAAGGTTTTCTTCTCCCTCATTGTGGTCTAAATAAGGCTCAAAACAATAAGGCTGTGTCCCCACACCTTCAGACTGGACTTAAAAAAAAAGCTCCACACTAGAAAAAAAAGTAATCCGAAAACAACTCGTCCTCTGCCGTTTAGATTTGATTTGGGCTTTATTCAGCAGGTGCTGTTCCGGTGATGATGTAGCACAGGCTTCAGACAGCTGTTGTTTATCCTTCACGTGAGCACTTATCGACTTTTATTGTTCAGGATTTTTTTTAAATATCAACATTTCATCATTTTTAGTGATTATTTGTGCACATTTTTTGGTGTCTCCTACACGTTTAAGTCATCCAGGAATCTAGAAGAATTTCAGCAAGTAAAAAGTAAGGATGCAAGTTTAAGATGAACACCTGTGATCTCTAATCCCTCAGATACCACAGAACTGGTATTCATCAATAGCTGATATAACCACATGCACAAGGGATTATTTTGAGAAACCTTTGTCAAGCACTACAATATACAGTGAGGAAAATAAGTATTTGAACACCCTGCGGTTTTGCAAGTTCTCCCACTTAGAAATCATGGAGGGGTCTGAAATTTTCATCTTAGGTGCATGTCCACTGTGAGAGACATAATCTAAAAAAAAAAAAAAAAAGAAATCCGGAAATCACAATGTATGATTTTTTTAAATAATTTATTTGTATGTTACTGCTGCAAATAAGTATTTGAACACCTGTGAAAATCAATGTTAATATTTCGTACAGTAGCCTTTGTTTGCAATTACAGAGGTCAAACGTTTCCTGTAGTTCTTGACCAAGTTTGCACACACTGCAGCAGGGATTTTGGTCCACTCCTCCACACAGATCTTTTCTAGATCTTTCAGGTTTGGAGTTTCAGCTCCCTCCAAAGATCTTCTATTGAGTTCAGGTCTGTAGACTGGCCAGGCCACTCCAGGACCTTGAAATGCTTCTTACGGAGCCCCTCCTTAGTTGCCCTGGCTGTGTGTTTGGGGTCATTGTCATGCTGGAAGACCTAGCCATGACCCATCTTCAATACTCTTACTGAGGGAAGGAGGTTGTTTGCCAAAATCTTGCAATACATGACCCCATCCATCCTTCCTTCAATATGGTGCAGTTGTCCTGTCCCCTTTGCAGAAGAGCACCCCCAGAGTATGATGTTTCCACCCCCATGCTTCACGGTTGGGATGGTTTTCTTGGGGTTGTTCTCATCCTCTAAACATGGTAAGTGGAGTTGATTCCAAAAAGCTCTATTTTGGTCTCATCTGACCACATGACCTTCTCCCATGCCTCCTTTGGATCATCCAGATGGTCACTGGTGAACTTCAAACAGGCCTGGACATGTGCTGGCTTGAGCAGGGGGACCTTGCTACCCTGCAGGATTTTAAACCATGACAGCATCATGTGTTACTAATGTAATCTTTGTGACTGTGGTCCCAGCTCTCTTCAGGTCATTGACCAGGTCCTCCTGTGTAGTTCTGAGCTTTCTCAGAATCATCCTTACCCCACAAAGTGAGATCTTGCATGGAATCCCAGAGCGAGGGAGACTGACAGTCATCTTGTGATTCTTCCAATTTCTAATAAATAATCATAACAGTTGTTGTCTTCTACCAAGCTGCTTGCCTGTTGTCCTGTAGTCCATCCCAGCCTAGTGCAGGTCTACAGTTTTGTCCCTGGTGTCCTTAGACACCTCTTGGCTCTGGTGGACAGGTTGGAGTGTGATTGATTGAGTGTGTGAACAGGTGTCTTTTATACAGGTAACAAGTTCAAACAGGTGCAATTAATACAGGTAAAGAGTGCAGAATAAGACGGCTTCTTAAAGAAAAATTAACAGGTCTATGTGAGCCAGAATTCTTGCTGGTTGGTAGGTGTTCAAATACTTATTTGCAGCAGTAACATACAAATAAATTATTTAAAAAAAATCATACATTGTGATTTCCAGATTTTTATTTTTTTTTTTTTAGATTATGTCTCTCACAGTGGACATGCACCTAAGATGAAAATTTCAGACCCCTCCACGATTTCTGAGTGGGAGAACTTGCAAAACCACAGGGTGTTCAAATACTTATTTTCTTCACTGTATACTACACAATATGGAGTTACGTTCACAAATGCCACATAAACCTTTATTGTGCAAAAAAGAAGCGTTATGTTAATCTTATCCAGAAGCAGCATCAGCTTCTTTGGGCTCAGAGGCACCTCAGTTAAACCATCACACTGGAAATGTGTATTGCTGTCAGATGAACAAGTACATCAGATCTTTAGTGGAAGAAATGGATGAGGTGGGGTACACCCTGGACAGGATGTCAGTCAGTTGCAGGGCCACATATAGACAAACAAACACATTCACACCCGCACGCACACTTACGGACAATTTAAAGTTTCCAATACACCTAACTTGCATGTCTTTGGAAGTGGGAAGAAGCTGGAGCACCCAGAGGAAACCATGGAAAGCATGGGGAGAACATGCAAACTCCACACAGAAAGGTTAAGGTGGGAAGTAATCCCAGGACCTTCTTGCTGTGAGGCAACAGTGCTAACTACTAAGCCACCACCCAAATTAAAGAGCAGATAATACAGAACAAAGTTGTGACTTTCTTGCAACTTGTGTAACTTATTTTTTTCATCTTTAAGAGGTATATTTTGACAGGTGCAACTTATACTCTGGAAAACATACTGCTTATAAGAACTGAAGGGAACTGATCCCATGATCTTTTTGCTGTGAGGTAACAGTGCTAACCACTAAACCAACTGAATTCAGTTTATTTTATTTATATAGCACCAAATCATAACAACACTGCCTCAAGGTGCTTCACACAGGTAAGATCTAACCTTGCCAGGCTCCATGAGCAAGCACACAGGTGACAGTGGTAAGGAGAAACTCTATATTATTTAGGAAGAAACCTCAAGCAGACCAGATTCAGAAGGGTGGCCCACTGTTTGGGCCATTCTAACAGTTAAAATGTTTTTACAAAAGAGATAGAAAACAGAAACATAAAAAACAGAAGAGCAACAAAAACAGAGTCAGTTATTGAGATAAAAATGGTCCACGTTGGCACTTAGTCTCTGTTTCCAGGTCTTGAATGCCTCTGGTAGGACATCCTGAGGTTAGTTTGGCACCCTAGAGTCGAACTCAAAGAGTTGTTTTTGGATATTTGGGAAGTTTGGTGGTGTGTGAGATCACTGCATAAGGATATATGTGTGTGTGTGTGTGTGTGTGCGCGTGCATGCGTGAGTGAGTGCATGAGCACATCTGTATATGCAAGTGAAGACATTTTATGTACAGACTTGTCAATGAACTAATGAGAGAACCAGACCATGAAACAGCTCAGCACTCCATCACTCAGACCCCCCCAACACACACACACAAACACAGACACAGACGCAAAGTAATTTCTGCACTGTTCTTGTTTGAATGTAATGACCTTCGAATTTTAGCCAGTAATCTACCTATGAGCTCATATTCATGATTTGCTTTCAACTGTAATATGCTATTGCACTCAAAAAAAAAAAAAAATTCAATGTCCAGATGGATCAACAGCATTTTTCAAGAATTGATGATTCATACGTATGTACTGTAGTACATTCATATGTACTGTAGTACATTAGACATGAATCTGAGTCTCTGACCAGGAGCTGCTGCTGACGGCTCCCTCATGTGGTGTCATGGGCAGAAGCAGTGTTGCCTTAGCATGGAAGAAATACACACATCCATTGATAATGTACAAGGGGACAGTTTGTAACTTTTTTGACATAATTAAAGAAAGTCCTTTCAGCTTCTCCTGTTTGTTCCACTCAGGATCACCACATACTTACTTTATGTTTATTTGATAGGGACAGAACAAAAAGCATTGTTACAATAACCGATGCCATGTTCATAGGTCATATAGCTAATAGCTAATTCGCAGACCTGGTCCCTAGAACATAAAAAGGACACTTACACAGTCATAAACAACACATAATAGTAGCAATAAAACAGTACAATAAAACACAATATGGCTAATGTCTACAGATTTAAGTTAAGCCATTGTCTTATTTTGTGCTTAAAATCATTCAGGTCTGTAAGAGATTTCAATTCGGGAGGTATGGTGTTCAAATACTTATTTGCAGCAGTAACATACAAATAAATTATTTAAAAAAAATCATACATTGTGATTTCCAGATTTTTATTTTTTTTTTTTAGATTATGTCTCTCACAGTGGACATGCACCTAAGATGAAAATTTCAGACCCCTCCACGATTTCTGAGTGGGAGAACTTGCAAAACCACAGGGTGTTCAAATACTTATTTTCTTCACTGTATACTACACAATATGGAGTTACGTTCACAAATGCCACATAAACCTTTATTGTGCAAAAAAGAAGCGTTATGTTAATCTTATCCAGAAGCAGCATCAGCTTCTTTGGGCTCAGAGGCACCTCAGTTAAACCATCACACTGGAAATGTGTATTGCTGTCAGATGAACAAGTACATCAGATCTTTAGTGGAAGAAATGGATGATGTGCATTCTGGACGAAAGACGTAAAAGACCATCCAGGCTATTGTCACCAGCAAGTCAAAAAGCAAGGTCTGTCATGGTATGGGTTGCGTCAGTGCCCTAAGCAAAGGTAATTTTCAATTCCCTGATGGCAGAATTAATACAGAAATGTACACTGAGATGTCAGAGCAGCATATGCTGCTCTCAAGATTCAAAGGACATCCCTGCATTTTTCAGCAAGACAATGCAAAACCACATTCTACACACATTACAAAGGCAGGGCTGCAGAAGAAGAGGGTACAGTTACTGGAGTGGACTGCCTGCAGTCCTGACCTATCCACAGTAGAGAATGTGTGGAGAATTTTGAAAAGAAAAATGCAACGACAACCCCACACTGTTGCACACCTTAATATGCAGAAAGAATGGGACAAAACAACATCTGCAAGGCTTCAATGTTTGGTATCCCCAATGCCAACATGTCTTTTAAGTGTTGCACAAAAGAATGTCAATATTACAAAAAGGTAAATGCTTTACCATCCCAACTTTTTTGGGATGTGTTGCAGGCTGCAGGAGTGAATATATACTGTATTAACAAATTAAACAAAGTTGGCCACACAAAAAATAAAATATTTGGGTTCCTATTGTCTGCAGTTAAATGAAATGTGGCCCTGCAACAGACTGGCATCCTGTCCAGGGTGTACCCCGCTGCACGCCCTATAACTGCTGAGATAGGCTCCAGCCCCCTGTGACCCATAACTGGTGTAAGCACTTGAAGATGAGTGAGAGAGTGATGTTCTGTGCATGTGTAAACTCTCCACACCAATAGGTGATGCTCGTCTGTGTATGTTTTTCACAAATGGAAACCAGAAGTTGTGAAAGCAGTTATAGGGCGTGAGGTGGGGTACACCCTGGACAGGATGTCAGTCAGTTGCAGGGCCACATATAGACAAACAAACACATTCACACCCGCACGCACACTTACGGACAATTTAAAGTTTCCAATACACCTAACTTGCATGTCTTTGGAAGTGGGAAGAAGCTGGAGCACCCAGAGGAAACCATGGAAAGCATGGGGAGAACATGCAAACTCCACACAGAAAGGTTAAGGTGGGAAGTAATCCCAGGACCTTCTTGCTGTGAGGCAACAGTGCTAACTACTAAGCCACCACCCAAATTAAAGAGCAGATAATACAGAACAAAGTTGTGACTTTCTTGCAACTTGTGTAACTTATTTTTTTCATCTTTAAGAGGTATATTTTGACAGGTGCAACTTATACTCTGGAAAACATACTGCTTATAAGAACTGAAGGGAACTGATCCCATGATCTTTTTGCTGTGAGGTAACAGTGCTAACCACTAAACCAACTGAATTCAGTTTATTTTATTTATATAGCACCAAATCATAACAACACTGCCTCAAGGTGCTTCACACAGGTAAGATCTAACCTTGCCAGGCTCCATGAGCAAGCACACAGGTGACAGTGGTAAGGAGAAACTCTATATTATTTAGGAAGAAACCTCAAGCAGACCAGATTCAGAAGGGTGGCCCACTGTTTGGGCCATTCTAACAGTTAAAATGTTTTTACAAAAGAGATAGAAAACAGAAACATAAAAAACAGAAGAGCAACAAAAACAGAGTCAGTTATTGAGATAAAAATGGTCCACGTTGGCACTTAGTCTCTGTTTCCAGGTCTTGAATGCCTCTGGTAGGACATCCTGAGGTTAGTTTGGCACCCTAGAGTCGAACTCAAAGAGTTGTTTTTGGATATTTGGGAAGTTTGGTGGTGTGTGAGATCACTGCATAAGGATATATGTGTGTGTGTGTGTGTGTGTGTGTGTGCGCGTGCATGCGTGAGTGAGTGCATGAGCACATCTGTATATGCAAGTGAAGACATTTTATGTACAGACTTGTCAATGAACTAATGAGAGAACCAGACCATGAAACAGCTCAGCACTCCATCACTCAGACCCCCCCAACACACACACACAAACACAGACACAGACGCAAAGTAATTTCTGCACTGTTCTTGTTTGAATGTAATGACCTTCGAATTTTAGCCAGTAATCTACCTATGAGCTCATATTCATGATTTGCTTTCAACTGTAATATGCTATTGCACTCAAAAAAAAAAAAAAAAAATTCAATGTCCAGATGGATCAACAGCATTTTTCAAGAATTGATGATTCATACGTATGTACTGTAGTACATTCATATGTACTGTAGTACATTAGACATGAATCTGAGTCTCTGACCAGGAGCTGCTGCTGACGGCTCCCTCATGTGGTGTCATGGGCAGAAGCAGTGTTGCCTTAGCATGGAAGAAATACACACATCCATTGATAATGTACAAGGGGACAGTTTGTAACTTTTTTGACATAATTAAAGAAAGTCCTTTCAGCTTCTCCTGTTTGTTCCACTCAGGATCACCACATACTTACTTTATGTTTATTTGATAGGGACAGAACAAAAAGCATTGTTACAATAACCGATGCCATGTTCATAGGTCATATAGCTAATAGCTAATTCGCAGACCTGGTCCCTAGAACATAAAAAGGACACTTACACAGTCATAAACAACACATAATAGTAGCAATAAAACAGTACAATAAAACACAATATGGCTAATGTCTACAGATTTAAGTTAAGCCATTGTCTTATTTTGTGCTTAAAATCATTCAGGTCTGTAAGAGATTTCAATTCGGGAGGTATGGTGTTCAAGATCTGTGGACCTTTTACTGCAAACGCACTCTGTCCAAAAGTCGTTTTACATCGGGCTGGTCTACAGTCTCCACTCACAGCTCCTCTTGTAATGATACCGCGAGTTTGACATTTTTGAATCATTCCTTTTACAATATCAGGAACAAGGCCATTGACACATTTAAAAACTAAATTCAAAAACGAACACTTCAAAAATTTTTCAAAGCTTAAGAGTTTATGCTTTTCTATGATTTTACAGTAATGCCACCTAATTGGCTTTTGGTCATGCACTTTTAAGGCTTGTTTGTAAAGAGAGTTCAAACCTTTTAGAGAGGATTGGTTCGCCTGGCACCAAACAGTGATGCAATATGAGAAATGTGACAAGATCATTGCATGAAAAAATAACTTGGCTGCACTAATTGACAAGCAAGATCTTATGAGATGAAAACAATTCAAGTTAGTCCTAATTGTCTTAGTTATTTTCTTTATGTGACTCTCAAATTTAAGATGGGAGTCCAAGACGACCCCCAGATATTTAAATTCATCTACTCTTTGAATTTCCTTTTATTTGTATCCTAAAGTTTTCTTTGGGCTTTTGCCTTAATGAAAAACACATAGACATCATTTTAGAATAGTTTAGAGACAAGAAATTATCCTCCAACCACTGAGAGACCCGGGTCATTTGTCTATTAAGAAGCTCTGCAGCCTTCTCTGGAGTTTTTGCTGAGACATAGATTACTGTGTCATCAGCATACAGCTGGCATTCAGCCTCAGTGCAAATGGTCGGAAGGTCATTAATATAGAGACAAAAAAATAGGGCCCAGGATGGAGCCTTGTGGTATCCCCATTTTATACTCCTGAGATGGTGATATAGAGCCATTGATTTTTACTGGCTGTGTTCTTGACTCCAAATAAGATGTAAACCAGCTGAGAGACTGTTGAGAAAAATTTAGCTGCTTTAATTTGTGCAGGAGAACATGGTGGTTTACAGTGTTGAAGGTCTTATGGAGGTCTAAAAACACTGCTCCAACCACATTTCCCTGATCATCAGAAGAAGATGGATCTGCACGTTGATTTGGCTCAAGTTTTACACCGGCTGCCCTTTTGCCCTTTCTGACAGAACTCCACATTACACGGTGGAGAATAGAGAGGGGTGATCTTGAGCCAAGAACCTTCTGTCCTGAAAACAAGCACAGTAAATGCTTATCCACCACCCCTGCCCTTTAGCACATATAATCATCACCATCATCATCATCATCATCAGTCAGGGTTTGAGATTTTAATTTTTGGTCTGTTTTGTTATTTTCTTTGATTCATTGGTTTTCTGTGTGTTTATTCTCTTGCTGGGTTTTTCTGCTTGGGTCTGTCTGTCTCTATCTCTCTTGCCTGTCCCTGGGTTCTTGGTGGTGGGGATCTCTATCTCTCTCTCTATCTGGCCACACCCCTGTTCTGGTGCTGTCCACACACACCTGTTAACTGATTTGCTGCTCATCATCTGGGTTATATAAGGTCTACTGGGTGCAGTAGTTCCTTGCCAGATTGATGTGCCTTGTGCCTTCTATCCAGCTCTGTCTCTATTTTTTGAACATTTCAAAATTCTCTGTGCACAACAGCACGCGCCGGCGCCCCTCTCGCATCCTGTCTGCACCTGTTAAAGACAGGTTTACTCTCCAGCATGACACAGATCGTGCTAGTACAACCCCAATTCCAATGAAGTTGGGATGTTGTGTAAAATGTAAATAAAAACAGAATACAATGATTTGCAAATCCTCTTCAACCTATATTCAATTGAATACACCACAAAGACAAGATATTTAATGTTCAAACTGATAAACTTTATTGTTTTTGTGCAAATATTTGCTCATTTTGAAATGGATGCCTGCAACACATTTCAAAAAAGTTGGCAAGGGGCAACAAAAAACTGGGAAAGTTGATGAATGCTCAAAGAACACCTAATTGCAAACAGGTGAGTGTTATGATTGGGTATAAAAGGAGCATCCCCAAAAGTCTCAGCCATTCAGAAGCAAAGATGGGGCGAGGATCACCACTTTGTGAACAACTGTGTGTAAAAATAGTCCAACAGTTTAAGAACAATGTTTCTCAACTTTCAGTTGCCAGGAATTTAGGGATTCCATCATCTACAGTCCATAATATAATCAGAGAAAATGATTAATCCGGCAAAACGTAATTATTTCATATACATAGCATTCAGCACAGAGCATGTGGCAGGCGGTGGAACAAAGAACGGCATCCAGCTGGGAACACAGCGGGTGGGATCATCACAATGACGGGCGTGCAAGTGCATGAATCAAAAGTCATACTCATGTCAGGGGGCCTTTAAATACAAGATGTGAAATTTCAGCTCCAGATTGCCAGAAGGTACAGGGGCCATTCCAGCCTATATTTTCATATATTATCTGTCTTGTACAAAAATCCCAGTTACTCACCAAAGATGGCACTAAAAGGATGAATTTTGTATTTAAACTCATTCAAAAAAATCTTCCATAGATACAGCAGAAAAGCAAGGTTTTTTTCTCCTTTTAATGTGTTCTAAATGTCATTTTACAGATTAATACACCAGCCAACAACTATTTTCTTAGAAAACATTTATTGTCTTAATGGTATACTGCAGAGGATAAAGCAACACTCCCTCTGTACTCTGAGGTTTGTTGTACATTCCTTGGCCCTCATTTATCAAACTGTGCATAGACATGGTTCTAAATGCTGTTGTATGTCTGTCAATTAAAAAAAATCCATATTTGTCAAACAGGTGTCTGTTAGTCATATGCATATCACTAAATAACAGCTGTTGATAAATCTCACCCATTCTAAAGCACATGCTTGTGCACATTCATGATCATCTGCATTCACAAACGCCCTCAATGAACCACATGGTAGCAAAACATTAGTTTGCTATTTATGTTTCTTACCGGAAAAATGGCTGAAAGTGTGAAGAAAATGAACTTTTGCAAAATGGAGATAGAGGTGTATGTGTGTGTTCACAGCATAGATTAAAAAAAGATAAATAAATAAAATAAATGTGCCACTAGGTGGCGACAACCCATCCACGCAGAGTTTTGAAGTCCACCATGGGCACCAACCATTCACTTACAGTGCCATCTTGTCTCTTAATTTAGACATCAAATTAATTTATGGACATAATTTTAACAAGCTGTAAGAAAGTTCAATACATGCACAACAACAGGTAGCATAAAACATTGCAATTAATAAATCAACTAGACAATTATTTTTCTGTACATTTTCCCAGAATGATTTCCACTCATGATGTCAGTGGGTGTCCTCTTTATAAAGATTAGTCTTTCCTAATGACATGTGAACATCAAAAATAACGTGGGTGCATTTTTAAAAATTACTAGCACCTCTATAAAAACTTAACTTTTTCTTCAACTTTTCCCAAGTGCTTTATAAATAGAGCAAGGAAGTTTTAACACAGCATTTCTAAACATCACAGTTTTATTTTGGATGCTTACATTATTTTACTTTGCACACAGAAACAAAATTATTTCACAAAAACCAAAAACTACTATGGTCAAAAGTATTAGCTCCCCAATGCTAATAGTCAATTGCGTATCATTTTTGCTGGATAACAGCCTACAGTCATTTGTTGTCACTTTCAACAACTCTCACACATGCCTCCTGAGGAATCCATGCCCATTCTTCTTTGGCAAATCAAAAATCATGTGATTTATATGGATGAGAACATATATCTCCTAGGCGGCTTGGGAACGCTTCAGGATCCCCCAGGAAGACTTTAAGAACTTGGCCAAGAATAGGGAAGTGTGGAGTGAGCTGTTTGGTTTACTGCCACCATGGCTGGAACGTGGATAAGTAGCAGAAAATAAATAAATGAATGCATGGATAAGACCAGGTTTTAGGTGATTCCAGCAGGGGTGGTGGTCAAGTGGTTAGATTGCTTGATTTTAGTGTGTTAGGTTGCTGGTTCAAACCCCACCCCTTCTGGCTTCTCCATGTAATGTGGAGTTGTGTCAAGAAGGGCATTCAGTGTAAAACTTGTGCCAATTCAACATGCAAATCCACATCGGATGTGCTGTGGCGACCCTGAGTGCAAAACAAGGCAACAGCCGAAGGGACTTACTTTTACTTTCTAGAGCACAAAGTCAAAATAAGCAAAGAAAATAAAAGGAGGAATTTGAAAAGATCCAAGAATAGAAAGAACTGATCTGAGAGCAAGAAATTAGACTGACAGAAGAGCCGAATGACTTGGTCCAAGAGCAGAAAGACAGCATGGGGAAAAAAGAATGGGATGAAACTACACAAGAGCAGGAAGTAAGACTGAAGAAAGAAAGGAATGGCCTTATTCAAGAGCAGGAAGTCATTCTGGGAAAAAGGACTTAACCTGATCAAAGAGCAGGAAACTGGAATTAAAAAAAAAGACCTAATACAAACGCATATCCTGGCACAGCTAGACTCAGTCTGAGAATTAGTCTGGATATGCCACTGCTCACATTTCATTTCTAGGGGTATTACCATTGGACGAAGGCAAAACTGCCTCTGGATGCTATTGGACAGACTTGTAACCAATCAGAGCAAAGAAGCATCTGACCTCTGAAGAGCAACAACAGCTGATAAACTGATCTTTTCCCAAATCCAGTTAGGAATAAGGCATACACCCGTCTTACAACGGAAGACTTTTAGGGCCATTTGCTTTTGTCCTGATTGTTCTAAATAGAACCTAGAACGGTTTCACATAATTGTCCCATATAGGTGGCTATGATCCGGAAAAGTGACTCTTTGGCACACCTCAAAAAGTCATAAAGGCATAAAGGCAGTCCCATATGAAATGAATAGGTGCGACTGTTTTGGGCCAAGAAGAAATGGCCACAAATGGGAGGGCGGGGGGAGCAAACTAGAGTCCCTTTATTCAGAGAGTAGTGACATAAGTCAAAAAAAAAAGTTCACATGACTCGTGGTGACATCTTGGGCCCAAAATAGCGTTCGCTGTTAATCTATCTGCATGTAAATCCAGCTATTTTATTTATTTATTCCCTGAAAATGCTGGGTTTCTGTGCATTTGGATGCACAAAGAGACACAACAAGGGCTTCGAGATGTACAGATTCCCTTCAGATCCAAACAGAAGAAAAATTTGGGAAAATAAAGTCAGCTGTGTGGGATGGAAGCTGACATCATCTTCAAAGTTCTGTGAGGTAGATAGATTTATTGTGCAGTCCCACATACAGTAAAACTCACCTAAACCATCATTGTATAAACCAGATATTCGTAGTCACTGGACAAAACAAGTCCCAGTGTTTTTGTATTGTTTTCTATGTAATAAACACCGTAAATAACATATTTTTCACTCACATCAGATAAAATGTCCCATCCGATCGCAATGAAATTCCATTAAAAACCCCTTGCATGTGGGACTGAAGTCATTTCCATGATTAAAAGCCCGACCATTTATTTTTTTTCACACCGTGTTCAGACTCGGACCTGCAGCCTGACGTGCACCTGTTAAATCAGACAGCGCAAAAGGCTGTGATTTGACATTTTTCTGCTTTCAATCCTTCATCTCCCATCATATTTTAATAGTTTTTGCAGTGCGTACGCTGATTACATTTCAGGATCAGATACATTTGGCAGAAAAGTCTGCAAATTTACAACATGGAGCTTGCCTTTGAATTGGAGGTGATGAATGTAGAAAGAAAAGCTTGTTGAGGGTTAAATTAGTCCAGAATAAAGCATAATCCAGTGATGGAGAACTTTAAAACTGTCATCCACGTCATTACATGACACAGAGTTACAGAGCTGCAGAAGTATAAATCAGGCTTTAAATTAATTAAATAAATCATCATAAATTGTAAATGTATGTAAATTTGATAGCTTAGCTATTTTTATATTTATTTTGATAGTACCTGTACCTGAATGTGTTGCTGTATGTGATTAACTGATAAAAAAAGTTGAAAACATAAAAGGTTCATTCAATAGTTCAGCACATTTGGCCCCAAAATGGCGCCATGTTCTAAGCTGGCGCTACTCTCGGTACAAATGGACCCTAGCCCAAACCCTTTCACAAAACAAATTCATTTGCAAAGTGAATTATGGATCTGGTTTACCAGGATGACAAAAACAGGATGAAATGCAGAATCAATTAAATGAACTCAAGAGTCGGGAAAAAAAAGAAGTGAATGATATGATCCAAGAGCAGGAAGGTGGATAAATGTGCAAGTACATGTATACTGATTAATGACAAAAAGAACTTAACTGGATGACCTAATGCATGCATGAAAATGTTAATTGAGCATAGAATAAGAAGTCATGAAGAAAATTTTAACAAAAAAAAAAAAATTATAATTACGTATCATAATTATAAAAAAGGTCTCATAATTACGAGATCTTTTTTGTAATTACGAGATCCTGATCTCGGAATTATGAGATCTGAGATCAACAGTCTAATTTTTTGTATGAATGCAATAGGATTCTGTACAAAGTAAAGGACAACTAATCTTTTACCGGAACGGAGCCAAAATAGCCAGCTCTGAAAAATGAACAGTCCCTACCATGATTACCAGGATTTATGCACTCTTATGAGTCCCCGTCTATTTGTTGGAGAGTTTCCTCTGCACGGCCCCCTCCAACACCCTTTTTCCTGTCCTTTCCTTTTGGGAGTCCTCCTTCCTTCACCTCCCCTCCCTTTGCCGTTACGTGTGGACCGGTCAGACCTGCCTTCTTCTCCGCCTTGGTCTTTTTCTCCGGCTTTTCCCGTGTCATACCACGTCTAATTCCTGAAATTCCTGCCCTGCTCGCGCTTCAAACAGCCGCTTCAGGAAGGAGACGAGGCAACTGAAAACAAACTGAAAACAGTCAAATACTGTGTTACTTGTCTTGGAGCCTGTCTCACGGGTAAGCTACTACACGTGTTTGTTTGTTTATTTATTTATTTTCTTTTTAAATAGTTGCACCTCAGATTTTTTTAAACGGCGCTGTGTGTTGATAAGTCGCCAAACTTTTCTCACATAGTGAACGTCATGACGCCATAAAGACTCTTTCGAATCAGCGTCTGTTCCTCGCTGTCACTACATTCTTCAAATTTCTCACATTTCTTCTCAAATTCCCGCATTTTTTTAAAAGCGCGTGCGTGGATGTGTTTGCTGCGCTTCCAAGCACAACTTTATAGTTTTTATTATTATTTTAAAGTCATCATGTGGTAAAAAAAAAAAAAAAAAAAGCTGTGTGACAATGGATGATTATCGCTACTTATAATTAAACACATTTATGTTCACGTACTGTGTCTTATAGTGTCAGGCATCCCAAATTATTCGTTATTATAAGTTTTTCCACCCTGCCAATATGTAATTTATTATTATTATTATTATTATTATTATTATTGTTATTATTATTATTATTATTATTATTATTATTATTATCATGAATCTTTACTGCATTTTCCTGCCCTTAATGTATGATAATAAGCACAAGAAATTTTCAATTACCAGTATTTATTATATATAAAATGTATATACATTACAATTTAATTTGTAAGCTGTGTTTAGATGAATTGTTCAGTTCCCAAATGACCATAAACTGATTTTTAAAAAGGCTCAGCTCAGTTTTCTGGCAACCACAGTGATGCCTTCAAATATCTTATTTTCTTAAATAATAGAAATGTCAGTAATAATGAGCTACTTGTTGATAACTTTTGGGCCAGTCAAAAAATTGATCAACTGTATAATCATTTCAGCTGCAGTTCAACACTTTTATAACAAATTAGTCTGTTGATAATGTGTCTTGTTTATTTGTTTCATTAGGGTTTTTGTTTAAAATCAGTAATAATTTCATCTAGAAAATGTAAAACTGACGAATGCTTTCCTTTATTTCCCACAGCTGAAGTTGACATTATAAGATCTTTTGTTTTTGTCCAACCAACGGCCTAAAACCCAAATATATTTAGCTTACAACTGAGAAGAGCAACAGTTCTTCACATTTTAGAAACTTTTTTTCTTGGTAAATTACTTCAAACATCAAAGAGTTGTCAGTTTCTTAATTGAGTAATCAATAAATTCATGGTGGTATGATCTTTTAATGATTGCTCAAAACTGGTAATATTTTATAAGTTATCAATAATTTGTGGGATATTATATTTAATCTGATAATCCTACTTTCTGAAACATCTGCAGAGTCCTGGGATACCAGAGCGTAGCAACAAAAACTATGATAATTTCACATTCAGGTTATATAACACTTTAACATGATGCTGAACTGTAATAGTGTGTTTGCAAATACAATATCAAATCAATTCATAAAAATCACAGTTACAGTTGCTTAGCAACAGAATGTAGATCATCTTTAGTTTTCCAGATGTGACAAATGATTTGTTTGCACAAGTCTTCACGTTGGGACATATTTGATTGAAATGTCTGAGAACGGATGGATAAATTCAAAGTTAGATTTGACCCCGCTTTGAACCATTGGTGATTAGGTGAGAGATTAGTGTTGTCCTCCTTCATCCAAACCTCATGCACTCAGATTTTTCTCTCAGCTTTCTACATCTGAACAAAATTCACTGCAGGATTTTGAGAAGCGGAAAGAACAACTGTTAAATGACATCTAAGAAGCGCTCCTCCGATACATGAAACTGACCAACTGGATACATGTTTTATATAGCGGGAGGGGGGTTAACAAACAGACAAAATCATATTTCACTGGATTAAATGGAGCACAGGATAAATCATCATCCAAAGTATTTGACAGCTTTCTGGATGACAAGGTGAAAGGTTTTTTTAAAAAACCAACATCGAAAAAAAGTCGTATTTTTGATGTACGACATCAGCTCCAGTCAAACATGGACACAAGATTAAGTAGTTAAAACACCTATTTTTTAAATTTTGGTAACTTTAAAAGCAATCTCGACAGTAAAAGTGCCATATTTTGTGTGTGCAACCATGCAGTTTGTGCGACTGTGTATATTTGAGTGGATCCTTGTGTAGTCACTGCAGTGTTGAAAGGCTGTGTGAGTGAATAGTTCGGGTCAGTGTCTGACCTCGCTAACACAGGCCTGTATGTGTGAGTGTGTGTGTGTGTGTGTGTGTGTGTGTGTGTTATGGTTTCCTGCGGGGCAGCTGAGAGGAGTGTTTTCCAGAGGAACAACAGGTGGACTGGGGAAGGGTGACAGTGTGACATGGGGGCAAACACACACCTGTCAAGGCCTTCTCTGAAGTCCAAAAATGTTTGGGTTTTTTCCAGCCCTGGGCTCTTTGTTTTCAAGGCTTTCAGTCCATTATTGTCCCACATGGATGAAATATTACCTCCATCAAGGGGAATTTATTTTCACCCACGTCTTTTTTGCTGGTTAATTATTGATTGTGACATTGTGCAATCTGTTTCCTTAACATTTTTTTTTTTCATATCTTGGCTGAATGGATGAGTTTATCCTGGAAGAAAGTTTGTTATATTTTGGAGTGCTTCTCCATGAAGGGGTGGGGCCCTGACATGTTATCAATTTTAATAAAGGAGAACAAAAGTTATATTCAATTACTGATTTTTTTTTTATGATACTTTGTTTGTGAAAATGTTGGGCCTGTCATATAATCAGTAATAATGCTATAATTAATATATAATTAATAATAATGTAATATAATTCATTATAGCTCATTTTGAGGAGGCTCTGTATAATATTAGGAGATTGTGCAGTTAACTAAAACCAATTATCACAAGGCTTATGGAAAATGTTGTTTTCAGCCTGGAATTGATACCACTATGTTTCAGAATGGATAAGGATAAAGGGGTAGTTGTTGTTGTTGTTGTCCATTGGGCTGCTCCCGTTTTTTTTTTTTTTTTTTTTCCAGGGTCGCCACGGCGGATACAAATATGCCAGTATTTTGGAAGTATATTGTGAGATTACTAATTATACTTATCAACAATTTAAATAAAAATGAACCTAACCTGGAACAGGTAGTTCTAGATTTTTTGGTTGGAGTCTCGATTTTTAAAAGCATGATGTTTTTAGGAATACAAAAATGATCTCCCTCAAATAATATTTTGTCTCATACAGTTTTTTTCTTCTTAAACTATTCATGATACTGTTGGAAAAAGTCAAGCAAGCCCGGCTGCTGAGTGGAACTCCATTGAAGAAAGTGATACTACAGTCCATACCGGATCCACTCGTGCTACCCTCTGAGCCTAATCAAAGGCGTTTTTGTGTTTCAGTGATTATTTCAGTGAAGGTTAGGGTTAGGGTTAGTGGAGGTCAGATGTTTCTGAGAAAAAGTAGATCACCACTTTCTCCATGATCTGTAGCCAGACTGATCTCAAAAAAGTCCTGAATGCAGATCTTTTCCTGCTCCCAATGCAGGCACAAATGAGTCAGGTCTCCTGTGATGAGCCTGTTCAAACATGGGCTGAGTTGTGATTGGTTTGTCAGTTTGTGATGTAGCAAATTTAGGTTCACCCATTCTCATTGAAAACTCAGATTTGTGCAACACAACCAACCACATACAGCAAATGATTGTGGAAAAAATTACCGTAGTGACAAACTGTGGACACATGGTAAGTTAAAGTAAATACTAAAAACGTAATGTAAGTCCCTTCGGTTGCTCCCTTGTTTGCACTCGGGGTCGCCACACAAAATCTGAGATGGGTCTGCATATTGAATTGGCACAGTTTCTGTGTAGGCTCTCAGTTGTCCAGGTGGTTTCCATAGTAGAGAAGCTTGAATCTTTGACCCACACTGGACTGGACAACCCAGTCCAGTCGAAGATTCAAGCTTCTCTACTATGAATTTGCACAGGTTTAACGCTGGATGCCCTTCCTGACACAACGACACATTGCATGGAGAAATGTGGCAGGGGTGGGGTTTGGACTGGGAACTTTCCGCACTGAAACTAAGTGCACTAACCAGTTACCCACCACCCCTGTACTTAGAGTAAATACTGAAAGCTAAAATAAAATAATCAAAAACATAATATTATTTATTTATTTATTTATTTTCACATTGCCAGATGATGTGTTTGGACCCTGGTGATATCTCTACATGCCCTTAATGTCCTTTCCAAGGTTGTGTTGTTAGCGGTGCCGTCTGACAGAAGATCACATGTTTTAGTCCATAGGCATCAAACTGATTCCACAAAGGGTCAAGAGGGTGCAGTATTTCTTTGTAACCACAAACTCCACCAGGCGATTTCACTGATTAACATCACTTTGAGCAGATGGAGTTACTGGTTACAAAGAAAACCTGCACCTGCTTGGTTCTTTCAGTTTGATGCCTATGTTCTAGTCTTTCTGTTTGTTTGCACATGTGAAAACTGTAAATGTGGTTAATGAATCATTGTGTCAAAGGAAAGCTGAGCATACTTTTTACTTGTGATTTCTTCCTGAATTTTATTTAACATTGAGATATAGTAGGTTTTTATTTTATCACGTGTTCTTCTTACCTTATGATGTCACAAAGATCTAATGGGGATAAAAGCCTGTACTGTGACTGCCCTCCTCTGTCGATTGTTGGAGGTGACACGATTCCCTCGGTGGAGTACAGTTTGTGCTCTTCAAATGCACCTTTTCATTTCCACCTTTGTGAAATAACGTGTGGTAGCATGTGTGTTGTTCTGCCCTGAGACAGGTCCTCTCTAGGAGGAATGACTTTTGTTTAGTTTTGCTGTGCTCATCCCACATAGTGATCCTTCCTCCTTCCATGAGGCACAAATGAATAATACTTCATATGAACCTGGCATATTAAAGACTTTCTGCCACCTAAGCACCCTTCCTCTGCCACCACCACTGTTCTCCTTGTGGTGTATGACACTGTGTTGTCCATCGGTTCCAGCTAGTCTGATGGATCTTTCATTCTGGATTATTTGGTAATGATGTGATGTAGACCTGCCACGTTGTGGCACTCTGACTGCTTTGGCTGTCATTATAAAATAATTTATATTGATACTGAATTTATATTGTGAAATTGTGAAGGAAAAGTCCAAAACTGTTCAGAGAATAAAGGCCCTGTTCTTTTCTGGCACTACCCAGCTTCATATTCCTGCATTTACACACACTGTGAGCAGCTTGGTGCAACCATACTGGACTTATAACTGGAGGAACCGATGAAATGGGAATGATTAATAAAACAGATGATCATTATAAAATTAATCAGCAGTTGTTTTGACGATCATTTCAGTCATTGGGGCAGCGTCATTCGCCCATCCAAGTGGAGGTCCTTCCTATTTTGTCACTCATAGCTCATAAATGTCACCAATCTCTTGCTCTGGCAGAACAGGACTTCTGATGGGTACAGATGTATAAACTCAATAAAATAAGTGACTGATTAATCTCGAAGCACACACAGTTGAGTGATTGCCTCCAGGGAGGGTCACAAAGGACACCTCCCCACAGTGCTGTGTCATTTCTACAGAATGTAACAGAACGGAAAGTTGCAAACAGTTCGACCTGGTGACACAGACTAGGTGACACAGACCGTAACAACAAGCTTAACCTAGTCATCATCTGAACTGCTGACCTTCACCTAACTCCTAACATATCCTAAATTGGTTAGTGCTAGTGAAGTAATAGCTTTATTAACATTGTCATTAAACCATTTCAATTAATGCTGAAAGTAAACACTTCACTCACATCTTCATTATTTCACTTCACCTCTACTGTTGTGGTGTGCAGAGGTAACAATTACAAAACTGTCCAAATACTTATGGACCTAACTGCAAGTCATTTGTGAATGGATTACGTTCAGTATGCTCAAAACGTACATGACTATGATTAGAAATCATAATAAATGCCAGATCTAGAATAGTAACCGCATCAAAACCAGTCCGTGGAATTCAGCAGATATCTGATGTCTGACAATGTTTTGAGTTTTAAAATGTTCAGTATTTGAAATAAGGCTAATATCCTGTAGAGTTGTTAGCTTCTCCGTTCAGTGGGGATGCACGCACGCATGCACGCAGTGATGCATTTCTGAGACATCAGAAATTCATGCCCAATATTTCCTCTATCACCTTTAGTTTTTAGTGTTTGTGCATCAGATGGACGACACAGAAAATATACGTATAAATAAATAAATATACGTATCAAATGTTGGAAAATTAAATCAAATATAATAAAAACTAAGTGGATTTTAGGTCAACTACTATGCTACTGTCAAAACAATAGAAAAAAATATTGCCTTCCAGCTATTGTCCCCTAGCAAGAGGGGATGCTGCACCCCATTTGCATCCTAACTTCCAGGGTCCCTGATAGTCTATAACAGTGCGTGAAGATGTCGCTCACGAATATGATCTAGCGCTCAGTTTGACAACATAACACACCTGATATGTGACCTATGCAAAAACAACAGTAGCATGACCACACTCTCACTTTAGCACAACTTTGGCATTTCCAGACAGCCTCCTGTTGATGTTACGTTCATGTGCCACCGTGTTTTAGGCTCCATGGAAATTCAAGGGATGAAGGAGGTATGTCAAAGTTTGAACAGGGAAAAAAAACTTAAAACAGGTTGAAAACCTTGCCACAGTTCAAACAAGGCCCATTCATAATGATGGAATCTCGCGGGTTACGATAAAAACCCTGCTGGACCTTTTGAGATTTTCCAGTGTTGTCTTCATGATGCCTACGCCCTGTTGTGTAAGGATGCAATTCAGGTGTGAGACACTAAAATGTTTGCAGAGACTTTGTCAGTTTCCCTGGTTGACCAAAACAAAGGAACTGGGGAACAGACATGGCTCCATAAGCTTCACATTGGCTGCAAAATCCTTCCCCCAAGGTTGTATAGATTTGTGACTGTTATTTGAGTTTTAGAACTTAAACATTGAGAAAATGATGGACAACATTCACTGTGTACCTTGATTGATGCTCTCTCTTGCTGTCCTTTTCTTTAGCTCCTAAATTCATATAAAATCCTTTCTGTTGGTTTATGTGATGGCATGACCTTTTTATTTAAGTTTGAAAATTTAGTGACCATGAAACAATCAGAAAATAAGTGTTTGCTGCTTTAGTACTTTTCTGTGCAAAAACTGTGACTGATTGATGAGCATAGTTTCAACTCATTCATCATCAATCCAGCATCCACTAACTGTCCAGCAGGTGGTGGACATGTATCTTGGACAGTACATACGCTAAACACATTTTGTTTTCTGATTGCTCTAGTACATCAAAGTTCACCTGATGCAAAAGAACTTGTCCACATTATATTCATTAATGTTTTGCTGCTTATCCGGTTCTGGGTCACGGTAGCAGCAGACTAGCAGCTTAGCCCACACTTTCCTATCTTCATCTAACTCCTCCTTGGGTATTTCCAGGACCACCAGGATATGTAATCCCTCTAGCATGTCCATCTGGACCCACCACCCAAAACCAGAGAAGGAAAGGTCTGGTGCATGGCTCGATGTTGCAGTGGATACACGGACTGACATTTGGTTATGTACTCATTGTAGACAGTTTTGTTTTTGTGAGCTATAAAATGATAGAGGTGTAGCCTTTGACATACTGTGTTAGGAAACCTGAGGAGATGAACACATTAGTTAATTTATCCATCTGTTCACTCATTGCATTTTATATGCTACATGTCTCGGGTGTGGAAAAGCCTGTGAAAGTAGTACTATCCTTTTTGGTTTCTTGGGGCAGGATCAGATTGCATATATGCTGAATTTAAACAACAAAAAAATGTCTTGGGCTATGTTATGCATTTGTTTAAAGATAGTAGACTATTTGCTGTACACCAACAGCATTTCCTGTATATTCGTCTTGTGAATTGTTCTGTAATTTATATCTGTAGCATGGCCCAAGCAGAGGGTCACCCCTTTGAGTCTGGTCTGCTTGAGGTTTCTTCCTCAGAGGGAGTTTTTCCATACCACTGCTGCTCTGGGTTTAGTAAGGTAGACCTTACTTGTGTGAAACGCCTTGAGGCAACTCTGTTGTGATTTGGCGCTATATAAATGAAAATAAATTGAAAATTGAAATTGAAATATTTGATTCTGCAACTACAAAGTGGGAGGATCGATCCCGACATACTCCTGAGTATCAAAGTGTTTGGTAATGATACTAAATCTGAACACGTTCTCAGTATCATATTGAGTCACTGAGGAGCAGTATCTGGGTACGAGGACCATTGCCAAATGTCACATTTAATATTTGACAAATTATTATTATACTCCAATATAGTAACTATATGTGGTGTGTGAATACATTAGGTCAAATTTACTGGATTGTAAGAGGTAACCACATACAGTATTTAATTTGATGTCACACTTCTGGGTTGACTGCAGCACCTCTACTGGTGGATTATTTTTAGCACATTTGTTTAGTGCGATAATTACGAATAGAAAAAAATTATTTTGAAAATAACTGCAGATATTAGTTTGATTTATCATTTAGAATTACCCACAAAAAATTTTAAAGGAGGTCCCTTTTAAGTAACTTGTAAGACTTACAGTGCATACAGTATATACTCAAAAATATTTGAATGTTTTGAATGAAATAAACTGATCTGACAAAGGGCATTTTTAAGTAATAATTTTCATTTTCTCTGAGGGTGTTGTACAATTTACTCATTCACACGACATAAACAAACAATTAATTCAGTGACACATCTAGATCCAGATGTTTTCTAAAATCGAAGCATTTGTATGTATCTTCACTCTGAACCTTACTTTTCTACAACCCCCATCAGAGGAGCCCAGTCTCACGTTTTTTGTCATGCCCCCGTTATGAAAAGCACCTGATTTTTGTGACGTTTTTTTCTCATCTTGCTATTTCTAATCCTCCCCTTCTCCTAAATAAATGGACTTTATATAGCGCTTTTTTGGATCAGATGTTTAAAGTGCTTTACAAATAATGGCTCACATTCACTCCGATGTGAGGCTGCTGCCATGCAAGGCGCCCACTACACACCGGGAGCAACTAGGGGATTAAGGACTTTGCCCAAGGGACCTTAGTGATTTTCCGGTCAGGCTGGGGTTTGAACTGAGGATCCTCTGGTCTCAAGCCCAACGCTTTAACCACTAGACCACTAACTCCACCATAACCATAGCGTAAGTGTCTACCCTCCCCTAACCCTCACCATAACCCGCCAGACCCCCCTGGGACCCCACATTTCATGCCCCCATAACGAAATTAATTTGTGCCCCAGTCATGAAAATCACCCCATTTTCATCCCCCCGTTACTAACCCATAGATTAATGTACTTTTCAAAATACCGCCATGAACTGCCATGGGACTGGGTTGATCAGAGCCACTTTTAAGTAATTCTGTTCACAGCACATTGTAATTTTCAACAAATCAATCATTTTTTGTCTCCCACAGCTTAAACAGCCCAGTCCCATACTGTGACCTTATTTATTTGGTGCCTTTACATTCCCAGCCTGATTAGAGGAGATTGTGACTATTTGAGTATTCTCACACACATACAGCACTAGTGTTTCTTCTGTGGTACTGTGGGTTCCAAGAATTTAAAAAAAAAAAGCTTTACACACATGCAAAACCTCAATCAATGTCTTGATTTTATAAAATTCTTATTATTTTTTAATATCACATTGCTTTTTCACTGTTGTTCATGTGCCTATTGATCGGCTGTTCCACACCTCTAACCCTTACCCTCCTTTGACCGATGTTATCGACAGTGTTTGACTCAGTATGGCACTCAGCTGTTGAATTTTCTGTCGCTATGGTAAATCCTGTTTTTAAAACTCACATGTACGGTGTATGTGTATGTTCGATGTCTGTCTGACCCTGACCCATGTCAAAGGTGAACGGGGACGGCTGCCTGGTGCATTGTGCACTGTTAGCCTCTTCCACAGAGTGTGTGATTTTCATTTTTTCAACTCAGTTTGAGTTATGATTAAACCTGTTTGTGTACTTTTATGTACATTTATGCAATGGAGCAATGTGGGTCCCTTCTTTTTTTCCAAATATTGTTTTATTTTTACATTAGTGTTTTTCTCAGTATACGAGCATTAGGGGTAATGGTATTGTGGAGGTTGCAGGGGGGGAGCATTTCTTTGCATGACCACAGCACCAGCTGGGGGATTATACCGTTGAGCGGATCTACAGAAGAGAGGCCCCTATGAGGGTGGTTGTGGGACTGGGTTGAGTGAGGGAGTTTATTGAGCAAGGAAGAGATGGAGGAGACAAGGGGGTCTTTTAAGGCCTAAGTTAGGTTAATTGTTGTCTGTGTTTTCATGGACAGCATTATTCTGATATTAACCTGATTAAGACAATACTCTGAATAAGGCACTGCCATGTAAACAGCATTTTCTGATTACTTTCATCCAAATAAGGCCATAACTGGAGTAAGTAATAATCTAAGATGTGCATACATTTTAGTTGTGTTATTGAAGTGCATTGTAGGCATGTACGCTAGAGGTTGGGGAAAAATAGATTCTTAGATGCATCGCAACGTGGGCATCAGACGATTCTGAATTGATTCACAAATGTCAAATATCGATTTTATAAATGTTAATTGCAGGGGTGGAACGCGGGCGCTGGCCACTACTTTTACTCAAGTTATTTTTTTGGAGCCAATAATGCACTTTTTATTAAGTGCATTAGCTGTGTGGCTTCTTTACTGTCACACTGTTCCAAATGTTGCGGAGACAGACAGACTGCGGTGCAGGTGCTGAGCTGCACTGCGAGATGAAATGGAGCAAAAACACCCACCTTTGGACACCACAGAACAAGAAGCACCGAGTGACAATCTGAACTAAGGTTTTGTATCAAAATCTATACAAAAACAAACAAAAGTTACCTGATGGAGCGCTTGTGTAATATTTATTGTAGACTCATGACATATAAACTAAAATGTTTCAAGCATTTTTTATTTTAATTTAATAATTGGGCAGCTCAGTCTCATTTGAGGGCGGGTCAGGTGCTAAAGGTGTAAAATATGATGCATATGATGTAATTTCTTTTCTTCCTGGGACAGAAACACGGCACTTTCTCTGAGTTTTTGGGCAAATTGCAGCCTAGCTTCTGCTACTCTTTCCCATAACTTCATGCTGTGGATGATCAGCTTTATGCCTCTGTAGTTACTGCAGCTCTGCACATCATCCTTGTTCTTAAAAATAGGAACAAGGATGATGTGCAGAGCTGCAGCAACTACAGAGGCACAGATGTGTCCAGGAAATGGCTCGGGGTGCTGAGGCAGACGGCTCCGATCGTTGCTTTGGCAAAAGTACCGTGAAAGTTTTCGCATACACTCTATGGAGTGTTTGTTTCATGGCAGTATCAGACTGCACACACCGTGCGTCTATTCAATTTGTTTTGATGGTGTCGTTATAGCTAGTTCTGTTATTATTTTGTTAGTGCTTCTTGTTCTAAATAATATCCGCTTGAAACTCAGTTATTTTGGTGACACTTGGCTACAATCTAAACTGAATCTAAAATAAACTGCATATTGTATTATTGGTGAAGTGAGCGCAGCAGGCAGTGTGTGTGCAGTTCAAACACTCACCCTTGGCTGACCTCTTTAAATCTCTTTTGCAAATATAATATACATCCATAACTCCATGAAAGGCATGCGGCACTCTGCAGAACACGTTTTTTTTTTCTTCCAGATATTAACAGATCCATTTTAGCTTTGTAATGTGTTGTTATAACCACATACATTAGTGTATATGCACACTGTGAGCACATGGTACTGCATTTAACGGCATTTGTAATCAGCAGTGATCTGGTGATAGTTGTGTGACACACAACTGCAGGCTTCTGCTGTGGACAGTCACACCTGATTATCTCGTATTTGCAACTGGGACGTCAATCGGCACAAAAAAAAAAATCGACAGTGGGAGACCACTTAAGTCTTTAAAAACAGGACATTGCTGATTTTTGATACGAAAATATAGAGAAAAGTTGTCGATCAGGTACAATAAACATGATTAGGAGCCTACCGTTCTCTGAGCACAACGCTCCTTGTCATCCTCTGCAGCAAGATGAAACCTATGAAAACCATGTCATACTCCTCAGTAGAAGGCATTTTTGAGATCTTCATCGAGACATTTTAGCTTTTGTATACATGTGGGGAAAACAGCGGAACTAGCGGCACATATGTACAAACAGGTGTATTCTGCAACAATTGGTTACATTTGTATTCAAGCAAATATAAAACAGTCAGTATTATGAATTTTGCCGACTGTTTTAAAAAATTTCCCCAATTTTGAAACTGGGACCAAAAATCAGCCACAGGAAACCATCATAAGAACACTTCAAATTTACTTCTGAAAGAAATGAACCCTTTTCCACCAGATACTGAAAAGGTTTAACTGATTAGCTGATTTGAAGATGGTCATTCTTTTTATTGAGTAATTAGTTAAACTCCCTGTGGACTCTTAATTAATGTATCACATAAAGCTTTTGTTTATGGATTTTTATTTATTTAATATTTATTTATGTATTTATTGCTTTGTTTTGTGCGTGTGTTGCTTAACGTGTAATTCCTAGATAGGGAGGGATTAGAAAAGTGTCCGGCTGGCTGGACACTTCACAGGAAGCGTTTTGGAACATCAGGGTCCTCTGAGGAAGTGTGAGAGGGGGTCTGGACTGCCTGGATATTCATGCTTAGCCAGTTAGTGACTCACTCAGCAGATCACAGCCTGCAACCCCATCGTAGCTTTGCTGAATTTCATCTCCTGCACCACATGTAAAACATGCACACACGCACACTGTGGCTCATGTTCCCTGGTTTTTCTTTTTGTTTCCTTACATGGTCACATAACTCTTAGTTTGAGCATTGAATGACAAACAGGGAGTTGCTTGTAATGACTCACTCAAGATTTCTTGTCATGTCCTGAGAAGACGCGGTTCTACCACCCCTGCCCATTTTCATTCTTCTCTTAAATGTCCACCCGGAGGAAGAGGTGGAGCAGATGTCTTTCTCATACTCTGACCTCAGAAGTGTGCACACAACCTAGACAACCTTGCTTGTACAAAAACCGGTGTGGCGGACCGAACGGTCCCTCTACAAATCGGTCCCCCCTGCCTTCACTGCGCATCATTGAGCATCAGCTGCGATCCACCAATTATCACCTCGTTTCTGCTTAAAACTGCACTCCAGTCATCATCTATCTCAGCAACAGATATCTTAAGCTTTTGTTACAACAGTCATTTCCACATAAATTCAGTATTATTTCATAATAAAATATGGGGGAGCGATCAGAACACCACAGCAGCACGTCTATTTCAGTTTCAATTTTCAATTTATTTTAATTTATATAGCGCCAAATCACAACGGAATTGCCTCAAGGCGCTTCACACAAGTAACGTCTAACCTTACTAACCCCCAGAGCAACAGTGGTAAGGAAAAACTCCCTCTGAGGAAGAAACCTCAAGCAGACCAGACTCAGTGGGGTGACCCTCTGCTTGGGCCATGCTACAGACATAAATTACAGAAACAATTCACAAAACGAATACACAGGAAAAGCTGTTGGTGCACAGGACAGGAGGGTCTCCAGCACGAATACTATACCCATCTCTGGATGGAGCTGCACATTAAACAGAGAGAAAAAAACAGAATCAGGCATCAGAAAGACAAGAAATACAGTTTAATTTGCCAGCATTAAACAACAAGAAAAACAGGAAATACTAAGGTGATCACCGGCCACTAGCCCCGAGCATCACTAAAAGACCTAGAATTTAGGTAAAGTTGAGGCCGAGGCACGCTCCGTTTCCTAATAACATGAATTAAAAGAGTGAAAAGCGTAGAACTATACTATGCCAGTATGCTAGCCATACGAAAACATCTGAGTCTGACTTTCTACACTCAAATTGATCAAAGGGAATAATGGGATTATTAATGATCAGATGACAAGGTAAAACCTCTTAAATCATTCTAAAGTCAGTTTAAAGTAGAAACAAGGCCGTTTTAAGTGGAAACGAGGCAATAATCGATGAATTGCTGCTGAGGCTCTGAAATGACACATGGGCAGTGAAGGCAGGGGGGACCCATTTTTAGGGGGGAGTGTTCGGTCGGCGGCACCGGGATAAAGCAGAGCCGAAAGATGCACTTCCATTCAAAAATTCCTACGCTGTCATCTGTTCAGGTGTTGGCTCTTTTTGTTTGCTGCCATAAAGAGTCACTGACATGTCAAGTTAATCCGCTTCCTTGGCTGTGGGGTTATTGTAACAGTTAGCTCGTGCCTTCACCTTAACTCTGTTTTCTAAAGCAAAGCACTTTGATTTTAATGACATCTTAAGATATGAAAGTTTAATAATGTAATCAAGTAATTGTGATGAAAAAATGGAAAACCTGAAAAGCCCTAGGCCTTAATATGCTGCCGTGATCCTTTTACATATCTGTGTGTCTCAACTTGATGGTGATCCCACTTTAATGTCTCCTCTTCGTGTGTTGATTTAACTCCTCCACACACCCTCAGTCCTGTCTTACGCACGGTCTTTTCTTTTCCTCCAGCTGTCATCTCAACACTAGGTGCCACCATTATTAAACTGCATTCTTCAACTGTAGCACACAACATCTTGCAATGTCCTGGGGGAAAAAAAGCCTTTTCAAGTTCCCTGCCAGTTAAAATTTTTCAGATAATTTGCAAAAGATAATGGCAGAAATTTTGCACCAGACCCAAGATCTTGAGGAAGCAGCTTCCACTAAAAACCTGTATTTATAAACCTTTATGCTGATTCACCCCAAATGTAACTGTTATTTCCTCCCCCAGTTCTTTCTGTAATACTGCCCATTACAAAGTACAAACTCGAACTATTCTGCACTTTTAAATGTAATAAAAGTCACAGCAAATAATGGTTACAAGCAGTTTTTATACAGGATTACATATGCGTGACAGAGGCGGACCTTATTTTGCTAAATCCTTCTCTTATTGGCCCCTCGTGGGCATTCAAGGGAGGTCCATCCCCCTGCCCAAGGTCCGTGCAATAACGGGAGACATATGATTTATAATGGTAACCTAACTCTCTTTATCCTAAGTGGTACAAACTGGTTAAATCGGGTTTTACATACAAATACCAAGCGAGAACAAAGGAAAGTGAGAATAAGAATGAAACTAAAAGTATAACCCTGAATAAAATAACTACCTTAATACCAAAACAAGTATAGAAAACAAATAAAGAAAACCATAATTGAACACAGAAATATATCTAACATAATCGTCCCTTTTCAAGACCAGGCCCAACATTTTCAGCAAGTTCTGGTCATTTCTTTGACATCATCCTTTGAACAGTCAAAAGTAATTGGGTCAAACGTAGCCACCTTGGTGGAGGTAATAATATCTAAAAGTATCCTTAGTGTGCTGTAAATGATGCTTTTTAGACATTAGAAATAAGTTTTGTTTGGAGAACCTGCAACATTCTGACAAAAATGCATCCCTAATTGTCCCCAACATAACTATTTCTTCGAATAATGTGAACTTTGTTTCTCTGGTTTTGCTTTCCTAGAACTGTCCTGCAACACCCAGTCCCAACACCATCACATCTGTGGATTTCACGACCAATACCGCCAACATCCTCCCATCTCTATTCACTCCCATCTCTCCTGGCCCCTGATCCCTCCCCCCTCCAATCACTGCTTTCCTATTTGCCTTCCCATCACGTCTGCAGAGTGGGTGCCAGCTTCCTCCCCCAGGGGTGGGAGTGAGGAGCTGGGGGAGGCACTGGACAAACCCCTGGAGAATGATGCTGAGGGTGTGTGGAGCCCGGACATTGAGCAGAGCTTCCAGGAGGCTCTGGCCATCTATCCTCCATGTGGACGCAGAAAAATCATCCTGTCTGATGAGGGCAAGATGTACGGTACGCCAACCATACCTGTGAAACCTTAAAACCCATTATGTCTGCAGAAAGGTTTGCATTTTGACCAGGGGTAAGGAATGTTATGTGTTAGGAAATTATTGAGCCTACACATGGCCTTCAGAACACAATATTACAGCAAACATTTGTCACTTTGTGTTTCATGTTTGTAACTTTAATTCAAAGTGGAAAGTCCAAACAGCAAACACATCTGAGAAAAACCGAACCCCAAATGATTTAAAACAAGTTTCTCTTTATCATTTATTTACAAAGGTGTAGAACAGGGGTGGGCAATCATGTGCCATGAAGGGCCGAAGCACTGCAGGTTTTCCTTGCTACCAATCACCTCAGCAGGTGATTTCATTAATGTTCAGGTGTTTCAGCAGGTGGTTTCATTGACAACCAGGTGTTTATGTTCAAGGGAGAAGCTCATCAGCAACCCACCTGCTGAGGTGATTGGTTGCAAGGAAAACATGCAGTGTCTCGGCCCTCGTTGCCCACCCCTGGTGTAGAATCTGCAAAGGTCCATTTCACACCCGCATGCAACCTATTGACAGATCATGAAGATGCTGTAGGTTTGGAAGTCAAATATTTGTATTCTGTATATTATTACCAGTTTGTGTGTTTAACTGTTAAGGTATTGTCACATTAGCTACAAGCGCCTGCAAGCAACAGAGGCAAAGCAGTGACTTGCCATTCATTTTCAGTAAGAGTGGGCGTTTTGCAGCGGCAAGAGACAACGATCACACTGCCACCAGCTAGGCACAGTCAAAATTGACTTGAAGTCTATTTGAAGTCTATTTTATGCAAATACTGACGCAACTGCCAATCAGTGTGAAAAGGTAGCATTATGTCAGCTGGTTGTTTGCTCAAACAAATTTATCCAAGACGGCGGAAAACGCTCTGAAACAACTGCGTAATTCTGTCTCTCATACATTTTGTATAAGAAAGTGAGAAATAAACACTTCTAAATCTAAAAATGCTGTTATTATAACCAGATAATACCTCTGAAGTGATTTACAAGACATCTTATGGAGATGTAGCGTGCATGCCTCGGGAATGCCATCAAGCTTGTGACCACAGCATTAGAAAGATTGTTTATGTAGTAATTAACCCATTTTTGATTAAAGTTGTTGCAAATTATGCTAGTTATCATAAGAAGAAAATATTATATTATGTTGTATCTGGATGTATATTTGGGACTCAGTTATCACAGATGGACACTTGGCCTTTTAATAGAGCTATGTGCAATGAATGCCTCCCGTAGTTTTCTTAGTTTGTAGTGGAATAAACACAGAGGCTGTGATTTGCTAAGATCCCAGATAACGAGTGGTGAATTGCTTGGGCAGTCCAAACTTACATGTTGGGGCAGAGACAGTTTTGCTAGTGTCGTACTAAGAGTAAATGCACAATCGATAGTGGGTGGTATTGTGATGTAGACTGTAGTATGTACAAGAGGATTTTTCTGCATCTTAATTAAAAATTAAACCAAATCAGCTACTTAAGTTAATGGATGCAGGTGCAAGGCACCTCTTTGTCTAGATCTAATATACATTAAACACAACTCAGTACTTGAATAGCAGTAAATCTGATTGATTTATCTAATGCTGTCTATTTTATTTATTATCATCTCTCCAGTGTTTGTCTAGTCTATGTTTTAAAAGTGATTACACTTGGTGCTATCTGTCATTGGAAATGAAAATTTACTCAAATGCAGACTTGGCCATCTTTTAAATAATTTCTTTCTGTGACCCCTTCTGTTGTTTTCTGATGGTGCATAAGGAGCACATTCACACACAGTCAATGTTTATGCTTTGTTACTTACAAAATCTGATACATAAATGTGTTCATGTACTGGAAATTTAAAAAAGCAGTCTCCTATTTCAGACATTCATTCCTGCTACATCCATCGCCCTCCAGCAAACCAGTGAACAATCACGCTGCACTCCACCTGTGGAATGCACAGAGAACCATGTGCACAGAACCGTGTGCACAGTTCTCTGTGTGTTCCACCCGTAGAACGCACCACAATCACCCACCACTCTGCCAAAACACTGTTGTAATAGCCAGCGTATAAGCGTGTTCAAGCATTGTGGGTCTTTTGCACACAGCCGCGGTGTCCCGCACAGACTCTGATATGTGTGTCTGTTTTTGCTCCACCTGTTACACATGCACACATTTATTATTAAAGAAACAAGCATGAAATAAAGTTATATATGATGTTCACAGTGAATGATTAAAAAAGCCTCTGCGTTGGACAGAATTTTGTCAAGTGCAATTAGTTAATGCCAAGTTTTGAAAGTCACAAAAAACAGACACTATCACCCACAGAATTTTCCTTTGACTTTGATAGATCAAGTTGCCTGTGCAGACATTACCTGTTTTCATGTCTTCTTCCACCTTTATGTGCACTCGGGTGCACAGGCTCCAAATTGCATATTCATGAAGGCAAACACACTTACTTGTCAATATACGCTATTTTGCACATTTGCCAGAAGCAATCCTTGTTGCGCACAGGTGTATCTGCAAGTGCAGTGGTGTTTGCAAATGTTTTTACACACGCAAACATTTAATAAGTCAAGCCCAGAATGTCATGTGGCTACACAATGGAGCTGTAATCATTAATTGATTAATCAATAATTAATTGATTATTAAATTAATCTCTAGCTATTTGGTAATTGTAATTTTAGTAATTACAATAGTTACTAATTTTGAGTCATCCTTTGTTAATTTCATATTATCTGAGGTCAGTTTCTTAAATGTGGATGTTTTCTGCTATCTTTCCTCTCTCTCTGACAGTAAACTGAATATTTTTGGGTTGTGGACAAAACAAGCCATTTGATTGTCTTTCATATTTTCTTTCATATTTGTTCCATGACTGCCTTAAAAATTTCTGGCACTTTATATGTTTGTGTTTTTAAACATTTGAAAAATACTTTTTATGACAAAATATTTTGAATCTCAGGTTGAACATTAGGATTCGTTGTTATAATTTATTGGTAAATAAGCTAAAGGAAAATGAATGAATCTGAAAATAATCAAGAGGCTAATAAAAAAATCACAAAATTAATTGAGCATTCAAAAAATAATCAATACAACAATCAAGTATACAAATAATGAATGTTTATGAGTGCAACAGTAAGAGTATTTCATGAGGTGAAAGATAGAATGTTCCATTCAATTCAAAATATTCTTTCCATTGAGCGAATTTAAAAAAAAAAAATCATTATTTGTTTTATTTAACGGCTAAAATAGATCCTTGTCATTTGATATTTTATTAATTTCTAAACAAGAGAAAGGGACTTACATTTTGGTGTGCATCGCTGGTCTTTTGACATCAACAGGTTCCAAACAGTCAAATTTAAATTTGAGTCCAATCCAGTCCAAAATTGTTCTCAGTCAACTTGCAAAAACAGTCAGTTCAAAAACAATCCTGATGATGTAGTCCATAGCTGATGCTGTGCATCATGTACAGACTGCCGTCTGCTTTTCTCAGTCCAGTCCAGCGAAAAATTGCAACAGAAATGTGTAGAGCTCTTCATCTGACAGTGGTTCCACTTCAACTAGAGACGTCCCAGCGAATACTGCAAATGCCTCCAGATGGCTTCTAGCATACTGGGTTTGTTTTTTGTGTTAGAAGAATGAGCAGTTCCTGCCATGTTTGTTTTTAAGCTAAGTGTCATCGCTACTAGTGTGAGCATGAGTGGTAGTTGTGGCGTGCAATAGCACAAATTGTATAGTACCAAAATTGCACACTAAATAGCACTATTGCACAGTAAGTGGAACACAATGGCAAATGGAATGCATAATCCATGTCACGTGACATACAAACCACCAATCAGATGACAAGGATCTATTCAGGTGTTATACAACCCCTGGCAAAAATTATGGAATCACTGGCCTCGGAGGATGTTCATTCAGTTGTTTAATTTTGTAGAAAAAAAGCAGATCACAGACATGACACAAAACTAAAGTCATTTCAAATGGCAACTTTCTGGCTTTAAGAAACACTATAAGAAATCAGGAAAAAAAATTGTGACAGTCAGTAACGGTTACTTTTTTAGACCAAGCAGAGGGAAAAAAAAAATATGGAATCACTCAATTCTGAGGAAAAAATTATGGAATCATGAAAAACAAAAGAACGCTCCAACACATCACTAGTATTTTGTTGCACCACCTCTGGCTTTTATAACAGCTTGCAGTCTCTGAGGCATGGACTTAATGAGTGACAAACAGTACTCTTCATCAATCTGGCTCCAACTTTCTCTGATTGCTGTTGCCAGATCAGCTTTGCAGGTAGGAGCCTTGTCATGGACCATTTTCTTCAACTTCCACCAAAGATTTTCAGTTGGATTAAGATCCGGACTATTTGCAGGCCATGACATTGACCCTATGTGTCTTTTTGCAAGGAATGTTTTCACAGTTTTCGTTTTATGGCAAGATGCATTATCATCATGAAAAATGATTTCATCATCCCCAAACATCCTTTCAATTGATGGGATAAGAAAAGTGTCCAGAATATCAATGTAAACTTGTGCATTTATTGATGATGTAATGACAGCCATCTCCCCAGTGCCTGACATGCAGCCCCATATCATCAATGACTGTGAAAATGTACATGTTCTCTTCAGGCAGTCATCTTTATAAATCTCATTGGAACGGCACCAAACAAAAGTTCCAGCATCATCACCTTGCCCAATGCAGATTCGAGATTCATCACTGAATATGACTTTCATCCAGTCATCCACAGTCCACGATTGCTTTTCCTTAGCCCATTGTAACCTTGTTTTTTCTGTTTAGGTGTTAATGATGGTTTTCATTTAGCTTTTCTGTATGTAAATCCCATTTCCTTTAGGCGGTTTCTTACAGTTCGGTCACAGACGTTGACTCCAGTTTCCTCCCATTCGTTCCTCATTTGTTTTGTTGTGCATTTTTTATTTTTGAGACATATTGCTTTAAGTTAAGTTAAGTCTATCTTGACGCTTTGATGTCTTCCTTGGTCCACCAGTATGTTTGCCTTTAACAACCTTCCCATGTTGTTTGTATTTGGTCCAGAGTTTAGACACAGCTGACTGTGAACAACCAACATCTTTTACAACATTGCGTGATGATTTACCCTCTTTTAAGAGTTTGATAATCCTCTCCTTTGTTTCAATTGACATCTCTCATGTTGGTCATGTCAGTCCACTTGGTGCAATAGCTCTCCAAGGTGTGATCTCTCCTTTTTAGATGCAGAGTAATGAGCAGATCTGATTTGATGCAGGTGTTAGTTTTGGGGATTAAAATTTACAGGGTGATTCCATAATTTATTCCTCAGAATTGAGTGAGTCCATATTTTTTTCCCTGTGCTTGGTCTAAAAAAGTAACCGTTACTGACTGCCACAATTTTTTTTCTTGATTTCTTATAGTGTTTCTTAAAGCCAGAGAGTTGCCATTTGAAATGACTTTAGTTTTGTGTCAGGTAGTGATCTGCTTTTTTTCTACAAAATTAAACAACTGAATGAACATCCTCCGAGGCCGGTGAGTCCATAATTTTTGCCAGGGGTTGTATAATACAAAATAATCTTCAGCTGTTGCCCTACTAAACAATGCATATTATACAAATAATACTATTATTAATAATATTTGTACATATTATACAAATAATGAATGTATATGATTTCAGTGGTACGAATATTTCACAAGGTGAAAGATGGAACGTACCATTCAACTCGGCTTCGTCTCATTGAATAGTACGTTCCATCTTTCACCAAATTAAATATTTGTTCCATTGAAAGAATGGAAAAACATTCATTATTTGTTTTATATAACACTGAAAATAGATCCTTGTCATTTGATATTTTCTTAATTTATTAATTTAAATCACGTCCAGCTTTTCATCCTAACTTCATCCCAACAGCTCTTCATACCTCCAGACGCCTTCCCGGCATGGTGGATTTGTGTTTTTTTTTTTTTTTTTAATTGGCAGAGTCAGTTAGCTCTTTCAAATCGTCATCCACCAGCAAAACAAACTGCCATGTTTAGCTAAACGCTGCCCCCAGTAGTGTGAGCGTGCGCAGTGGTCGGGGCGTACAATAGCACATTTTGTATAGCACCAAAATTTCACACTAAAAAGAACTATTAGATGGTTAATAAAACACAATTGCAAATGGTACAAATAATCCATTTCACGTGACATGCAAGCCACCAATCAAATGACAAGGAGCCACTCAGCCATTATATAAAAAAATCTTAGCACACTTTTACTCGGCTTTTGACTGTCCGGTGTGTTTTTCACTGAAGATTATTTGGAGTTAAATGTTTTTGTCAGGTGACTAGAGCAGAAACCACGACTAGGCTGCAAATCTCTGTTCATACAGAGAGATTGGTTAATCCCAACATTTATCTCTACATCTACACCGCAGCTGAGCACAAATATCCACTCAGCATTCCATTTCATATGGTCAAACAGTTTGTTTCTCACAGTCTCCCACACACTTGTAGAAGTACATGTACACACACACACACACACACACACACACACACACACACACACACACACACACACACACACACACACACACACACACACACACACACACACACACACAAAAATAATCACACTTGCCCTTATGTTTGTGTTTCACATCACTGCTGTTTCCTGAACAGCTGTCAGATCCATGTGGTCCTTTAGTGTATGAAGTTGTCAGAAACAGGTGATACATATGAAACCTAATTTGTTACACTAACACAGATGATGCTTCCCGTGCAGATTTCAGTTTCTTGACCTTGTATAAAAAGCACTACTGTTAAGTTGACATATTAAGGCAGAACAACTCAAACAATCAAACCTGCAGTTAGGAAAAAGAAAAATTGCAATTCTAACTGAAATTTCCCGATCGATAACAATGTGAATAAGTTAAACTCAAAACATTCAAGTATGATTTTTTTCTCCTGTAAGTCTAGTAGTAGACAGAAACTTGTGTTATTCTTGATGAAATGACCCCAAACAGGTTCAGCCTAGGATGGCTCAAGAGATTTGACCTTCTCAAAACACATAGACTGTGATTGGATCACTTGAATTGTAACTGTGTGCGCTGTTACTTGAAGTAAGCAAACAAATGTAGTACTTAGTATTGCAACTGTTCTGGATCAAGATGAAGATCCAGTCTTTCAGTGACTTCGTGGACGGACTATCAGCAGTTTTTCTGTATGTGCTGAGAGTGTTGCAGTTGTTGAGTATTCACTTGTCTCTGCAGTGACACACGTGTCACACAGAGCTTGGCCTATGAGGTCGAGAAGCACGTGGAAAGATAAGTTTATGTAGTCATAAGGTTAATGGAGAGAAGTCTTGTTTCAAGTCTCATATATATAGTCTTGTATAGTTGTGAGACCTGATCCTCCTCAGTGATTCAAGGTGTCTGGATGTTTTTTGTGGTCTGTCTCTGTCGAGAACCCTTGGGTACTACTGGTATGGCTTTGTGTCAAATTAGCAGTTACTTCAGGAGATTCAGATGACGTACTTCTTGTATCATGATGGACAGCTACGATAGTACAGTAATTTTCCTGATCATCAATACTGAGGACCCCAGTAACTGGATGAGGCCAAGGGGATGCCCATGGAGGCCCCAGGCAGCAGATTTCAGGAGATAGTGATAAACTGAAGGTTTGCCTGTGTGGTCTGGATGTGACACTACTGCACTATTGCAACCCTCCAGATCTGTATGACTTTGTACCTGTTTGCCATGAAGTCCATTGTTCTTCATGAAATTAAAAAATAATACCATCTGATTCTTGATGGTGCCTCCTGTAATGTATTTCTTATTTTTCATCTGTTATGAAAATAATGCTTTCAGATAAAAGACAAACAAAACAATTATATCACAGCCTTTATCAATGAATATTTGTGAAATATCATTGTTAAAGATTAAAGAAAATACACCGCACTCACAGTCATAAGGTGCCAGAGAGATTCATAAATCAATGCAAAAAAGGCTCTGCACACTTATCTCCATGCAAAAATGTTTGTATTTATCCAAGCTTTCAGTCACACAACCTTCATCAGGGCATTGTTTGATGTGATGTGAAGGTGAGGTCATACTTCTTCACAACGCATTGCTGAAAGATGCGAACAACAGATGGCCTGACTTGTTGGATGAATGAATCCGTGTGGTAGCGGCGCTCTCAGACAGATTCTGACATTGTCTTGTTTTGTCACTGTGCCAGACAGTTCCGTTAACTGTTAGCCTAGCTTAGTATGCTACTGAGGTCATGGCCATCCTGTGGTCCACACTTAAATCCTTATAAAGCCTGTAATAATAGTTGGGTATGGTTGGAACAGAGGATAGATGGGCAGATGACACATATGGATGGGGAACTGAGTTGTGAAAGGTGGTGGTGGGTGAGGGGGGAGCATGTTGGCAACCCTGACGCTGAGTTACCCATTTTCTCCCAGTGGGGGTCAGAGGCAAGTGATGTGTGCAAGGGGACTACATTGGCTTGCTAGGAATGGCATGTGCGTTTGAGAGCCCATGGGTTCAAGGCAGCTCGGCTGTAACCCTAAACCAGAATAGACGTTTACCCTTTGAACACATGGAGGGGGTGGGGGACAAATAGACACCAAGGTGAAAAGCAGTGTCTTGCACGGCCTTGGGTCTAGCCCTACAATTCTGTCACACCTGTCCCATGTGTAGGTTTCTATGTTTCTATGTGACAAATTTGGAGTTGTCCCTTAGTTTTTAATTTGTACCGTTTCTTTGATTTACCTCCTTTAGTGCCCCTTCACACATAATGCGAAGTTTGGTCGACATCTGACCAAAAACAGCAAAACAGCGTGAAACAGTTTGAATTTACGCACCACAAAACATCGCGCCGACGGGCAGGCATGCATGAGCCCGGTGCAAGAGTTCGTGCACATGATGGTGTCTGTCAAGCAGGAACAGTGCGAGGTGCACTACATGATCGCATCACTTATGTGGAAAAAGAATAAAAACCAGCTGGTACCTGTGGGACCACATCGTGCTGCCTTTGTGGAATAAATAAAAGTTAAAACCAGCTGGTACCTGTGGCACCACATCACACTGCTCATCTGGAATAAATAAAAATTAAAACCAGCTGGTACCTCTGGGACCACATCACACCACTCGTGGAGTAAAAAAAAAGAAAAAACATACCACCCACAGGACGCGAACCCTCACCGTCCGAAAGCTCTGATTGCCAGTCAGAGACTTTACCACTGAGCTACAGAGCTGTCCTTTGAAAGCTACCAGAATCTGGCTCATATTAGGAAGGACATGGAAGTATTACAAAAAAAAAAAAAATTTCAAATCCCACACTATATAAAAGCACCGTATTTATCAAGGGAGCAATACAGATATGATCCATCTGTTTCTCTGTAGATGATGGTCACTGAAATACAGTCATGAAATGACATGAATGAGAAGCAGTGTGCTCTGATGACCACAGCTGGTCCGGGGCATCCAGTTGGCCGCGCGTGTGTTCTGCCCGACACACGTGTCTTGTGGACGGCGCACCGCAGCACAGACACCGCGTCATGTGGAAAAGAGCTCACGTGGGTGACGTGATAGTCAGATCGCACGCTGCGTGTTCTGATCTGACAGTTTGTTTCAACCTGGCGGGCTGTCATTGTCCGCTCCGTGCATGCGCTTGCTCGCTATGCTTGTCGCCATGGCGATAAATATTTTTATTTATGTCCACGTATTAAGGCAATCAGACACATGCATCTCACAGTGGACAGGTGTTAGTCCATGTCTGTCCAAACACAGTAGGTGTTGTCTAGCTGGGATGTCCAGAATGACAGATCACCACTGCCGCTTCTATCATAGCCAGACCTCCTGTCAGTTCTTAGCGCACGCACCAAAGCCACAGTTGTGTAGAACTTAGACAAATTTCTCTGCCAGTACGACAATGGTCGCCTGCAGTCTGCTGTCATGCCAAGAGTGTGACTGGCCACCCATTTTCTAAGTGCCATGTGAGCGGTGTTAGATGTCCGTGCGTTTCACCTGGATTTTGGCTGACACCTGCCGCGAGAGGGTACGATGGGATTGCATAGCGCACACTGTGTCTTTCAGCCACTGATGTGCTCAAATAGTTGTAGCAACGGGTGTACAAGGCATTACAGGAAAGGGACGATTTCACACGGTTTGCACACGATTCCTGCGTCATGCACACTTCGTCCAAACTTTGCACTATGTGTGAAGGGGAACTTAACTATGTGTCTTGGATGCTTTGTCAATCATTGTCCTTCATCGTCACCTTTACATCCACCTGTCTGTCTGTCAGTAGGTTGAAAGTGCCTTTCAGTTCACCTCCATCTGCTTGCGGTGTTTAACCTGACAGCCTTGCAGAAAACCCAGATTGATGACTTGAGAAAAGAGATGAGATTGAGTCTGTGCATGATCCTCATTGACCCTACGCTGCTCAACTAGCTCTTCCTTACAGTCCTGTGCACATCCCCTTTATTATCACTATCCCCCAGGTCACAGTGGCCAAGAACTCAAGTCATTCAAGCAACTGTAATCAATGCAAAGCCACTTCGAACCTCTTTAGTGTTGTCAACGTTGCTGAAGCGTTGATGGGTGGGTGTAAGTCAGGTAGTAAAATCAAACATCAGCTGAGAATATCTCTAAAGGGATACTTGAATTGTTTAATTTTATGCTGCAATTGTGCAGTATCCTTGCAGGAGCTAAATACGGGTGCATAGACAAAACAATCTGCGAGCAAAATACCTGCGTGTCTGCTGGACAAATTCTGACATACTCTGAATTTTGGGTTGAATTCCCCTCCGAAGAATGAATGCCATTCTTCTCTAAACAATCATATTGAGTCTTCGAACAGACAAACAGATGGAATATGTTTAGCTTGTCTTCTAGTCATTAGAAATTCCTAAATTGAATGGGGATGTTTTTAAGCACATATTCCACATACATTCAGCACATTTTTTGCATCATTCTGTCCATGGTACTGCTGCATCTTGTGCCTATTAATCAACAGACATATTAGCTCGCGTATTCAGGATGGTGACATGGATATTGCGGTGGTTATGTGCTCCGCAAGCAATTCACCATACATCTGCCAAGGAAAACATTTCCTGCCTTCTGTGGCTCTCTGCGAGAGATGTGCCCTGTGGTCAGACCATTGAGCTCATGCAGCAGTAACAGCAACAACAAAAAAAAAACAGTCCCACTTTTGGAGTGGAACTGCTGACAGCTCTGCAGAAGAATGTGCCACACAAAATATCATTAACTCTGTCATATTAAGTTATGGGCCACTTTTGCAATTATTATTGTGTCACTTCATGATGCCTTTTTCCATTAGTTTTCATTTGGCAGTAGTAAACTGTGCATCACATCATGTTTTATCCAGCTGTCTCGGTTCCTCCCCTGGCTTTCTCAACATCTGGGAGAGGAGGGCTTTTCCCATATTTTGGTGAGACTTGCTTCATGTGAAAAAGTTCTGTGTGCATTTATGCGGTGGACAGAATTAACAAAGATCTCTTCGGTAGCTAAGCTTTTCTGTCAAAATAAATAATACCCTCCCAACAAATGTCACTCCCACTGAGCTTTGCTTGCACATGTCAACCCATTAGTGTTTTTTTGTTTTTTTTTAATCTGTTGATGCAAACATGATTCTGTCTCAAGGGAATCTGAGTAGGAATGTGATTTGGAAGAATAGCAGGAAATAACAGCGATATGTCACACAGTGTGTCCAAACTGTGCAATCACAGTGAGAGATTTATCGAAGACCATGACTCAGCGATTATTGATTCAGCCTTTAGAGTTGGTGTTTTTTTTTTGCATGTGTTGGCTGTTTGCTAGTGTTACACCTACTGCTGTAGTTGCAGAATCAACTCCAAATGTGAGTCTAGGGCCGGCAAATAAAACATTATTATTACATAAATTAACAGACCTGGATGAGTTCATTTGTGATTAGCTCAATGATCATTTCAGAATTGAAGCTAAGATGCGGATTGAGCCAATTTATTATTGTTGTGGAACAGCCTAGAATTATCCATCTGTTTACAGACAAGCTAAAACATACTTACAGTAGTGTTCAGAATAATAGTAGTGCTATGTGACTAAAAAGATTAATCCAGGTTTTGAGTACATTTCTTATTGTTACATGGGAAACAAGGTACCAGTAGATTCAGTAGATTCTCACAAATCCAACAAGACCAAGCATTCATGATATGCACACTCTTAAGGCTATGAAATTGGGCTATTAGTAAAAAAAAGTAGAAAAGGGGGTGTTCACAATAATAGTAGTGTGGCATACAGTCAGTGAGTTTGTCAGTATTGTGGAACAAGCAGGTGTGAATCAGGTGTCCCCTATTTAAGGATGAAGCCAGCACCTGTTGAACATGCTTTTCTCTTTGAAAGCCTGAGGAAAATGGGACGTTCAAGACATTGTTCAGAAGAACAGCGTAGTTTGATTAAAAAGTTGATTGGAGAGGGGAAAACGTATATGCAGGTGCAAAAAATTATAGGCTGTTCATCTACAATGATCTTCAATGCTTTAAAATGGACAACCAGAGACATGTGGAAGAAAACGGAAAACAACCATCAAAATGGATAGAAGAATAACCAAAATGGCAAAGGCTCACCCATTGATCAGCTCCAGGATAATCAAAGACAGTCTGGAGTTACCTGTAAGTGCTGTGACAGTTAGAAGACGCCTGTGTGAAGCTAATTTATTTGCAAGAATCCCCCGCAAAGTCCCTCTGTTAAATAAAAGACATGTGCAGAAGAGGTTACAATTTGCCAAAGAACACATCAACTGGCCGAAAGAGAAATGGAGGAATATTTTGTGGACTGATGAGAGTAAAATTGTTCTTTTTGGGTCCAAGGGCCGAAGACAGTTTGTGAGACGACCCCCAAACTCTGAATTCAAGCCACAGTTCACAGTGAAGACAGTGAAGCATGGTGGTGCAAGCATCATGATATGGGCATGTTTCTCCTACTATGGTGTTGGGCCTATATATCGCATACCAGGTATCATGGATCAGTTTGGATATGTCAAAATACTAAAAGAGATCATGTTGCCTTATGCTGAAGAGGACATGCCCTTGAAATGAGTGTTTCAAGACAATGACCCCAAGCACACTAGTAAACGAGCAAAATCTTGGTTCCAAACCAACAAAATTAATGCCTCGCAGATGTGAAGAAATCATGAAAAACTGTGGTTATACAACTAAATACTTGTTTAGTGATTCACAGGATTGCTAAAAAAGCAGTTTGAACATAATAGTTTTGAGTTAGTAGCGTCAACAGCAGATGCTACTATTATTGTGAAGACCCCCTTTTCTACTTTTTTTTTTACTAATAGCCCAATTTCATAGCCTTAAGAGTGTGCATATCATGAATGCTTGGTCTTGTTGGATTTGTGAGAATCTACTGAATCTACTGGTACCTTGTTTCCCATGTAACAATAAGAAATATACTCAAAACCTGGATTAATCTTTTTAGTCACATAGCACTACTATTATTCTGAACACTACTGTATTTCTTGATTAGTCTAGAACAGGCGTGCCCAATCTTTTTTGAACACAGATCTACTTGTAAAGTTGACAGTGTATTGAGATCTACCAAGCCACGTCGAAAGCCATTTGGTGTTTTCACGTACCCCATAATCCCTTGCGCGCCAGAGTTGCTGCAGTCAAAACAACATAGAGAATCCACATGATGACAATTGTAAATGAATATTATACAACAAAAATGTAATTTTTTTTATGCGTTTCATCATGTTAATAAGAGACTGCATGCATGATACCCTGAAAACTTGCTAAAACAATTATAACAAATAATCCGTGTCTGCTACGTTTAATCTGCGTGGAATTTAATGAGCGCAAACCGAATTTCAGACATCTTATATATATTAGTCTGGAACAAGAGGACAAACAGTGTTGTAAAGAACAATAATCAAGACGTTAAAGAGCAAACTTCACTTTCCCCCAGAACGACATGATCAGGAAGCGAGCGTAGCTCACAGCAGCTCCCATTGAAAATAACAGAGAGACAGCCTGTGATTCTCGCATGTTTACATAAAACAAATGCAATAACAACTTCTATAAACCCAGAGAATATATTCATAAGAGTTTTAGGCACAATATAAAGAGTTTTATGTTGCGACATTAATGGTGTTGTCTGTGTGCAGCGGTTAAAGTGCAGCCCGATGAGAGCGTCTCAATGCAGTTCTCAGTGTTACTGAGATCTTGCAGCGCGGCGACCTCTCCGAAGTTTTGTGGTATTTGAAACCTGAAAAGCCTCAATAGCGTAGCTGCAATTTATTGTGCACCAATATAATAACACAATTTCCTGGCACAAAGATAAAGTTTTAACAGTAATAATGCATTATTGAAGTAAAAGTGCATGGTGCAAAGAATAAGCACAAGTCAGCCTAGGACTGGCCTGTAACAACACAACAACAAACAACTCAAATTGCACAATGCCTAATTAAAGTTGGAAAAGTTGTTCCCTACCTTAGTGGGACGTCTGGCACTGAGAGGAGGCAAGAAGTAAGAAAAGCTAAATCCAAAAGCTGTGCATATTCAGCATGTTTGGGTGGACGGTTTGGCTATGCAAAACTATAAAAGCACCAAAGTCTATCAATATCTCCTTGAATCAAGTTAAAATACTACCCGACAAGTAGTACCACTGTAATGCCAAGATTACGTAACGTTAATATACGTATGGTGTTATTTCATGCAGTGCTTGGTTGTATCAAACGCCAGAAAATAAATAAATTAGATAGCAGCTAACACTACAAACACAGCTTACCCGTTTGTCTCACTAGCATCCGCCGTGGCTTCTTCAACGGAGGGTTGTAGTCCAACCATTGCTCTGGGTAAGGATGAAGTGGTGTGGGTTTTTTCTCCACAAAATAAAAAGAACAGATATAGGGATGTTTGGGTGGATTTTTCAAATTCGGCGCCTTTAGCCAGCACCAGAGAGCCTCATCTTTCGATGGAGGAGGGAACAAATTAAATGCTCATCCACGGCACTCAAATCTCTCCTTTCCCTGTTCAAAACATCGTTCTGAAAGTGATAGTTTCCTCTTCTTCCAGTTGTCGTGGCACTCACGAACTGAACATTTAATGCTGCTCATGTTTGGACACTTCTAGCGTACTGCGTTCCCACGCTAATCATCAGACGCAGTGACAAACCGAAAGTTGTTTGATAAAATGGAGCCGCTCACCCTGACTTCCTGAATAAAGTAAATAACAAAAGCAGTAAGTCACAGAATTAATAGTCACAGTGGAATTGAGCTAACGGCTCACTATTTGCATTCACAAACACAACAAATGCAAAAATAAATGAATAAAAATGCTAACTTTTAACTGTTAACATACCATTTTTGTCCACAGTGTAACTTACGTATTTAGGCTCTTTATGTTGCTTCAAAAATGTTTTCTCGTTTTCATTTTTTTCTCTGCAGCATAGAAGTTGAATTTAAATTTAAGAAATTTAACGGCAGCCAGCATCCTTATTGGTGCAGTGCTGCCACCTTCTGCATCAGTCTGTTATAGCAGCACTGTCCGTTACAACACCAGTGTCATATGATCGACTGGAACTCAGCCGGCGATCCACCAGTCATCCGCAAGCGACTGGTTGGGCACGCCAGGTCTAGAACATTATTATGTTCTTGAACTTTCCTGTATGTTCTGTGATGTTCCACTTAGTTTTATGGTTTTCTAGAAGATTCTGTAGCGTATACAAGCATTTCCCAGAAAGTTCTAGAATATTCCAAGGTATTCTAAGTAAACAACTTATGCAGCTGGTCTGCTCTGTGTAAGCCTGATCCTGTCAGATCTCAGGAGCTGAGCAGTGCAGCATCTGGTTAGTACTTGGATGGGAGACCTCTTTGGAGCTCCAGCAGCTGTGTGTGATTCTCCAGGTGAACCTGGAGTTGCATTAGGAATGGCATCTGGCATAAAACTTGTGCCAAATACCTATGTGGCTCTGCCTCTGTAAGCTGTGGCGACCCCTAACAATAACGGGAGCAGCTGAACTGATAACATTCTAAGTAAACAACTTGAGTAGTATCTAAGGCGGACACGCAGGCATCTGGCAGTGTTTTTTACCAGCACTTATCATTTGAACCTTTTTTGTAAATACCCAAGGATTTGTTAATAAAGTGTTCATTATTGAGGAATATCTTTCTCTGTTGAATACGGCAGCTTTTCGGCGCTGTCGGCAGGATCCCCATTTTCTTTTGAGGGTACAGTGAATTTAGATGCACCATGACGGAGACAGCTATAGTAGATTTAATTAAAGTGCTGCAGGAGTAGTTGCAAATGCAGTGTCCTGGAAATTACCTCAGTGATATGGGCTTTCCCCCCCCATGCTTACCTTCTTCTGCTTGAATTGATGTGTGCAGTACCTACAACCTCTCTGTGATTAGTGCAGCTCATGATCCATATTAGAATAATAATTATGACAGTTTTGCTGTATAACACTGCAAATATTTGCAGGAGGCTGAAGACCTGAGTTTTGAAGGCCTGATGCTTCTGTTCTTGCTGTACAGTTGTTAGGACCTGAACACTAACCACTGAGCTTAGGTAATGACGGCATGTCTTTGGTATTAGATCTTTCTGGAGAATCCTGTGCCACTGGAATGACTTTGTATTGAAGAAGGTGCATTTTACAAAGCATGCCGCTGCATGCAGGTGAATGTTACCTTTGAACCCCAGCGACTGGGCCAGGGAAAGTGGATGTCCACTTAAAGCAGGGGTGGGCAACTTTATGCCATGTTTTATTGCATATTTGAGATTAAAATTAAACAACAGTTTGAAATGTATCCTTTCCTGGTGCGCATTTACTGAAGACATATACGAGGTCTATTAGAAAAGTATCCGACCTTATTATTTTTTTCAAAAACCATATGGATTTGAATCATGTGTGATTACATCAGACATGCTTGAACCCTCGTGGGCATGCAAGAGTTTTTTAACGCCTGTCGGTTACGTCATTCGCCTGTGGGCAGTCTTTGAGTGAGGAGTGGCCCACCCTCTCGTCGTTTTTTTCATTGTTTAGGAATGGCTCAGAGACTGCTGCTTTGTTTGATCAAAATTTTTTCAAAACTGTAAGGCACAACTGAGTGGACACCATTCGATAAATTCAGCTGGTTTTCGGTAAAAATTTTAACGGCTGATGAGAGATTTTGGTCTGGTAGTGTCGCCGTAAGGACGGCCCACGGTGCCTGACGGCGATCTGCGCTTCGAGGTGGCAGCGTCTCGCCGTTTCAAGTTGAAAACTTCCACATTTCAGGCTCTGTTGACCCAGTAAGTCGTCAGAGAACAGAGAACTTTCAGAAGAAGTCGGCATGAGGAGTTTATTCGGACATTCCATTGTTAACGGACATTTTGTAAATGAAAGAACGTGTGGGCAGAGTCGCATGTCGGGCCGGACCCGACAGCCATCAAAAGCCGCCTGAATTTTACAAATGGTTTTCAACACGGAGGAAAACCAGGAACTTCTGGCCCAGTCACAACATTGAAGAAGAAGGAGGAAGAGACATCAGAACAAGAACCATTGTCTTAATAGCCCCATTAATTTAATGATTTTTACAGGCTACTGACAGCCCCATTTCCACCGAGTTGTTTGGGTCGGAGCTGCACCGTGTTTTCGGTGTGAGAACGGTTATTCTCGACGGCAGAATCCTTTGGATGGCGGGTGGAAACACTTATATTGATGACCGCGCACTTGCACGGTGTCCGTGACTTCTCCACTCGACACCGAGGCAAAACTGAGTTTTTTCAGATTTTTTTTTGTTTTGTTTTATTGTTTTGTGGATCATGGGATAATTTCGTCGTGAGACGTTATGTGCAGGTGAGGAACTCTGGAGTTGTTTAACTTGCAGTGCAAAGTGGATTATTAAGAGCAAAGACTCGATCCATCAGCTGCAATAACAGCTGGCGCTGTAACCTGGCACCAAACTCCCATGGGTTGGGTATCGGTTGGGTTTTATCCGATACCGGTGCCTACTCTGTATTTTTTAAACAATACCGGTGCTTAAACGGTTCTCGAACCGGTACTTTAAAAAAAATGAACTGCACACACTTTGTCAAAAAAACAATACCCTTTTATTCCTAAATAAAATTGAAACATAATATTAAGTTGCTGTAAATCTTTAAACAATATAAATAAAATAAAACATATGATAATAATAAATAAATATAAAATAAAATGTCCATAATATCAAATAGAACAATAACCCGAACAATCACTTTAATATAAATATAACACAAATATGGAACAAAATATTATCGGTGATGTGCAACGCCACACTAGCAGGGCTGGGAGTGGGACTTTCTTCAATTTGCCTTGCAGCTCCTGCTGCCGAAGTGCTGGGCCATGAAACGTTGCGCAGTTTATCAAACACCGTGCATTGTTTAGCTTTCAAATAAACTCCGTGACTGGCCAGATGCTTCATCAAATTTGATGTGTTACCTCCCTTACATGCAATTGTTTTATGACATCTGTGGCACGTCGCAGAGTCGTTGCCCTTGGGTGTGAAATGAAGCCAAACTTTGGAGCGTTTTGCCTTCGGCATTTTTATTGATCCTCTCGCTATCAGTTCTCATCAACTAATGCGGCGCTGACGTCACGCAGGTTGACGCCGGTACATCTTGGTCGGTCGCCCCCTTTCGGCTCATGAAAAAAAAAAATTCAGGCACCGAAATGAGGCACCGAAATTTTCATTCTTATTCGGTCTTGTTACTACCTTTTACGTTGGAACCGGTGCTCTATTGGCACCGCGTTTTGGTACCCAACCCTACATGTGACAAACGGACTTTTCTTCAGCCAAGACAGAAGGAATTAAATTCTTTTCAGATGTCATTTTGTAAAGGTGGATAAGTTTAAAGATGATCTCACTGAAACGGACAGGTAAGACTATTATTTACTACTTCTGTGAATGGTTTTTATATTTAAATAGTAACGTGTTATGCTGCTAACATCAGAGGACATCTTCATAGATTACCTTTCTTCTTTGGGAGAAAGCGCATACAGAGGTGACAGATATCGTCTGTTCGAGCACAACTGCAACACCTTCACCAATGAGGTGGCTCAGTTTCTCACCGGCAGGACTATTCCCTCTTACTTTACCATCCTTCCATCTGACGTCCTCTCTACACCATTTGGCCAGATTTTACGGCCTATTCTGGACTCCATCCAGAACATCGCCTCTCCAGGAGGTAACGGCATCACCGGTGGGAGACGTAACTAACCTGAGAGGACATCCCCGCATCTCTGCCGTTGTAATCAGCAGTTCCAAGTCTGCTTTACAGTAAATGCTGACATTGATGAATGAATGTTTCTTGGAAGTTGAAAGAAACCAGGTTTATTTAGTTATTTGACTGTTTTGTGACTGTAATTTATGTGCAATGTTATGTTTAAGGCACATCATTAAAAAATATTGCACTTTTTATCACAAGTTTATCACACTTAGAATCAAACTACGTTAAAATACCTCTTACATATTAATTCAACAAGCTCATTGAGTAATTTAAGCTTAAAAACAAAATGCCACTTTCCAAGTTTTTGGAATTGTTTCCATTGCCCGTCACCTCCCATTTAGTGGAGGTGATGATCTAGTGGTAAAGCGTTGGGCTTGAGACCAGAGGATCCTTGATTCAAATCCCAGCCTGACCGGAAAATCACTAAGGGCCCTTGGGCAAGGTCCTTAATCCTCTAGTTGCTCCCGGTGTGTAGTGAGTACTTTGTATAGCAGCACCCTCACATTGGGGTGAATGTGAGCCATTATTTGTAAAGTGCTTTGAGCGTCTGATGCAGATGGAAAAGCGATATATAAATGCAGTCCATTTACTGTTGTCAGACTGAAGGTTTTAAGCCAATGTTTAGTCTCCCTCAATGTCATCTAAATAAGGCTCAAAATGATAAGGCTATATATTTCACACAGCTTCTACAGAATCACCTTCAGACTGGACTTAAAAAAAAAAAAAAAAAAAGCTCCACACTACAAAAAAAAAAAAAAAAAAAAATCATCCGAAAACAACTCGACCTCCGATGTGTTTGCAATTAATTTGGGCTTCAATCAGCAGGCCCTGTTCTGGTTATGATGTAGCAACAGTATGGCCACAGCTGAGGGCTGAAATAGAGTGCAGGCTTCAGACAGCTATTGTTTATCCTTCATCGACTTATATTGTTCAGGATTTTTTTTTTAAATGTCAACATTTCATCATTTTTTGTGATTATTTATGCACATTTTTTGGTGTCACCTATACTTTAAAGCTATAGGCCCTTTCAAATTTAACAAAACTGAGAAAATGTAGTTTTCTACTGAAATTCAAAGATTATAATGTCGGTTTATTTTTGTAGCATGTTGCAAACAGCTCATTTTAATGAAGATGATGTATTCATCTTGGGGGGGGGGGGATTCCAATGTGAATACTGACTTTTCCTTGAATTTTGATCATATTGGCAATATCATATGAATCATTTATCTGAATGCTAAGGAATAAAATTATAGTGGTGCCAAAGAATTTTCTTTTTTTAACGTAAATCTTAAAAAAAAGTGGCACTATATCTTTATTGGCTGGTTGTGACTTACTTTCAGGTGTAAGATAGCACTGCAGGTCTGTTCAAGTGGCTGCCCATTCAGGATCTTAAGGAGTTGGGTGAGGTGATGCATACATGTGGTCACATACTCCCAAATTTTGACTTAACATGATGATGCTAAACCTGGCTTAAAATTATTATTAAGTATTCGTAATTAAGGAGTGTGGGCACTTGAATCATGCAGAGAGTTACACACATTTAGAGTTTGGTTTCATGCATTGCAGAACAGTGGAACACAATTTATTGTGTTCATATCTATTTGTTGTACCCCTGCAAACAAGAATTTGGAGGGGGTGTATATATATATATATATATATATATATATATATATATATATATATATATATATATCACCCTGTCTGTCCATTCAGCTCCTCCTTAACCATTGTGTGGATTTCATTAAAACATCCCACAATGGTAGTACACCATAAGAAGCTTTTAACAAAAAAAGAAAAGTAGACTTTAAAAAATGTCAGTTACATGAATAGAGGTTGGTAATTCAAGTATTTAATCACAAAACATTTACTTCTATTGAGGTACAGTGCCTGCAAGCAATTAATATGGCAAAGCAGAGCAGGAGATGTCATTTTGTGAGCTCCAGTTCATGTTGTACCATTGGTTTCCAGTGTTTTTCGAGCTCTTGCAGCATATAAACTAATCTAAACATTCTTCTCCACAGCCTTTTGTTTTAACAGAACTGCATGTCACTGACCTAAACAGCCTGAGGGGAAACGCATCAACACTGTGCTATCAGCAGCAATGCTTAAAAAGAGAGGTTTATTCCGCTTTTGTTGTAAAATCCAGGATGTGGTACTTTTATGGACTTTTTATGTGGACGGCACGATTGATGTGTGCTGTGAAGTCATGCAAGTCAAATAATAAGCCTCTACATGATGTTGCCAAAGCGTGCTCTCTGTTAGCCTCTGTAATATGGTATATTTTGGGTCGTGCTCCCGGGGGGGGGGGAGCTCATGAGCACGAGGATAAACATGATCGCCCTGTTATAACCCTGTAGTCTTGATCCTGACCTTCAAGCTCTCTGGGGATCTGATCCTGTCTGGAGAGTTATTGAGGAACCACCTGCTGCTGATGTCACTCTGGAATCTAGCGCGGGTTTCTGGCTCCATCACTATCACTCGCTGTTGGTTTGCATTTCTTATACACTCCACTACAGTATATCTCACAGTGAAAGCAATAGTATATGCAGAGCAGTAAGTGCCATGTGAAAGAGCTGTCAGTGTCACTGTATCCAGACGTCTGAGATCAGGAAGGGTCCAAACAGGTCAGACATCTGTTGATCTGTTAGTAAAATAACTTGTATCGAGCTTTCCACAAACCATCCTGGCGTAAATCTCTGTAGCTGTAAAGCCGCTTGTGCAAACTGATTCAAGTTAATACAACATGACATGTGATAAATTTACTCCTGTGTCAGAAATATGGAGGAGGGGAGGTGAGCATCACAGACACAAGCGAATCGGATTAAATCACAGAAATCCAGGGAGTCAGTGAATGGGAGGAAGCATTGGGTGACATTGTGAAATGTGCAGTTCAGAAGTAATTACTTTCCGGATTGTGACATTTAAATATATTGAATATTCTTGCTTTATATCAGATTTTTGATTTGGATTAAACAGAAAGAAAACCAAATAAAAGTGGAAATGAAAAATAAATTGCCAGAATTTAAATGGTAAAAATGGTAAATGGACTGTATAGCACTGTACTATATAGCACTTTTCCATCTGCATCAGACGCTCAAACCGCTTTATACATCAATGCCTCCCATTCACCCCGATGTGAGGGTGCTGCCATACAAGGCGCTCACTACACACTGGGAGCAACTAGGGGATTAAGGACCTTGCCCAAGGGCCCTTAGTGATTTTCTGGTCAGGCTGGGATTTGAACTGAGTATCCTCTGGTCTCAAGCCCATCGCTTAACCACTAGACCATCACCTCCCCTATATTTATGTTTTTTCTGAAATTTATGTTCGGAATTGAAATTTGGAAAACTATTTAATTCCTTTCATCGTGTATGATACGTGCTATTAAATACACAGTCATCCTAGTTATTTTGTGAAACAAAATGAAAGAAAGATTTTTCAAAAACTCATTTGATAGATTTTTTTTTTTCAAATGCGACTAACAAGTGCAGCTAATATCATTTTTACTTCCACTGGATGTGATGTAACTTTTTGTTGTTTCTGCACTGAATGAAATGTTTGCTCTTTAGTTGTTTTAAAAAACCACAAAGGATTTGCACACATCGAATAAAGTTGTGCAACTCATCCCACTACAATGGAACCAGAGAATAGAAAAGTTGATGATAACACTTGGGGCCAGGCAGCATTAGGTGACACTTGTTGACCAGGTGTGAGGAAGGTCAAACTTCAGGTTACACCTCTACCACCTTGTAATGTATGCAAGGGATTCTAAGCCATCAGAAAAGGTTTATTGGACCAGTTTCATTTGTTTTCTATTCCAGTTTGTGGTCCATGTAGCCACTTACCCCGAAGGTGTTGTGAGCTTTGATGAAATTTTCACCACAGATACATATTAGGGCATGGAAGACTCCACTGAATTTTGGAGGTGATCCAGATTTGGATTCTGGATGAAGATTTCACTTTATATAGGCTTTGAAGGATTACGTCAAAACTACTTCACAGATACAACATCACAATGTGAAACCAAGGTCAGGAAGAGACTATTTTGTTTCAGCTTGTGAATTAAATATCAGATTGCAACATTTTGATCAGTCTGACCATTCTGGATCAATGTGCATTTATTGCATTGTGTTGTGGAATCCGGATCCGGGTCAATGTGAATCATGTATCTTTTATTTAAGTCCTCGTCAATCCTTGGTGGATGTCAGAAATCTCAGATTGCTCGTGTTGATAATTAATTTATTTGCAATGGAAAAATAAGAAATTCAGGCATCAGAATATGTAACTCTATAAAACTATTTTAGTCAATGCATGAGTTCTGTCAATGATTCTGGCATATATTACATACATTTTACTCTGTTAAACAGCGTTATATTGAGCTGTGAAGTTTTTGGTTCTGATAGGTACAGATGGGACCAGTGAACCTCTGCTTTTGAGCATCTTTTAATACGAGGGCTGTTAGAAAAGTATCCGACCCTTTTTTTTTTTTTTTTTGCAAAAACCTGATGGATTTGAATCACGTGCTTGCATGAACCAACCTTGAACCTTCGTGCACATGTGTGAATTTTTTCACGCCTGTCGATTGCGTCATTTGCTGGCAAGCAGCATTTGTGTGAGGTGGTGTGTCGTGCGCTCGGCGGATTTTCATTGCAAGGAAAATGACGGAACAACTGGAGCAGTGCAACTGCATCAAATTTTGCCAGAAACTGGGTGATAGCCAGGTGGAAACCCTTGGGAAGATTCAGATGGCTTTCAGTGACGATCCTATGGGCATCACACAAATTAAGGAGTGGTACAACCAGTTTAAAGACGGCCGCACAACGGTGGAGAGCGAGCCGCACTCCGGTCGGCCATCAACATGCCAAAATGACCAGATCATTGCCAAAGTGAATGCTGTGGTGATGCGGGACTGTCGTGTGACTATCCGAGAAATTGCGGAAGAGGTGGACATCAGCACTTTTTCGGCACATTCTACTGTGACAGAAGATTTGGCCATGAAAAGAGTGGCGGTGAAATTCGTGCCGAAGCTGCTGACGGCGGAGCAAAAGCACCTTTGTGTTGAAGTCTCACAGGACATGCTGGACTCTGAAAAATGATGCCCACCTCTTCCACAATTTCTCAGATAGTCACACGACTGAAAAGCCACCGAAAGCCATCTGAATCTTCCGAATCGTTTCCACCTGGCTGTTGCCCAGTTTGTGGCAAAATTTGATGCAGTAGCGCTGCTCCAGTCGTTCCGTCATTTTTCTTGCAATGAAAATCCGCCGGGAGCACTACACACCACCTCACACAAATGCTGCTTGCCAGCAACTGACGCAATCGACAGGCGTGAAAAAATTCACGCATGCGCACGAAGGTTCAAGGTTGGGTCATGCAAGCACGCTTAATTCAAATCCATCAGGTTTTTACAAAAAAAAGGTCCGATACTTTTCTAACAGACCTCGTATAATCATTTGCAGTTATTCTTTCATATATTAACTTAAACAAGAATGTTGGCATAGTGGGAGATTCCCGGGGTTGTTCAGGCAGGCACGTGTAATGTACAATTTTTGTTTGCATGTAATTTATGAAGCCTTGTTGCCAGTCACAGGGTGCTGGTATCCACGAAGGTTACTGTTGCTTGTGTGGACAATTCTGTAATTTTTTACAATACAAAAAAAATTAATGTGTGCTGAAAACATTGCTAGATTCATGGCAGATTTTAGGATATTAAATGGATACACTGTAACCTGGCTGTTTGGCAGGTAATGTTATTTTTATTCCATAGCTGTTTTTAATTCAGGCAAATCTACTTCACTGAAGATGTGTCCAGTTGCATCAGTAGATGGTATTTGCACAGTAAATTCCATAAGTATTACAGTTATACCTGTTTTTTCACTTACTGCATTTTGCAAAATACTTAAATTGACATGTTCAGTAGCTATAAGCTCTCTGTGAACACAGCAGCTAATTCTACATTAGAATAATTACTACAACCCTTCTGTGATCTGACTGCCAGAGTCTTTGAAGTCCTGTGCTTCTGTGCTTGCTGTCCAGTTGTAAGACTTGGACACAAACCACTGAGCTAATATAATGACTGGATTTCTTCGGTAGTAGGTCTTTCTGGATGGCTGTGCCTTGTAATCTGTAACAGCGTCTATGAAGGTACTATAACCAATGAACACTACTAATGGACAACTTGAGTTTTTTCCACAATGAGCAATGTTGAAAGAAAAATAATCTTACATGTTTTAATATTTAGCAAAATACTTGGTGAAATGTTTGGTGTGCAGCTGTGATGGAGGCCAGCAGGAGTCGCTGTGCATATGGTATTCAGTAGGCCTCACACCTCCAATAGCCAAAGGATACTCTGGACACTCAGGCCAGAGCCCTGGGTTTTGGCCTTCTAGGTAGAGAGTCCGCCTCCCATTCCGCAATTCGCGAGTGAGTTTGCGTCCCGAGAAGAGTGAGTGGGAGGAGTCAAATCACAAACAATGCAGAGCAAGCTGTTACATAGCCATGCTGCTTTGTGCACACGTTCCCGATCTCAGAAGTAGGTCCTGATTAGTATTTGCCTGGGAGACCACTCAGTAACATCAGGAGCCGCACACATGCTTTTCCATCTACAACTGGAGTTGCGTCAGGAAGTGCATTCTGTGCAATAAAAAGCTTGCACCAACTGTCAAACCCCAATGCATCTGTCTCCCAGAGCAGCTGTATTGACCCCAAGCATGTGGAGGCACCTGAAAGCTTTAATAATGATAATCTTAATTTTCAAAATGGATAGATGTTTTGTTAAATATTTAGCCACATATTTAGCTAAATGTTTAATTATATACGAAATGTTTCAGTAAATGGTACCTTTCTCTGTCCTTTGACAAAACATTTTATCTCCATTGTCCCAATCTACCCAGCTGTCAATGGGTAGGTAGCATAGCTGGGTAAGTAACCTGCAGTGGACTGGTGTTCTGTCCTGTGCTTCTTTCTCTACATTTATTTTCCACTTTTGTTCAGATTGATCGTTCCAAAGGAGTGGTTTTGGAGTTAATTATCTTGCTCAAGTAAAGTCAGAGTTCTCTCTGCCTACTGCTATATTAGGTGATGTATATGAATACTTTAAATTTACCATTCAGTACTTTAACGTTTCCCATAATCACCCTGGCGGCCCCCTGCACTTCCCAGAATGCACAGCGGTGCCAGCAAAGTTCCAGTGTCTCACAGCGCATGCAAACAATGACTAACGAGGACGTGGATGACATTGATTCAGCGAGTTTACGGGCGATTATGATGATGACACATTCTCCCAAGTTGAGAGGGTTATCTAGAGGAGATGTAGCACCTGTGATGGACTTCTGCCAGGCACCGATGTTGTCTTATTGTCCATACTTCACGAGGTTTGTTTACATTATACCCTGAACCGGACTGCGAGATGGCGCGAGATTCACAACTGCGAAACAGCGAATAGGTGTGAGTGAGAGTGTGAATGTGTTTGTCTGTCAATATGTGTCTGCCCTGTGATAGACTGGCGGCATCTCCAGAGTGTACCCCACCTCTCACCCAATGATGGCTGGGATAGGCTCCACCCTACATCACCCTTTACTGGAATAAGCTGGTTTAGAAAATGGATAGATGGATGGATATGAGCTGTCTCAGTGCACCTTCGAGTTAGTGTGTGCTTTCATTGATGAATCATATACAGTAATAAACCATTCTTTTCTGTATCATATGCAAAAGGTAAATACTTTAAAAAATAAAGAACTGTTGGTCTAAATTCACAAGTTATAAGTTGCACAACCCTACCATGTCCTCTGAACCTTGTGACATTGACTTTGCTGCTGCTGTTGTTGGTCAGTTTTTTATTCCCTTAAGACTTTTTCCAAGAATCAGATTTCCCAAAGACACACCTGTGACTGCAGGCAGTGTGACAGACAACGTCAAACTGTGGACTGGTAGGTGACGGGATAATGTTCCTACTGACTTTACTGCAGCCTTGGCAGGTGCAAGTTCTCCGTTTGTGTTTCTCCCATTGCACACCATGATCTCATCGCTGTGTGACTGAGTTTCCTCTCTGATCTCATGGGTGTGTTGGGGGGTATTTTAGACCGCTCACACTGAGAGTGCCAGAGCATCTGATATGAGAAGATGAAACGCAGTCTTTCTGACATTAATGAGGCTGTTTAATGCTTGGAATACATACTCGGAAATTTTGTAATGGTAATGTGTGTCCCATAGATAAAACTTTAAGAGAATATTTTAAAATACTTTTTTTGAAAAGGAGAATTTCTCAGGAGTTGAATACAGAAGCCAACCTACAGGGGCATTCAGTAATGCCAACTTTTGCAAAGGTCCAACACTTCTCTGTTGACATTTTCTCTTTCTATTTCATGCTGACAGGGTTATTTCTCTGATCTGTTCTCTAATATTTGACTCTCATGGCTGTCCAGTGATTCTGATTCTGATCTTTGCCCACGATTACTCATCAGTGATGGCTGATGTTTGATCCTGGTTGTTAACTTTTGGTCCCAGCTGGTAATCTGTAAACCCGATCTGTAATCGTGACCACTAATATTTGTTCATGATTGTAGATCCTGATTGCTGCACTTTGATTCTGGTCACTGATCTTTGAACCTCAAGACCAAAGTTTGATGGACACAGACATGAGCCATCTCATGATCCAGAACCACACCAAAATTTAATCAGCTTCTTCAAGCCCAGCTCGCCACCAAATTTTATTGAAATCCATAAATTTTAGCTGATCACAAAGGTTATGCATTTGCTGCTATCACTTTATGGAGCCGATACATGTTAGAATACCCAATTCACTTCAGTCTTTTAAGATATATCTTAAAACGTACCTGTTGTCCACAGTATGTTTCCAATTAAGTTATGATTTTTAACTTAGTTTGATTGGTTTTTGTTGATTTGTTTGATATGTATCATCTTGGAATTTGATTTTGGTCTCTTTTATGGTTGTTTAAATTTGAATCTTTGTATTGAAATTTTACGACAGGAAAGTGGTACAACAACAACAACAATAATAGTAATGATAATTAATTCAATTGAATTTATTTATATAGCACAAAATCACCCAAGGCGCTTCAGAAGGATAATTTTTAACCTTATCCACACCCAATTCAGCATGTATGTTGGCAACAGTGGTAACGAAAAAACTCCCTTGGACGTTTTTTGGGAAGAAACCCCAAGCAGACCAGACTCAGAATTGTGACCAATTTCTGTGTTCATATTAACAATAACAAAGATCAAATAAACAAAATACAACAAAGAATTGTCAAAGATGCATAGCAGAGAAGATGTAAGTAAGCAACCGGATAATAAAAAGTCCAGTGGCCAATGTGACCCACAGTTCATCACGAGTGGCAAAGTCCATCATCATGTCATGTGACTTGGTTCCAGACACCACATGCTCAGACAGGGGACAATGTAGTGCTTCTCCAATGTACAGCTTTGTAGATCCTGCAGTAGCTTGGACCACGGCACCTTGGACAGAGGTCTTCCCTGGAGCCTCCTCCTGGTTGGATGTGCCTGGAATACCTCCCTAGGGATATGATAGAGAAGTATCATCACATCACATAGATGCCTGAACCACCTCAGCTCACTTCTTTTGATGCTGTCAGAGCTCAGTAGACAGAGCAGACACTCTGGAGATTGTACAAGGTGTTTATATACAAAAAAGTCAAGGTCAAAAATACCAACCTGGTCTCACGGCAAGTCGTGCTTCAGCAGCACAAGATATACATTAATCTATTGGTTCGTGATATTGTGACGAAAAGCGCCTCATTTTTGTCATGGCAGCATGAATCCATTCTCATTCATTCCGTGATGGCTGCACGAAATTAAAAGTGAAGCGGGGGGGTCAGGGGTGGTTATGGTTAGGTTGGGGAAGGAGTAAGATTAGGTTATGATTAAGGTTAGGGTTGGGGTGGGAGTAGGGTTAGGAATAGTGAGTTAAAAAAAAGCTCAGTCACGAAAATTTGACTCATTTTGTCACAAGAGCATGAAAAAAAAAAGTGAGACTGGGCTGAAAATACAGGCACTGATGGCAGCAAAAGTATCCAGTCCATGGAGCAAGCACAGAGTCACACAAACAGTCAGAAGTCTGCACACAGTAAGATCACAAATACACTGGTGAAACCACAAAAAGCAGTGCGCAACAATGGTGGTCAAAAGCGTAGCAACGGTCAAGATACATGAGGAAACTAGAGGTACAACAACAATGTGGGAGTTTTTGTCTGAGCAACCACTGAAGCTGCAGCCCTGCTGGTATCCATCCTCTGATTCAGGAGATCTCTATTCCCACCAGAAATGAAAGTCTTCCATCTTCAGCATGACAGCTTACCTCACCACAAATGGTAAATGGACTGCATATATATACACCACAAGTGTCCACCAATGGCTTCTTGGGTCGCCGTTGCAACATGCACCAACAACCATCTGGCCACTACTCAAAGCAGCTGCCTCAAAAATGGAGGCCTTGAACATGGACCACTGTGATTCCATGTCCTTGACCACCCTTGACATGTAAATCAAGTTCTGTTAGAGGTGTGAGTTAAAGGCCACCTGGACAGGTTCCTCCACTAATCATTCCCAGAAAATGTTAAAAAAAAAAGTTTTTTGACCATACAGGTTGGTTTGGCTTACCCCAAAGTCTGACTCTACTCATCACCAGGTGATGATCAGCCCCTCCCTGAATCAAAACCTTATCATGATGGAGGGGTTTGTGGGCTCCAGTGATCCTTGAAGCTGTGTTGTTTAGAGGAGCAGTTCACAACCTTTCTTTCTTTGGAACCCCACTACTTATACCTAAGAAAGGCTGAGCCCACCCAGCCTGTGTGGACCCCACTATGTGCAAACTTTAAAATTTTATAACCCCAGTGTAGACAAATCCTTGTGCACCCCCTGTGATCTTTGGTGGCCCTCTAATGTGAGCTTGGACTCCATGTTGGGAACCAGGTGACAAGAATATTAGCTCCTGGTAGGGCCTTGCTTGACAATTTGGTCCCAAGAGAGGAGACAGGCAAAGGGCAATTCAAAGAAGACCTTTCATGATTGAGACAAAAATGGAAAGGAATATGCAAACTGGGGCCGCCTCCTGGAGCCAGGGATGGGAGGAAGAAACTCACAGGCAAGTGCCTGGTGGCCGGGTCCACAGCCACATGGTGTTACCTCCATGTGGTCTCACCACCCACAAGGAGAAAATAAGGGGTCTGTGCTCTGTTGTATGGATAGTGGACGGTGGCATAAGACCACATGAACTGACAATCGGTTGTTGTTATTATTAGCAGACATTTAAAGTGCATAAAAATGTCAATTTTTAAGTCAACAAAAGTTCATTTTTTTTATTCTGTTGTGGAAAGACAACAGAAGAGAGAATGAATGTGTCTGCTACTTTGAAAATTGGACACACTACAAACACTTGTTGCATATTTAGCAATGTTTCCAAACTATCAGTTGCCAGGGACAGGAGCAACTTGTTGCTGCAGTGTGAATAAGTCAGGTCAGTTTGCCTGAGTTCAAGTGCTGACTGGACTTTCTGTTGGTCTTTTCATGACTAAGTCTGAGAGCAAATATTTTTCTTAATCCATATGGAATGAAAGAAATATGTAGTTAGTTACTCAAATAATGAGTCCAGCAGTGCACCTTCTGATAAACACTAAATGGATGAGGAGTTACAGTGCTGAAAGAAATAAGACTGAGATTGATTGAGGGCCCTGACTGGCACTGAAGTGTGCCAGTTTATGTCTGCATGTGTGTGGCTTTGTGTATACACTGGAGCAGACAGCATTTGGAAAAGGGTTTAGTCCTCATAATCCCTTATGGGGCAACACGGTGGCTTAGTGGTTAGCCCTGTTGCCTCACAGCAGGAAGGTCATGGGATCACTTCCCAACTGAAACTTTCTGTGTGGAGGTGGAGTTTGCATGTTCTCCCTGTGTATTCAAGAGTTTGTAGAAATTATGGCCAGTCCTTTACAGTGACAAATGTCTTGTGGAAACATTGTCAGTTTGTTGTCACACTCTGTAAATTCTAGGTAGTTTGCTAACAACGTTGCCATGGTATATACGGTGCATCTGGAAAGTATTCACAGCGCTTCACTTTTTCCACATTTTGATATGCCTTATACCAAAATGGATTAAATTCATTTTTTTTCCCCCTCAAAATTCTGCACACAATACCCCCATAATGACAATGTGAAAAAAGTTTTTTTTAATTTAGATTTTTGCAAATGTATTAAAAAATAACAAACTAAGAAATCACATGTACATACAGTAAGTATTCACAGCCTTCAATGTGCATTGAAATAAACTGAGAGAACTGCTGCCCTCTTCTTCAAGTTCACCTGAGCTTCAGAGAGAAAGTGTTTTCATTTCACACAAAATCTGATAGTTTTTACTGGCTGACAAAAGCACTGATGGTGGTTCAGCCAGGTCTTATGTTTCGTCGTCACCATTTGGTGTAACTTGATTGGTCGGGTCATTAAACGTTGCGAGGTCTGACCCTGCCATCACTATGCAAGGAAAATCTGACGGGTTTGAACCCGGTTGCAAGTTGTGACTGATCTGTGTGTTAATTTTCATGGAGATGTGGTGCCAAGACAAAACTGATTGTGTTTAAGAGGTGATGCAACGATGAGTAAACTCTCACTCTGCATGTGTGCTGGTATGTCCATCTGGGGAGGTTTATGGGAGATTACCTCTGCAACAGTTGTATGATTCACTCTTCAAAGATTTGTGTGTGTGTGTGTGTGTGTTTGCTCCCATTTCTCTGTTTTACAACTGTGGTGTGTTCCATCTTTCTGGATTGGTGTTAGAAAATGTTTTTCATATAACTGTTGCTATTTGTATGTTTTTCCCTGGAGGTTTTGGTTGAGAGAATAGGCCCACATGGTTATTGATGTGCACTGTAACTGGAGAATCTGGATGGATGGAACAAGCCCAAGATTTACTGCAGGCGTAAAGGCATATTCCATAAACATTGACACACGAACCAGCTGCCTGGCGGCCTTACTACACTGGGCCCCCTTTGGTCACTTGCCTGTGCCGTGTCTGTCCCAAGTCTGGTCTGGGGATCGCATGGCCGTGGCCTCCACCTGCTATGCCAATGTAACCTGTCTGTCAGTGGTTCCAGGGCACTGATATGCACTTACTGCAAAGATATGAGCTCTGTGCGCACTCAGGGGTGCAGGCTCACTTTGACACACACTCTCACAGCATCAGATGTATACAATTAATAATACATAGTTTTCAGCGTTGACAGACTTGATGTGGTTGACCTTTCCTGGCTGTGCATGTTTGTGCACTAAGCTATATGTGCATGTACACAAATTCTTCTTTGTGCACCCACTTTCAGATTTTTTTTACAGCTGTTGGATATGGAAAAGTGAACATGGGTGACAGGATTCTCACTGCAGTTAGTCAGTTTTGGAATTTGCAGTATCACATGTTGACTTCCACGAATGTCCCGTTGACTTGTATGGAGATTTTAAGATGAGATATCATCCATTTTGCTGTGATTATATGAATTTCAGATATACATTTATATTATGATTACTCACAATCGTGATTCAACCCGTCTTCATTGCAGTTTTGAGTAGCCAAAAGATAAATCATAGGTGTATTACATCCCCTCCCAGTTTAAGATATCACTAAAGGATTTGTTAGACATCTAAGCATAGTTTAATAAATGTAATTAAAGTGTGAAAATGTAGTTATGACTTGTCAAATCAAAACAGGAACCATCTCTAATGTTTATTGCCGATCAAATTTCTAAAGGTATCTTCTGACAAATGGCATTTTAGCTCAACCAGACGTCTTCACGTTTCACTCTGACTAATCAAAATATAGTTCGTAGATTTAAAATGTGCATAATCACATATCTGAACTATTGCTAGCCTGTTGCTAAAATCATTTTGTGTACACAGATTGTGTACACATTTAGTTTCTGTGGAGAAAAGATCTGATTTAATAGTAATTCATTGATTATCATGGCCTTCCTGATTGTGGCATTTCTGCTACCCCCGCCAACAGTAAGCTGTTAACATTCAGTTTCCTTGCCAATCCAAGGTGACCGGAATGCATTACAGGCATTGCATTGCTGTCATGACATGACCAACAGCTCTGACTGGTCAGAATTTTAATTTGCATGTTTAAAATTGTCACTTTGGCTTGACTTGAATTACAGTTATCTTAAATGAGCTTTTAGTGTATATGATGAGTCAAACCACAAAGGTTCTCACATCATTATCATAAACTGAATTTTGACTAGTTGAAATAAATTTACGGATTAATTACATTACATTTCTGGTGAGATTAGCATTATGTGTCAGAGTGCATTTGTATCTGAAAATTCTCACACATTATTATCATCCCTCACACATCCATAACTGGCCCATGGACAAGGAATTCGTAGTTAGCATTTGTTAAACTTTTAACTCCTCCATACCAGGAACATATTCCTCATTTACAGGCCTCATCCAGTTTTGGCCTTGACAAAACTTTAACTGTGTGGTTGTTTTCTTTTTGCAATAACATTTGGAGAAAGTAATTGTAAAAATAAAGGGAACATTCTTTATGGACACTTTGTGGTAACATGTTCTTATTTCTTTTTTCTTGTATTCTGTTGTTTTGCATGTTTAGTCAATTTAGATGTCACCGTGGTTGTTTAAATTTGAATAACAATTGCAACATGAACTTCAGTGTAAGATGTAAAATTTGTCTTTTGTCGTTGCTTTTAGGAAGAAATGAGCTGATTGCACGTTACATCAAACTTCGCACAGGGAAGACGCGGACAAGGAAGCAGGTGCGTTCTTTGCCAAGGCTGCTTGTAGCCGTACTTACATTTGAACCTTTTCAAAAACTCTTCTTGGGCTGAATGATGTCCCAGCACTCTGGGTATGCCTCTTCTCTTGGTATTTTTTGTGGGTGGAGATGATGATTGATTCATAGATGTTCTAGAGTCCTATTTCGGTGTTGCTTGCTCACCACCTCATGGATTTGATGCTTGTTAGAAGGGGAAAGAGGCTGGGGGAATATGGTGATCAAGATGGGAGACCAAGACAGGATGGAAAGGGATTTGGAACCCTATCCTGGCTGTGGTATCTGATATGGAAAGGCTAATGTATGGGCACTGATGGATGGGGAGAGAAAGAGTTCCTGCTAAGTCATCTGGCAGCCGTTACTGTGGGGATGACATGAGGGGAGAAGGGAGGGCAGTGGGCATCAGACATGGATAATGAACCCAGTAGAAGTAATAGAGAGACACCTGCTGGCTAAACAGCATTAAATTGATTTAGTACTCTGCATTCTAATCCAATTACATTTTTTCCACAAATCTGATTGATTAATCGTGTGAGATTTCAGACCGTATAATATCGGGTGTACGTTCGCAAAATATTTGACCATTTCACATTTAATGTATTACTCCGCGCCGTGACCAGCTGTGCGCTGCTACACAGATGTCAATAATGGCGCTGTAAGCTGAGAGTGAGAGAAAGTCGTGTACCGACAACGATGCCAAAATGGGTGAATTTAAGCTACCATACGAAAGTATTGATGTGGATTCTGATACAGAATTACCGTTTCACATTTGATGGATTTTCACATTTGATGGATTACTCTGCGCTCTGACCGCTATTGGAGCAACGCTGCCTCAACGGTAAGCCTTGCTGACCGAATTACCTACAGAAATAAAAATGTACAAACGATGGAATAGGATTAGAATGAGAATAACCCCCTTGTGTCTGATGATTTGCGGACATTCATGCAGGTTATACGGTGGCAAATTGAGCTCCTTTTTACCGGTGATGCGTTAGCGGAGCTTGTAAAACGGATATTTGTGACCATAATCCGGCATGAACGTCCGCAAATCATCAGACACAACAGGGTTATTCCCTAATTGTATACCTTTATATTAATATTATTAATTATACTATTAATTAATTAATCAATGATAATAATTAATAATAATAATAATAGTAAGTCCCTTCAGCTGCTCCCTTGTTTGCACTTGGGGTCGCCACAGCAAATCCAAGGTGGATCTGCATGTTGAATTGGCACAGGTTTTACGCCAAATGCCCTTCCTGACACAACTCCACATTACATGGAGAAATGTGGCAGGGGTGGGATTTGAACCCGGAACCTTCTGCACTGAAACAAAGCACATTAACCACTTGGCCACCACCCCTGCTAATTAATAATAATAATAATAATAATTATTATAAATATTATTAATAATTAATAATAATAATAATAATAATAATAATTTATATTATTCATATTAATGTTATTCTGACACAGATGGTAATTGTTATTCTCTTTGTTAAAATTTAAAGGTACTAATAATTTATTTGATACTAGTTAAACAATGATGTGACTCTACTTTGTAGAAATGTCTTAAACCAAAAATGATTTTCTCTGCAGCTGATTTACTGTTGGTCTAAATCCAGGAATGATTTTAGTTCCTTTGGCTCATGGACACTTTGCTGGACTTTTTGGTGGCATTGTCAGTGGGCTAGGTTGAAGTTGCGTGTATGATGTATTATCAACGTCATGCAATATTTTGCCCCTTTTGTTTGGGAAGGGTTGGGTTCCTGCTGTATTGTTGTATTTGCATATTGTTAAAATTTAGAAAGAGGAGAGAATTACTGTTTGTACATACCTCAGTTGAAAGTTGCTGACTGAATATTAATTTAATTCATTTTTGGATGCTTTGCATGTAAAAGTGTCAAATTGACCTGAAGCTCTGGCCTCTTTTGAGTAACTAAAGTGAGATATTTTAATTTGGCTGTGTTGTGTATGTCTGTGCTCATCAGGTGTCCAGTCATATCCAGGTTCTCGCTCGACGGAAAGCCAGGGAGATCCAGGTGAAGCTGAAGGTACGCTACGTGAGTCAACTTATATCTGCTTCTTCATATACATTAATTGTGTGTAGTAAAAGTGACTGCTTTCTTCCATTTGCGAAATATAGCGAAGATTCGTCCCATCCTGTCTATGGCTGATGCTGAGACTTTGATTCATGCATTTGTCTCTTCTAGATTGGACTATTGTAATGCTCTATTTTCTGGCTTACCGCAGTCCAGGATTAGGGGTCTTCAACTGGTTCAAAATGCTGCTGCCAGACTTTTGACACAAAGCAGAAAGTTTGACCACATTACGCCCATTTTGGCGTCCCTGCACTGGCTTCCAGTTGCTGCAAGATCGGATTTTAAAGTACTGTTATTAGTTTATAAAATTGTTCATGGACTTGCACCTCCCTATCTGGCTGACCTGGTAAGCCCCTATGTACCAGCTCGGGCCCTGTGTTCTCAGGGTGCAGGACTTCTGTGTGTTCCCAGGGTGAATAAAAAGTCTGCCGGTCACAGAGCTTTCTCCTACCGTGCTCCAGCTCTATGGAACGATCTCCCGGCACACATTCGGCAGTCTGATACTGTGGAGACTTTTAAGTCACGTTTAAAGACTCATTTGTTTTCCCTGTTTTATCATTAGTGTTATGATGTGTTTTTATTCTTGTATTCTTTTATGGTCATCTTTTTATTGTGTTTTAAATTTTTAATTCAGTTTTTTTGTTGTTGTTTTATGTTGTGTGAAGCGCCTTGAGACGAGTTTGTCGTGAATTGGCGCTATATAAATTAATAAATTTGAATTTTGAATTTGAATTATATTTGAAACTTTTAACACCTGCTGCAGTTGTTCCATCTGTTTATGGTTACATTTAAGGCCCCGCCCTGACTACTACTTACATTTGTACATGTATATTATGACAAAACAACACTGCCATAAAAGTGCATTTATCTGCTGATTTTAGAATTTTATTTTAATTTATTTCATTCATTTTTGTCAACATTATAGTAGTTTTTTTTTCAGCTATTCAAATTTAATCTGAATATCAAGCATGAACCAAAATTAACTTCAATAAACACAAAATATTGTTTTTTTATTTGTTTGTTTGTTTATTAGAATAATGATAATGATTATTGTAGAAGCAGAAAAGGCTGTCCAGTACCAACTAAGCCTGCTGAAAAAATATCTGCCCTTAAATTACTGTATGTAATCTATAAATGTACCAAAATGTTTGGCTAACTGGCTAACACAGAGAATGCTTACTGTCAATCCCGTTCAGTCATTTTTGAAATAGAACTGTTTCAGCATTGTGAAGTGGACTAAAGTGTGCAATTCAATAATACACTAAAGCCCCTTTGACACTGGGCCAACTTAGAGTTGTGTAATGCTGCGTACCGACTACGCCAAGTTTATGCAGCCCTACATGCCAATACGCTGAGAGACACAAAGGGGTCCATGAAATGGATGCAAAAATTTAAACAAGTTTACACTTGTGACGTAGAGCACAGACGCAGTGTTCCATGCAAGTCTATGCAACACTCCGCTACTGTATAGCCTCCGCAATTGTACACAACCTTTTTTCAGTTTTTATCAGTACATACCTGCATTGCTAGATTTTATTCATCCCGCTCAACTTTGCTGGCAGTGAAGCTTCAAAACCACGGAAGAGAAGAGGCACGCCGGCCAAGCTTCAATGTTTATTAACTCTTGATGGACAGATCGCCAGCAAGAGGACATGTCCACGTCCACTCCTCATGGACGGATTGCGTGCACGTTCACCAGCTGCAGCTTTCTTTCACCACCTCAACTTCTCTCACGAATGCGGCACGTTAAATAAAGTCCATTAAGTCCAGAAAATAGTGTTTTCCGATGTTTTCCATATGTATCAAATCTATCTGCATGTCCAGGCATATATGTATCAAATCTATCTGCATGTCCAGGCAGTCTGTAAACACAACGTCATGGAGCCAAACTTCACCCCCCCGCGCGCAAGGTTTTTTTTCTTGCATGCAACTTAATGCACCCATTCCAGCTTACTTGATACACAGCACAAGGCAACTCTATGTATGGCCAGTATGAAAGGGGCCTAAGAAATAAGGAAGAAGATAATTGACATCCACTGGTCTGCCAAGATTTATAAAACTGTTTCTGTTCATGGAAGACCCACAGTGACAGCTATTCTCTCCAAATGTAGGAAATATGCCACAGTATCAACCTTTCCAGAAGTGGTATTTCTTCCAAAAGCTCAGCCAAGTACAACAACCAAGCTCCTGCAGTCTGGTTTGATTTCAGTAAAAGTCAATGTCGAGGACACTGCTATCAGAAAGAAACTAGGAAATAACATTATGGCTCCTCTGGTGAAACCATTCAGAGGTTTCTTCCATTTTGCTTGGAGTCAACACCACAGGAGGTTTAGCTTGGGAACCCACATCAATTTGACCTTTCTGATGCAATTTCAGCTGTACATGGGTCATGGTTGTCATGGAACCAAATATATTCTGTTTGTGAGTCAAGTGCACTAATTGCATGCACCATTGTGCACTGTGTAATGTGTAATGTACTGTATTGGTCAACTTTATTTATCCGTTTTAACTCAAGACCTCTGTGATGCATGTAACAAGCAATTCAGTGCTTTGATTTTACCTCGTATTATTAAAAGACCCCAACACACACACAGACACATGCACACACATCATGTGCAATGTGTGGAATACCTCAATACAGCCCACATCAAATGTAGTCTTTTTGCATAACTGTGGACCCTATCTTGATGTCAGATGCAGAAACACGTTGTGCAGTGGGCAGAAATCCATCTGGGGCATATCCAAATGCACATTGCAATTTAAGCAATACCTGTGCAATGACTGGCACTGGATGCAAAGGGGTCAGATTTACTGTGTTTCATTAGGCAGGGGCATGAGAGATTAGGGCCAAATCTCTCACAGCAGACCGGCAGACAGTGTGGCCACTAAAGCCACTAAAGTAAGGTGAGATTCTGTAGATTTTCTCAGTGCTTAGTTTATTTTATTTAATGGTCATTTTGACTTCACCTTCATTGTGTATTTACAGCATATAATGGTGTCCATGTCTGCTGGTGTGGGATAGCTCATGTTTTGTTCTGAAACAAACAACATCTCTTCATTTTGCAATCTCACATCATAGACACTGACACCAAATATGCACATCAGTGAGGTGCAGCAGCTTTGAACATGGCTGCATGTTGATATTGTCATTTGTCATGTGTTTTACATACTGTAAAAGCATAGATTTGTTTGTATGGGCATGAGAGAGATACAGAGATAGCATAAGAGAGAGAGAGAGATAGCATAAAATATAAAATATGTAAGTGTTTCTCCTTCCTTCTTCGCCATAACCCCCATACCATAATACTAATACACCATTTGGTGGTCTACTGTGTAAACACTTAGTGCAGCAGCTCTGCATCTGACCACCTCATAATGAGAGTGGTATCATGAGTTAGAGGGCACGAGCCCTTGGCATAATGATGACAAGCGCATCAGGTGGAAGCTACATGTATGTCGCACTGTGTGTCTGTTTGCGCCAGTTGGATGATAGCGCCCTGTCTATGATGTGTCAACTTCCTCAGAAGTGCTAGGTAATAGAACCTGTGGGCATGAAGACAGTAACGGCTATGGCAATTTGACTTTGGACCATCATGACCTTGACTCTCAGGAATATACCTACTAAGTGTGTCTGACATTTAGTCCAATTCGGGTTGAAAATCAAATCCTTGACCTTGATTTTTGCCCAAATTAAGTTTTTACCAGCGGTTTCAGAGCCACCCTTCACTGTCATACCAAGTTTGGTAGAAATCAGCAGAGACCTGGGAGGAGTAGGCCAACTCACAAGAAGACAGACATGAACTTGAGCCTGCCTGCCTGCCTGCCTGCCTGCCTGCCTGCCTGCCTGCCTGCCTGCCTGCCTGCCTGCCTGCCTGCCTATCTATCTATCTATCTATCTATCTATCTATCTATCTATCTATCTATCTATCTATCTATCTATCTATCTATCTATCTATCTATCTATCTATCTATCTATCTATCTATCTATCTATCTATCTATCTATCTATCTATCTATCTGTTAAGTGTAGTGTAATGTATGAAAACATTTTTTTACATGAATTGTTTTACTCTGACTGATGCAACATTTATATGGCATTTGGTTGAAGATTTCTTAATATTCTAACACAATTGTCTGGAAACAAAAATCTGCAGTTTTCCCTCTGTATATTACATTTGGTATAAATCTCAATAAAAACTTTCTTGTGCATTTGGATAAGAACTTAAATATCCCTGCCCTTTCAATACTTTCTCAGTTTACATTTGGCATTCTTATCCAACAGAATTCTCCCTCACCTTGGATGTTTGCCATGAGGGTTCAGCTGGCAGGGCCAGCATCAGTCACAGGGTCAACCACTTTGACAGGCCTTTTTAAATGTGTCTTTGGTGTAACTGAGAACGTCACCATATGTATCTGTACTCCCCCCCCCCCCCCACCCATATTTCAGCTATGCCCTTGTGTTACCCAGTTCTGAGAAGAAGAATGCACTCTGTGGCCTTGCCCATTAGGGCTGGGCAACAAGTGTTGGTAGTCCTCTGTGGTTTGGAAACTGCTGATGGAGTGGATTCAAAGACAAGGGGTATATCACTTTACAGTATAGCACAATTATTGGATAATACTAAACACTGAGTGAGGCCGAAGGCCGAACAAGGTAGATTGGGTTGATTGTTGTCTTGGGGGGGGGGGTTTGAGAGTAGGTTTGTGTGTGTGTGTGTGTGTGTGTGTGTGTGTGTGTGTGTGTGTGTGTGTGTGTGTGTGTGTGTGTGTGTGTGTGTGTTTGCAGTATGGCCCAGGGGAAGAAGCTGTTTGTCAGCCTGCTGGTGGTGTAGGACTTTGTTGACTTGTAAGGTCTTCTGGTAGGCAGTGTGTGAGGGGTCTCCAGTGATGTCCAATGATCCTCCTGTTTGATACCCCTCCTCAGGTCAGCTCTTTCGGTGCTGTAAGAGCTCTGTCTCCCATCCTGAAGGCTTTGATCAGGGTCTGGACTTCCTTTGTCATCCAGGCCTTCCTGTTTGGAAAGACCCAGAGCCGTCTGTCCTCAGTAACGTTTTCTACAGAGCACCTAATGTAAAAGAGAGTGTGTGTCCAGGTCCTGATCTTCAAAAATGCTCCACTCTGTGAAGGCAAAGCAGTCCTGCAGCTGGGTGAGGGCATTTTCAGGACAAGCTTTGATGGTCTGGGTGGCTGGTTTTGTTTGTCTCCTGAGGGGGGTGTATGCTGGAAAGAGGAGCAGAGAAAGGTGGTCTGATTGTCCGAGGTAGGGGAGGGAGTAGCTCTGTAGGCATGCTTTATGTTAGAGTAAACATGATCAATTGTGTTTTCTCCCCTAGTTGCACACTTGACATGCTGGTGGAATTTGGGGGAGAACAGTCTTGAGGCATACTTTATTGAAGTCCCCAGCAATGATGTGCACGCCATCCTGATGAGCCCTCTGTTGCTTAGTACCATGATCTGAAGCAGGCCGAGTGCCATGCTAACGTTAGCATCGGGGGGTATGTAAACAGCGGTCACAATGGCTTCCATTGGCTCCTGTGGCAGGTAGAAGAGTCGGCACTGGACAGACATGGCCTCTTGGTTTGATGAGCAGTGGATGTCAATAACTCTGCTGTCCAAGCACCAGTCCTCAAGCACGTAAACACAGAGTCCCCCTCCTATGCTCTTGCTGGAAGCTTCGGCCAGGTCATAGTGGTGAATGGTGCGGCCTGCTAGCTCCACTGTGGCGTGAGGATATGCGGGCACAGCCAGGATTTGCTAACAATCAGCAGACAACAATCACAGATGTGCCAGTTGTAGGCGATCTGTGACTCCAGCTCATCCATCTTGTTTGCAAGGGATCTGGCATTTGTGAGGAAGATCGATGGTAGTGGAGGTCTGTGCGGTTGGGTTCTTAGCTGGGCTAGCAGGCCTGCCCGGCAGCCACGCTTCTGCTTCTTCTCCCTATGCTTCCTCTGGCGCCTGCTAGGCCCCATAACCAACCATGGGGTTCCCGGCGGTCTCGCTATCTTCAGTGGAATATTGTGGGTCCATGAAAAGACAGTAGTAATTTCCATTTTCGCCCGAAATCCAATGTTTATCAGGTCTTGCTGGCTATAGATGGGGTTGCTGTGACATGTTTGTGTCAGGAGAAGAATAAATAAACTATAAAACACAAAAAGGTGCATAATAGCGGGGAGCCTTGATCATATAATGTACTAATGCTTACAAAGTAAGTTTTGAGCACTATCTCATTGCCATTTTGAGTGTACAGTGGAATTTTAACTTCGCAATGCAGCTGAACTCTTGACTCTCATTTATGACTTCCTAAACTAATTTTTCCAAAAAGCATTCTTGCAAATAAAGCAATCAACAAAGGTGAGTAGAGACTTCATTGCTAGCAAAGTTTTAACATAATTAAGGCTATTGTCTGACTTGCCTTTGACATAGATCTGTGGCATAAGCTAGGTGTGAAACTTAATTCTTGACCCAAAGGAACCTTGACTGTAAGGTCACGTGCTCTCCATTCCTCTGACTGGCACTGTTCATTCATTAACCCTATCAGGGCTCTATTTGTTTTCAAACTAAAAATGATCAATCTCAATGTGCTCCCCCTTTGCCTAACTGCCTCTCTATTTGTCTCTGTTCTTTGCCTTGTCTCTCTTTTTCCTTCTTCACAGGACCAGGCTGCCAAAGACAAGGCCCTGCAGAGTATGGCCACCATGTCCTCAGCCCAGATTATTTCACCAACAGCCTTCCAGAACAAGATGGCTCCCCAGGGCCTGTCCAGGCTGGCTTACCCCACTTCTGGGGGGGTGAGTCTTTAACAACTGTCACCTGCACCATCTCGTTTACCTTTACTTGACAGGCTGATCTTAGGCCTAATTAGGGGAGGTGATGGTCTAGTGGTTAAGGTGTTGGGCTTGAGACCAGAGGAACCTCGGTTCAAATCCCAGCCTGACTGGAAAATCACTACGGGCCCTTGAGCAAGCTCTTTAATCCCCTGTTGCTCCCGGTGTGTAGTGAGCACCTTGTGTGGCAGCACCCTCACGTCGAGGTGAATGTGAGGCATTATTTGTAAAGCGCTTTGAGCATCTGATGCAGATGGAAAAGCGCTATATAAATGCAGTCCATTTTATTTTACAAAAACAAAACAAAACAACAACAACAAAAAGATGTACCATTTTTTTTTAATGCCAACTTTAAGATGTAATAGCTAAAGATGTATCAGGGCATATGTCACTACAGAATCCATTCAATTCATCTTATTTATATTGCATCAAATAACAATATAAATCATCTCAAGGCACTACACACAAGGTCTAGACCAGGGATGCCCAACCTTTTTTGAACCAAGATCTACTTTTGAAATTGAAAGTGTATCGAGATGAACCAAGCCATATCAAAAGCCAAAGCGTTGCCACAATATGTTGTGTACCAATAGTAATAACAGAATTTTTTGGCACAAAGATAAAGTTGGGCACACCAGGTCTAGACCTTACCCATCCCATGCGCAACCAAATTTGCAACAGTGTTTACAAAAAGTAAAAAAAACTCCCTCCCTCAGAGTTTTATTTATTTATTTATTTATTTTTGTATGAGAAGAAACATCAATGAAATCAGACTCACAGACTCAGTGGAGCGACCATCTCCTGTGGCCATTCAAACAAAATGAAACAAAAGCACAGTAAAGAATTGTCAGAACATGCAGCTTTTTTGTTCACACTATTTTATTGCTCTTTTCAAAATCTATCCCACAGACAGCCCATGTACAGATACCCAAGGGTAAAGATACCCTTTGTTTGGACACACTGATCTAATCAATTACAATGCATGCATAATACACTTTCAGTACTCATTAACTCAAGTAAAAGCTGTCTGAGGTTGTTACTGATCAATGCACAAATCAAACACATTTAGCAAGTCACAGAATTCAAACTTTAGAACTCATGCACATCTAAATTTAAATTGTTATATTCAGCATTGCTCCTTTGCTTCTGTTTGACTGCAGATGATTTGACAACTTGGAGGCTGTTTTGATTGTGTTAATTCAAAGATAACGACAGGGCAAGGAAAATTTATTTACTTTATTAACTTAAACTCAATATATTTTACATTGAAATTCAAGCGTGCAGAGGTCAGACATGTAGTAACTGCCTATCAGAAGAATATAAATACAAGAAAAGCCATCTGCTCATTAAACCAAGTTGATGAGGTGCTTACAAGATTTTATTACTTGTATGTCTGTGTGGAATAATATATTGAGAATTTTCGGAGCGAGACATTAATTTCATGATCTTTTTGATGTAGAGGAATATTTGTGGTCTTGTATTTATATGTCAGTCGGTGCTCTTATTTTGAAATGCAGAATAAATACATTGAATGTGTGGCATCATGTATATTCCACCATACTCTTGTATTTTTCCAGTTTTGGCATGGGGGGCTTCCAGGACAGCCGACAGGCCATGAGGAGTGAGTAACGTATTTTCAATTTGACCACTCATAATCGTCTTTCATCTTCATAGCTGCCAGATGAAATTCAGGTTATCATCATTTTCAACACACATTAAGACATGTCAGTGCAGGACTTCAGCAGTCACATATTGAGCATAAGACAGCTCTTGCAGTATTCCTTTGTCCCATGTGTCTTTATAGGTCAGCTATTGTAATTATTATGTTAGGTGGGGTCATGACATGCAGAATAACCTTCTCCCTCTCTTGTGTGTCTTCTCTGTCCAGCATTAAGCCCTTCTCCCAGCAGAGTTACACCATGCAAGTATCCGTCCCAGCTCCCATAACAGGTGGGTGTGTTAATAGAATGCTGTTAGGCTGGTCAAGTAATAAGAATGGCAAACTCATGGTGATATGCTGACAGAAAGCTCACAAAATTATTATTATTTAAATAATAGGTTTACATTCTGGATTTTACATTTATATTTCACAATGCTTTCATCTTCAGGTTATGAAAGCACTGTTGGCTTGCCCATGTCTCCTGGGACCCCCTCTTGGCAAGGTAGAAGTATTGCCAGTTCCAAGCTCCGAATGCTGGAGTTTTCTGCCTTTCTGGAGCAACCTCAGGATCCAGAGACTGTGAGTAAACTGGACTGGAGGCAACTATGTTGAACCTTGTAGTTCCCAAACTGCTAGTTGTGCTCACAAGGGTTGGGACGACAAATGAAAATCATTAGTCATCAGTCTAACTAAATTTGACATTGAATGAATTAACCCAATATTTAATCTTCATGGTGAAACTCAAATGTGACATGTATTTAACAAATATAAGCATAAAATCATGAATACAAAAAAACAGCATTAGCATGAAGACAATACCTGCATTCATTTACTAGGCATAGACTACCCGTTTGAGCTGACTAATTTACCTGCCAAGGTTCACACACATTTTCTTCACTGAGTGAAGGGAGTGGTCGCAGCTCCAGCAGGTCTGTTCTTTTAAGGGTTAAAGGAACTTAATAAATGAATTTTGACTAGTCAACTATTAAAACATAGTCAACTAGTCAGATGTAAGCTAGTTGTACTTGATTATTACGACTTGTTGTCCTATCCCTAGTGCTCACCCCTGCATGGAAGCACAGAGCCGTTGGAGCGATGGGCACAAACTCCTTATTTGATTGACATGAAAATAGCAGACAGTTCTTGTGATGCTGCAAGACTAGTAAGACTTATTCAGTCATAAAAATAATATACATCATTCAGAATGGTCAGAATTTTGACAGATGAAAAAAGAAGTGATGTATCAGAAGCAAACATATCAGTCAACAATAAAAACAGGATGAACCCTATGTTGTTAGGCTTACTTATCAGCCCTGTGGTAGCCTTGTATTTTTTATCGGTTAAAAACCTGATGAAGGTTAAAGAAAATGTGCCAGGCATGTTGGAGGGAAGTTTACTAAAATTCAGTTAGGTTTCTTTCAGCTTTTTGTCCGTATGAGTATTAATCGTTGATTGAAAGATAGTAGACAGGAGTACAGTGAGATGCAGCGTAAGGTGAAAAGAGAAGTGCCTAAAGCTAAGGAAAAGGCATATACAGCCCAGTCTCATGTTTTTTTTTTTCATGCTCCCATCACAAAATTAGTCAAATTTTCGTGACGGGTTTTTTTTACTCACTATTACTAACCCTACTCCTACCCCCAACGCTAACCTTAACCATAACCTAACCCTACTCCTTCCCCCCACCCTAACCATAACCACCCTGACCCCCTGCTTCACTTTTAATTTCATGCAGCCATCACGGAATGAATTAGAATGATTTTGTGCTGTCGTGACGAAAATGAGGGGCTTTTCGTCACAGTATCACGAACCAATAGATTAATGTATATTTTGTGCTGCTGAATCACGAGTTGCCGTGAGACCAGGTTAGGCATATAGCAAGCTGTACAAGAAGTTGTACAGTAAGAAAGAAGAAAAAGACTTCTACTGATTGACCAGACAAAGGGACTGAGCTGGAAAGGATGTGCAGCAGGTTAGGGTGGTAAAAAATAAACATAGTAATGTGCTGACAAGTGAGTTTGTTGAGAAGGTGGAGGAAATATTTTGAGGAACTGATGACTGAAGAAAATGAAATAGAGAAAAGGCTGGATGATGTAGAGAGAGTAAATCAGAAAGAACAATAGATCAGTAAGGATGACGTTAGGGCAGCTATGAAGAGGATGAAGAGTGGAGGCATGGAAATGTCTAAGAGAAATGACAGTAGAGTTTCTAACCAGTCTGTTTAATAAAATCTTGAAAAGTGAGAGAATGCCTGAGTAGTGGAGATGAAGTGTGCTGGCTCCTATTTTTAAGAATAAGGGTGATGTGCAGAGCTGCAGTAACTACAGAGGCATTAAGCTGATCAATCACAGGATGACGTTATGGGAAAGAGTAGTAGAAGCTAGGCTTAGCAAACCGATGAACATCTGTGAGCAGCAATATGGTTTCATCCAAAGAAAGAGCACGAGTGATGCAATGATTGCTGTGAGAGTACTGATGGAGAAGTACAGAGAAGGCCAGAAGGAGTTACATTGTGTGTTTGTGGAAGAGAAGAGTTGTGGTATTGTATGAGGAAGACTGACTAGAGTGGCAGAGAAGTACGTCAGGGTAGTGCAAGACATGTATAAGGATGGTGTGACAGCAGTGAGATGCGCAGAAGGAATGACAGGTGGGATTACACCAGCTCTGAGTCCTTTCTTGTTTGCAGTGGTAATGGACAGGTTGATGGACGAGATCAGACTGGAGTCTCCATGGACTATGATGTTTGCAGATGACATTGTAATCTGTAGTGAGAGTAGAGAACAGGTTAAGTCTAGCCTGGAGATGTGGAGATATTCTCTGGAGAGAAGTGGAATAAAAGTCAGTAGGAGCAAGACTGAGTACATGTGTGTGAATGAGAGGGTGCCCACTGGAATAGTGCAGTTACAAGGAGTAGAAGCAGTGAAAATAGACGAGTTTAATACTTGGGGTCAACTGTCCAAAGTAATGGAGAGTTTAGTAGAGAGGTGAGGAAGAGAGTACAGGCAGGGTGGAGTGGGTGGACAAAGGTGGCAGGAGTGATTTGTGACCAAAGAATATCTGCAACAGTGAAGGGGAAAGTCTATGAGACAGTAGTGAGACCAGCTACGACTTGGCGATGATGGTGCTAACAGGAGGCAGCGCTGGAGGTGGCAGAGCTGAAAATGTTGCGATTCTCTTTGGGAGTGATGAGGATGAACAGGATTTGGAATGAACATATCAGAGGAACAGCTTAGGTGGGACCATTTAGAGACAAAGTCAAAGACCCAGGGTATATAGAGAGGATGGAGCCTCCAGGCAGAAAAGGAGGAGGCCAAAAAGGAGGTTTATGGATGTGCTGAGGGAGGACATGCAGATGGTTGCTGCATCAGAGGAAGATACAGAGGACAGGGTGAGATGGAAACGATTGATCTGCTGTGGCGACCCCTAACAGGAGCAGCCAAAAGAAGAGGAAGATTAAACGATGGTCCAGTATATTAGTGTAGGGAGTTACTTGTTCTCTCTCTTCTTTTATTTATTTTCTCAGGTTCTAAAGGGTTGGTAGTGGGCGGGGCAAAATACAGAACATTTTGGACCCACTGGTCTCACTAACCTGTGATTATCTCACATATATGAATTCTTTCATATGTCATGTATGTTTATCCATTTATTTTCTGTAGTCATCTGAAAATAAGTTAATACAAAACACAAGCAGGGCTTAATTTGAGGGGGAGCAAGCCGGAGCGCGCTCCGGAACCTCTGACGTTGGCTCCACCAGCTATTTATCCTTTTATCTACGGCTATGGTGCCCACGCCATATTTTCCATATGCGTATTTTTTTACCGTAACTCCGCCATAGTTTGTCCAATCTGAATGATTCAAAGGGCATTGTAAAGCTAACACCAAGGGCTTTCCAATGATATATTTTGTATTATGGTAAACATAGCCTGTGATGTCATAACGCAGAGGAAAAACACAGAAGTTTCACACTAGTGTGCCGCTGATTCTCATTACCGTAAGTTCTCATGTAAGCCCTCAATCTGAAAAATTTCAACACTGACAGCAAGCCAAGAACCCGTGCTCTCCAACAGTATGCTATATGTTGCATATATTACGGTAAAGTGCGTTCGGTGACTTTTGAAACGAGGGAAAAGTATGAAAAAGAGCGCAAAAGTGGCAGAAAAGTACAGAGACAGACAGCAAACATAAATATAGTAATTTTTGAGGAAAAGGCAGGGTGTTAGTGTCATTTGTGAAGGTGTGTGTGCATGTTTGTGTGGATGTGCAGTTTATTTTAAGCATTGGAGATCATTGTAGATGAACAGCCTATAATTTTTTGCACCTGCGTATAGGTTTTCCCCTCTCCAATCAACTTTTTAATCAAACTACGTTGTTCTTCTGAACAATGTCTTGAATGTCCCATTTTCCTCAGGCTTTCAAAGAGAAAAGCATGTTCAACAGGTGCTGGCTTCATCCTTAAATAGGGGACACCTGATTCACACCTGTTTGTTCCACAAAATTGACAAACTCACTAACTGAATGCCACACTACTATTATTGTGAACACCCCCTTTTCTACTTTTTTTTTTTTTTTTTTACTAATAGCCCAATTTCATAGCCTTAAGAGTGTGCATATCATGAATGCTTGGTCTTTTTGGATTTGTGAGAATCTACTGGTACCTTGTTTCCCATGTAATAATAAGAAATATACTCAAAACCTGGATTAATCTTTTTAGTCACATAGCACTACTATTATTCTGAACACTACTGTATATTGTGGTGCATATCATGGAAAATCCTTTGTGAGCGCCCAGCTACATGCATGATGATAGTGGTAGTTTAGCAAACTGTTCATTTGCCATTTCTGCCCCTCACATCTCATGTGCTGCGTGCGCTTCTATCTCTTTAGTTCAACAAGCACCTCTTTGTGCACATTGGCCAGTCCAACCCCAGCTACAGCGACCCCTATCTGGAGTCGGTGGACATCAGGCAGATCTACGACAAGTTCCCGGAGAAGAAAGGAGGCTTGAAGGAGTTGTTTGACAAAGGGCCACGCAACGCCTTCTTTCTCGTCAAATTCTGGGTAAAGGCAAAACAGACAAATACAATTTATTACACCATGGTTTGGTATTTCTTTTTAATTTTCATTCAGTGCTGGTTTGCCTGACAATTCAGGTTAATGTTTCAAACATCACAAATTTAAATGAAATATGAAACCATCTTAGTGCAGACCTGATACTATGTGTACGTGTGGCATGTTTGATACATCAAAGCAGAAAATCTTCTTCAGTTCATGAAGGTGAAGTGAAAGTACAGCGAGTACTGGTGTTAATGTTTTGGAGCACCTGTTGACTCTTAATGGCCTAGTAGTGTTAACTGTGTTGGCATAGCTTAAGCACTGGAATTAGAGGAACTTAAGTGTGATTTAGACCCAGAAGAAAGGAAAATGCGTTGCTCCAAAGGTGTAGTAGTGGTTTGCTTTGGGTTTTTTTTTGTTTGTTTGTTTTTTACATATATTGGGTGATATTGTCATGCAGCATGCATTTGGTAGAGATGTATTTGTATATGCTTGTGAGGTACGATGTAATTGTGTGTGACAGCAGCCTTGGGGAGAGAGTGGCAGCACTGATCTTTCATTGAGGAAATGTGAGCCTAGGCACCTGTCACTGTACTGTTAGACTAAGCTCAACCCACGCACAACCCAGAGCCTACACTTATTTATAGAATAACCCCCCCTTCTCCCCAATCACCACCACCACCACCCCACATTAAACACACACACATACACACACACACAACAGCCTGAGAGAGAAGCAATAGCAGAAGAAGAGGACACACATTAGTTGCAGATTATCGATTGAAACAGGATTTAAGAAGGGGAGAGGAGAATGCATGATATTGTTGAGAAAACATCATGTGATTTAACTGATTAACACCACTTTGAGTTGAGGGTAAGAACTGAAGATCTGAGGTGATCAATTGAAATACAAACCTGCAGACAGTTGGAGCGTTACGGGACATTATTTCCCTTCCTGATCTCATGAGCTGTTGTTACCTTGTTTTATCTCACAATCCTTTGGTTGTTGAAAATTTGCTATATTGTACTTTCTGCTAGTCATCAACACATTCCAAATGTAGCACAAAAGAATTTTGAAGAGTGAGTGACATATACTCACTGGCCACTTTATTAGGTAAATGGATTGCATTTACAACAGAGCTTTTCCATCTGCATCAGAAGCTCAAAGCTTTACAATTATGCCTCACATTCACCCATTCACACAATCACACTCACATGCCGATGTCAGGGTGCTGCCATGCAAGGCACTCACTACACACCAGGAGCAACTAGGGCATTAAGGACCTTGCCCAAGGGCCCTTAGTGATTTTCCAGTCTGGTTGGTTTTGAACCAAGGATCCTCTGGTCTGAAGCCCAGTGCTTAATCACTAGACCATCACCTCCCCACATGGTGTATTTTATGAGGTACACCCAGGGCTTAATTTGAGGGGCGCATTGTGTTCTGCGTGTGTCTGTTTATAATCTTCTCGTACAGAAGAAAAAAGAGTGTTTACACAAGAGAGAAAAGTGAGAAAATGTTAATGCCTGTTTGAGAAAAGTGTGTAGTGAGGGGTTGTACAGCCTTAAAACATCTGTAATAAGTGTAAAAAATAGCGCTACTTCGTGGATTTCGTTTATCGCGGGTTATGCTGCGTTCACACCGGGCACGATCAGACGCTACAAATTCACGGGGGTCGCGTGGCAACGGACGCGCCTCCTTCGCCCGGTGTGTCGCTCTGCTTGGGTGGACTTTCGCTGCGAAAATTCGCCCCAGTGCGTCATCAAATAGGAGGAGCTTCCATTCCACTTGGCGTCAAGTCATCATGACAGACCTTGATCACACGGAGTTGTTGTGAAAAGCTCCCAATAGTATCATTATTTGCTGCAGGAGCTGCGTCTGGATGATGGCCACTTTCAGTGGTCCTTCCGCCTCTGCGGGACCCAGTTTGAGGACCAACTGTCCCGTTCACGCGCGCACATGTAACAATTAAAAAAAGAAAAGAAACTCTGCTGCTTGCTGCAGCTCGCTCCTCACCCAAAAAACTAATCATAGTCATAATCAGTCATAATTGTGTTTAGAAACCAGTCACCATTTGTTTTATTATACATCTGTGTAGTTAATTAATATTAATTAATTAATTAATTACATATTCTCCACACAGACGATTCGCTCACGTGGGCACGTAAAAGAAAAGAAAAAAGAAAGAAACCCCGCTGCTTGCTGTGAGGGTGCTCCTCGCTCTTTACCAAAAAAACTCTGTCATAATTGTCTTTAGAAACCAGTCACCATTTGTTTTATTATACATCTGTGTAGTTAATAAGTAAAATAATCTCCATGGATGATTCCCTCGCGCGCGCACGTAAAAAAAAAAGAAAAAGAAACTCTGCTCCCCGCTGCTGTGGTGCTGCTGCTCGCTCCAAAAACTCTGTCATGATTGTGAAATAAAAAACAAAAGAGACATAAGTCATACTCACAGGCTGCCAGCAGATACAGGACATGTTCACATCTTCAGTCAAACTCCAGACATCTCCACGTCACTACATATTCAGTCCCTGATTGGTCATCGCAGCGCGATGAGACGAAAAAGTTCAGATTTTTCAACTTGGGGAGGAGGGCAACACGACGTGACGCGACGCAATATCGCGCCACAAACGCGCAAAACGCTCAAAATCGCTTCACTCGCGTCGCACTGCGCGGTTTAGTGCCAAAACGCATCCTTACATAGGGATTACATGGCAGCCTGTGGCTGCAGTCGCTCTCGTCGCGTCCAGTGTGAATGCGGAGAACGTAACTCCCGCGATAAACGAGGGACCACTGTACATCATTAAACAGGAATTTGTACTCTATCCGGATTTGGTGTGACTAGTGTTATTAGGCCTACAATACATGCCCAGTTTATTTTCGGTGTGGCGCACAGCGTTGTTCGCAAGCCCCCCCGCCCTTCTTTTTTTTTCTGCACCGGAGCCACCCATCCTCTGTGCTCCGGGACCTCCCACTTTACAAATTAAGCACTGGGTACACCATATTAACACAGCATTCGGCCTATTGTTGCTTTCACAATTGCCTTAAATATCTTAATTTAAAGCAACAAAGTGCTGGAAATATTCCTCAGAGATTTTGGTCCATGATAACTATTATATTGTATTAAATAGATAGTTGCCACATAATTACTCCTAGCCTCTTTCACAAAGGTTTGCTGTGTCAGTTGACAATACTAATATAGTTACAGTGACAACATTTTTATTTGGTTTGCCAAAATGCATGACAGGGCAGATAGCTCTGGGGTGTAGTAGTTTGACTCCCAACATATACAACCCCAATTCCAATGAAGTTGAGACGTTGTGTAAAATGTAATAAAAACAGAATACAATTATTTGCAAATCCTCTTCAACCTATATTCAATTGAAGACACCACAAAGACAAGATATTTTATGTTCAAACTGATAAACTTTATTGATGTAGCGATGAACTGTGTTAATTGACAATGGTTTTCTGAAGTGTTCCTGAGCCCACGCGGTAAGATCCTTTACACAGTGATGCACTCTAAGCAATAAAACATTGAATTTAATTGATAAATTTAAGTTAACCTTTTCCACATAACATTGTCAATTAAGTGTTAAACAATATTGTAGTTGAATTTAATTAAATCAAATTAAACATTATTACTTAAATCCCTAAAATTAACAATTGCAAGTAAATTCAAAATGATAGTATTAATTACATTTTAAACACCTGTGTTTCATTTCTTCAATGCAGTGCTGCCTGAGGGATCGAAGGTCATGAGCATTCAATTTTGGTTTTCGGTCTTGCCGCTTACGTGTAGAAAGTTCTCCAGATTCTCTGAAACTTCTGAGTATATTATGGACTGTAGATGATGGAATCCCTGAATTCCTTGTAACTGAACGTTGAGAAACATTGTTCTTAAACTGTTGGACTATTTTTTTTCACACAGTTGTTCACAAAGTGGTGATCCTCGCCCCATCTTTGCTTGTGAACGGCTGAGACTTTTGGGGATGCTCCTTTTATACCCAATCATGACACTCACCTGTTTCCAATTAGGTGTTGTTTGAGCATTCATCAACTTTCCCAGTTTTTTGTTGCCCCGTCCCAACTTTTTTGAAATGTGTTGCAGGCATCCATTTCAAAAAACAATCACGTTTATCAGTTTGAACATTAAATATCTTGCCTTTGTGGTGTATTCAATTGAATATAGGTTGAAGAGGATTTGCAAATCATTGTATTCTGTTTTTATTTACATTTTACACAATGTGCCAACTTCTTTGGAACCAGGAAGGTTAGATGGATGAATTAAAGCATATTTTGAACAGCAAAATATTTGTGATTGATTGATATGAAGGACTCCATAATGAAGTCACAGAATTCATATGATGAAGACCTACATTGTCAAAAACACCATTATAGACATGTATATTTGTACTTGTACATTTATGTCATGGTGTACAAGAGTACACAAGGTCAGCCTTCTGATGCCTTTCATTTTTTTAATTCCTGCCTTCACACCTTTATCCAGATACACTACAGAATTTCTGAGTCAATGTTATTTTTATTTGCAAGATAAATGGAGGAGAAGGTATCAAAATAAATTGCAACAGTCAGGCTTTCATTGTGTTCAAGACCAGGCTTGAACCTTTCACCAAGATGAGTAAGAATTGGTTCATTAAAGTCATCTTGCAAAAAAAAAAAAAAAAAAAAAACCCTTACATTTCATCGGCCCATGCTCATATTTAAGAGTTTCTGTTCCAAGGTCATCTCAGTGTTTTTAATCAAATGAATAACTGTTCATCTGATGGTAATGTGTTTTGATGTACCAAAAACTGTGAATGTCAAGTTTAAAGTAACTGCTTGTAATCTCATACCACCAGCTGTTTTTTTATGAGTACGACATTATAGTCTCCTCTCATGTTTGAGTGTCACATTATTTATTATGGAAGGATAAAAGACCGAGTGACCTCGTATTGGAAACAAGTCGACTGAAAAAGCAGGTGGTCAAGGCTGTGGTATCTGATTCAGGGTTGAGTGGAAGATGAAGAGCAGCCATATATCATAAAAAAGAAGATGACAGAAACAAAGATCAAGAGAAACAGAAAAAGACACAGTGTGAACAAGAGCTGGATGGCTGAAGGAAGAGCGCCTGGTATGCACGCTGCAAGTCGTTCAATGAAATATTACGTTTGTGATTCATACCAGAGTCTCGTGGAATCAACAGTTATGACATATGCAACACCTGCCGGAGGAACACAAGCTCATAACGCTGTCCTCTCCATGTCTGTTCATCTCATTGTATTATATCCCAAGGGTGTCCTCCAATTCTCCCGGCATTCATGACAACACACAGAGGCTACAAAACCGCTGGGCATTTCAGCACTCGTGCTGGAAAAAAAAAAAAAAGAAAGCAAAGATGCTCCTGGACATGAAAATAAGGGAAATTAAATCCTCAACACATCTGAAAATACAATCTTATTTGTGCCATCATAATGGACAGGAAAAGTTTATTTGATGTAGCCACAGTGACACCACCACGTGACAGGTCGTAGCTCAGGGGTGTGCTAAGGCACAGGTTGGCATGGCGACTGTGACAGGAGGCTGGCCTGCCTCCAAAGCTATGGCATTCTAGATTGAATTTCCAGTAAACCATCCTGTCGGCCGGTGGCTGCTCTGCCCCTCTTCCGACCTCCCCCCCCCAACCCGCTCAGTGCCCGTGGCTCTGTCCTAACGGATTGTCTCACGCCTTTGAAGTGCCGAGGGAATCCGATTTGAGCTGGCTCTGCTAAATTGTTACACAGCCAGCCTGCCCACCGTGATCTAATCAGCCAATTGCACGCTGCTGATTGTAATTGGATGAATTCCCTCGCAGGCTGTTAGGGAAGCAGGGAATGGTGGTTCGGGGAGGGTCACCAGGCCCCAGGGATGAAGACAAATGGAAGAATTACACCAGCCAGGGGTAAAGATGAACGGGGTGATGAAGAGATGAGGAGGCTGAGCGGTGTCTCAATGGCCTATTAGGAGACTAGAACCCGACAGGGGAAAAGGTAAAACAGGCCAGCTGTCGAACAGAGGACACAGCACTTCAGTCTGACCTGAAATCAGATTATACCGACATCAATTCAAAGTTGAACTTGTGGAAGGATCAGTATAAGGCGAACCTGGAGCCACCTGACGATAAAGGCTGAGTCTTATGCTGTACCTCACATGGTTGTGTTGATGGCATCAAACACACAATACTGGATGTTTGGTGGTGAAATTGAGAGACTTTTAACACTGTGGGAATTGATGTGTTGTGTAAAGTCAGTCAGGATCTGTCAGTAGTAGTTCTCTTTCTTTACAGAAATTGTCAGCTGTCAAACTTTGTTGAGTCACTGCACTGTTGACTGCTAGACACGATGTGTTCTTTGAAATCTGTATCTATATGCAGAAGAGTAGCTATGAAGCTGTAGATATCCTGTGCAGGCCCTCTGTGTCGTGTAGACTAGGGGTGTGAATCTCAGTATCTCGATTTCATTCAATTCAGATTCAGATTCATGGGGCCATAATTCAATTCTAAATCGATTTTTGATTCAAAACGATTTTCAATAAAAAATCAGTTTTCGATTCTAAACAGAAAGCTGCTACTGGTGGTGTGGCAAATTATGCCATGAAAGCAAAGTATGTCTAAGATTATGTAGTTTAATATTTGAAAAAGGCAATGTAAACAAAAACAAATCTATGAATAATGATATTAATTTTCCACAATGCTTTAGGGTTGTAGGTCTTTTGAAAGGAAATAGGCAATGGACATGTTTTGTTTGTTTGTTTGTTTGTTTTTTGCACATTCAGAATTGGCTGGAAGTTTGTTGAAGTGATGCAGTGTGCTCGAGTTGGCTCCTGGTGTCACCGCTGTGGGTGTTTGACTTCGTTCAACTTTGGGTGATGATGTACTACATGCGCTCAAGCATTTGTTGTGTTTCCAAAATGCTTGACCTTCATTTTGCAAAGCTTGTATATTGAATTGGTCATGTAAAGCTCTTTTTTACCAGGGACCAAAATGTGCCCCAACGCTTGCTTTTAACCCTCAAGTGACTGAGTGGGGTCATGTACGACCTCAGGCATATATATTTGTGCATCATTCCTCCAATTCGAATGGGAAAAACATTTCCTTCCATGAATTTCTCAATCTATTTGTCCTGCATGTGCTCATAGAATTTTACAAGGATGGGCCAAATCATGTGGCAACTATAATCCAAACTTGTGCAGGGTCACTTTTGACCCCAGCGAGATCAATGAGATTTTTAACATGATAGCTTGAGATGGTATTGTAATTTTCCAACACTAATCATTATATTTTACTGTGTTGCAGGGATGCAAACAGGGAAGCAAACCTAAAATAGCAACATTTACAGCTGCACAAACATTGAGACTGATTCTTGACGCCCAGAGTGAGGATGATGCAGATGAGTCAGCATCAGACAGTGTTAGCTCATATCTCTGATCTGTCAGAACACCTTGATATAGAATCGTTATGGAATATTGTGACGCTCTAATTATTAGGGATGTGAACCGTACAACAACTCACGATTCAATTCGATTCCGATTCTTGGGGTGACGATTCGATTCAGAATCGATTTTCGATTCAAAGAGCTCTGAGAAATAGTTATATTACTTAAAAAATGTTTATGTTTAAGAAAATGCAGCTTTACAAGGTTAATCAAGTGATTCTAAAGATGTAAATTTACTTATCTGCTTTGCTCGTTCTGAGTTGACTGGCAGTTTAGCGAAGCACTGGTCAGTAGTCGGCAGAGACCGCTGCTCCGCTTCTTGTAGTGCCGGGTGATGGCGTAGCATGTGGGCTTGCGGATTTGAAGTGATTCCGAAGTACTTAACTTTCATTTTGCAGATTTTGCACACTGCATGAGTCATGTCAAGCTCCTTCTTAAGCCCCTTTCACACCGGGGCTGCTTCCGGTTGCTCCCAGTTGCGCCGTGCGACGCCGCGTGGAAGCAACTCGGTGCCGAGACGATGCAGCTCGGCGCCACAACAGCGCGAGGGGCGCAAAGGAGGAAGCAAGTCGGGTGCCGAAAAATTAAACGTGTTTCATTTTTTTTGGCGTACTCTGCTTGACGCAGAAAGGAAGTGGTTCCAGCGCAAGCAGGGGCAAAGAGGCGTTACCCGGCGTGACTCGAAGCCACACCCTCGAAAGACCGCACTACTCGGCGCCATTTCGTGATTGCACATTGCTGCATTGTTCATCTGTATATAAACGTTGGATTGTGCATGTAGTACACCGTTATTGATTTTTGTCCCACTGGACTGTATTGTTTTGGAACTTTTATCCTGCTGGAGGCTGCTGCAGTATTTTTAACTCGCTGGAGTTTCCTCTGCTGCAGTTTTTTATTTTTTTTATCTCGCTGGAGTCTCATCCCGCCACAAGCCGTTTTATCCCGCCGGACTCTGCCGAACTTTTCACCCACACACTTCTTCCTGCAATAGCTTGCCTCCTTCTGTGTTCCTCTTCTTCTCTCAAGCGCTCTGATTCTACCACGGCATCAACTAATGCTCTCAGGGCATTCAGATGCTGCAGAAGTGCAGCTTTTACATGAGGACTATAAAACGACATGATCTGTTTCTGCAAAAACAGTTCAGTACTTCCGAGGGCAGCGAGGTGTGTGTACTGTGTTCCGAAAACAGACTGGATGAGAGGCAGAAAATGAGGCTATTTAAAGTTTAGAGTGAGGGGGAGCAACTGGCAGCACCTGGCAAAACTCACAGCGCAACGAGACGTCATTGGGCGCAAGCCGACACACCGGCAATTAACTCCAAATGTAGACCACACAATAACTCTGAAGTTAACTTGGGTAATGTCTTCATCTAGACACCTAACCTCAGATCAGTTACTTGGAAAGTTCATACTACTCAGAAAATATCTGATCTGTGTAGGTAAAAGCACAAAAGAGCGTGATTCAAAAGGAATGTAAATGTAGAATAAAGTTCAGAGTTGGACTCAAACTGGGATTCTGCCATGAGACAGAACCGTTCATTGAGACACACATCACACAGTGCTTGTAATGATTTTCTTAGGCTCATAACCAGGGTGAACTAGGTATGAATCCTTTAGGTGTATTGATTAGTAGTTGCATCATGTGACATATGTGTCTATGCTGGTTCTAGGCTGATCTTAGTGTGAACCTGCAGGATGACAGCAGCTTCTTCTATGGTGTTTCCAGTCAATATGAGAGCCCTGAGAACATGATCATCACCTCATCTACCAAAGTCTGCTCATTTGGCAAGCAGGTGGTCGAGAAAGTAGAGGTAAGACAAAGATATTATGTGGCTTTCATGTACATGTTTTATTCGGGTCACTGGGTGCTGAATGGGTCGGGCTGTTCCCACCACTATTTTACAGCAAGTGTAGCTAGGATGACCAAACAGGTTGGACCTGTGGTTGTACTTTTGTAGGTCAGTACCAGGGTTATGAAGCATTGTATCTTACACAAGCTGTATAGATTAATTAACATGCACCTTCCAAGGTCTGCCTGAATGAAAAGGCAGGAAGAGTTTAGAGTGTGAAATCATGGAATCAAAGTTCAAGCTTACAAGATTAAGAGGTGTCCAGATTTGGCATATAATGGCTACATATTTATGTAAATATATCATTTCTGAAGCAGCATGGAACTGCACTATGTGACAGTCAACTGACAGCAAAGTATAATGGAGACATGGAACATTACTGCTCAGTGCTTCACTGTGACATCAGCAGAACAGCCACAGGTCTTTATTTGCATCATTTCCATAGCCTTATTTGTTCAAGATATGATTCATGTACAGAAGAATGTTCCACTTATTTTGAAATATTACTTGTCATATAAAAATGTCTTTGCCACATACAGGTTTAATAACACACTGTGCACTCCCTGTCATGTGTGATAGTGAAGAGGGTGCATTTTATTTTAGTTTTATGCAGTTCTGTTTGTGTCAGCATACATCTAACACTGTGCCAGAGCTTTGGTCATGATAGATTTTAGATTTAGTTTGATTGTATGGCTGGTATTTGTTAATAGCCAAAGCAGATGGTCACCCCACTGAGGCTGGTCTCCTTTAAATTTCTTCCTTTAATCAGCAAACCACCGAGGAAGTTTTTCCTGACCACTGTTGCCAGTGTGCTTGCTCAGATGGTTGGCAAGCTTAGACTTTACTCATGTAAAGCACCTTGGGTGACATCTCTCTTGTGATTGGTGCTGTACAACTAAACTGAAATTGAACTGGATTGAATGCAATGATTGTACACAATCAAATGATTATCCTGATTCTCTTCTGCAATTCCAGCAAGTTTACCTAAAAGAATTCCGAATGATATCTGGTCCTTGTCAGCATTATTGGCATCTCTAAATTTTAAGAACAAAATTTTAAATATGTTTAAAAATAAATGAAAATTAAACAACTGTATGTATGGCAGTGCCCTGCGATAGACTGGTGTCCTCTCCGTGGTGTACCCTGCCTCACCCCCTATGACTGCTGGCATAGGCTCCAGCCCCCTGTGATCCTTGATTAGAGTAAATGGGTATAGAAAGTGAATGATGAACGAATATACATTAATAAGATTTTTTTAAATGTCCAAAGTTACTGAATAGCGTGCAAACATCCTTTAATTTAGTGATTAAAAACATCAAAATGTGTGTGACAGTTATTGGCGCCCTGTACAGTAAATCTTCACTTTCACAGCAAGTTTTGCACAAGTCAGGGGAAGGATATATGAAGTTTTCCAAGTCACTGAATGTGATTTGCATCAATCTTTATGAAAAACAAACACAATGATACTGTACAGTAAATCTGTCTAGAGTAAGTAGTTCTCAAAACTGAATGACAGGAACACAGGAACCAGCAGGACCCTAAAAACTTTGCTCATTTTTCTGTTGTATAGATTTCAGCATTATCTAACACCTCTGACTCTGAAAGCTTTTCCCATAGGTCTGTCAATCTGATAGGCTGAGTACTCAGAGGTATAAATATCATAAATGAGATAGGAGAGAAGCCATCAAAGCACCTATGACAATAGAGTTTTGATGCTGGGATTGGGGGGGACAACAGCTTCATGGTAGAGCAGAACAGAGGTTTTTCCTTTAAAACAAGACGTGAAAATAATGAGAAGGGTGGACATACAGTAGTGTTCAGAATAATAGTAGTGCTATGTGACTAAAAAGATTAATCCAGGTTTTGAGTATATTTCTTATTGTTACATGGGAAACAAGGTACCAGTAGATTCAGTAGATTCTCACAAATCCAACAAGACCAAGCATTTATGATATGCACACTCTTAATGCTATGAAATTGGGCTATTAGTAAAAAAAAAAAGTAGAAAAGGGGGTGTTCACAATAATAGTAGTGTGGCACTCAGTCAGTGAGTTTGTCAATTTTGTGGAACAAACAGGTGTGAATCAGGTGTCCCCTATTTAAGGATGAAGCCAGCAACTGTTGAACATGCTTTTCTCTTTGAAAGCCTGAGGAAAATGGGACATTCAAGACATTGTTCAGAAGAACAGCGTAGTTTGATTAAAAAGTTGATTGGAGAGGCGAAAACTTATACGCAGGTGCAAAAAATTATAGGCTGTTCATCTACAATGATTTCCAGTGCTTTAAAATGGACAAAAAAAAAAAAAAAAAACTGAGACGTGTGGAAGAAAACGGAAGACAAACTTCAAAATGGATAGAAGAATAACCAGAATGGCAAAGGCTCACCCATTGATCAGCTCCAGGATGATCAAAGACAGTCAGTCTGGAGTTACCTGTAAGTGCTGTGACAGTTAGAAGATGCCTGTGTGAAGCTAATTTATTTGCAAGAATCCCCTGCAAAGTCCCTCTGTTAACTAAAAGACGTGCAGAAGAGGTTACAATTTGCCAAAGAACACATCAACTGGCCTAAAGAGAAATGGAGGAATATTTTGTGGACTGATGAGAGTAAAATTGTTCTTTTTGGGTCCAAGGGCCACAGACAGTTTGTGAGACGACCTCCAAACTCTGAATTCAAGCCACAGTTCACAGTCAAGACAGTGAAGCATGGTGGTGCAAGCATCATGATATGGGCATGTTTCTCCTACTATGGTGTTGGGCCTATATATCGCATACCAGGTATCATGGATCAGTTTGGATATGTCAAAATACTTGAAGAGGTCATGTTGCCTTATGCTGAAGAGGACATGCCCTTGAAATGGATGTTTCAACAAGACAATGACCCCAAGCACACTAGTAAACGAGCAAAGTCTTGGTTCCAAACCAACAAAATTAATGCCTTGCAGATGTGAAGAAATCATGAAAAACTCTGGTTATACAACTAAATACTAGTTTAGTGATTCACAGGATTGCTAAAAAAGCAGTTTGAACATAATAGTTTTGAGTTTGTAGCGTCAACAGCAGATGCTGCTATTATTGTGAACACCCCCTTTTCTACTTGTTTTTTTAATAATAGCCCAATTTCATAGCCTTAAGAGTGTGCATATCATGAATGCTTGGTCTTGTTGGATTTTTGAGAATCTACTGAATCTACTGGTACCTTGTTTCCCATGTAACAATAAGAAATATACTCAAAACGTGGATTAATCTTTTTAGTCACATAGCACTACTATTATTCTGAACACTACTGTACATTTGACAGTATTTTGTGTTAATTTTGTACTCTTTACAGCCACAGTTTGACATTCAAAAGCTTGACAGCACAGACTTTTCTTGTGTGTTTCTGAAATATTTGCACACTATTGTACAGCAGAATGTCAACTTAGATATAACAGTAGACTGCATATAATACATGGTTACATACAGTATATAGTTAACTGTCTGGACAGATAATTCATTCTTGACCATGTCAAAAATCTCCATTCCATCTCTGACAAATGAAAAGTGTTTGTTTTTGAGACGGATTCCAGTCAGTCACACTGATCTGTGGTCAGCACACTGATGTGACTCACAGCTGTTGCCACCATGTCTAACTGTTATGTTTCCTGTTAACAAGACAAAACTGTGGCCCTGCCCCCACCTGATTCTGATTAATCGTACAATTTAAGCACATACACAGATCCCTAGGTAGAGCATTCTGCCTCAGCAGGCCACATGATGATATTTAATGGGTACATCATTTGATTATGGATGTCACGATAAATATGTTTATTGTCATATCTGCCATGCCATATGCTGCATTAAGTTTATTATATTACCCAGATTACAGCTGATCACATAGATGTTCATATCTAATGTGGCCCATTGAGTTTTAGTGGAATGTTTGTGGTCCTTTTTCATTTTCCACAGGATTCACATTGCATTCTGTCATGTTTTAAAAATCTCTTTGAAGATGGTACATGCATATCAGAGGGGGAGTATTATTCACTCTTTCAGCATGATGATACAGGTGTCTTAACACCAGATATCAAGGCTTGTGGCCCAAAACACTCCACACAAGTGATGCATCCTAAAATTTGTTTTTATGCCTCTGAGAAACAACCTGTTTTTGTACTTCCTGCTTTAAAAAGAAACAAGCTTCTGCAAAGCTCTGCGCTCTCTACAAAGGGAGACAGAGCTTTACCCTATGGTCAGAGTGACTACAAATGAGAGTAACGAGTAGTTGTCATTTCTCACTCGAAGGGCATTCCCGGGCGTGGCCTCCTCATGGTGACTTGGTTTTATTGTGCACAATGTTTAATGGTAGATTATAAAAGACAGGGAAGCCCACAGCTGTCACTGTGAGCTTTGACTTGCTTTACTACTTGATGGTACCAAAGCTTGATTGATTGCTTCAGTAAAACGTGTCACAGTGACGTTCCTGCATCACTTGTTAGCATGATGTCCTGTAAATCACCTCAAAGGTATTATCTACTAATGAAAACAACATTTTTAGCTTTAATATAATGAAGGCAAAGCCTTTGACTAAGCAGTATTTTTTGCTATTGAAAAATATTGATGTTTGATTGAAATACTGTAAAATTTGAAGGTTATTTTATTAATTTTCTTCATGGGTTGATGATTTTACAACAAAACATATATATTTTCCTGACATGTGAAACTGACAACATGTATAACATGTATTAAATTGCAATTATAAATATACTGTGAGATATTTAATGACAATATCATAAAACAACATTTTAATTCAATGAAACTACATATGTATGCTATGTACAATGTAGAAATATTCATTACAGGACCCCTAATTATAAATAAGCAACAAATTAGTAACAGTTCACAGGATTTCTAAAAGTAAAATGTTCATTATAGTACCTGCCATTATGAATAAGCAACAGATTACTAACAGTTCTTACAAAAACATCTTCCATCGGCTTAAGTTATTTTGTTTGAAGGCGTAAACAGCGTATGTCATACTGACATCACTTAAATTGGCAGTCTCCGTGTCACATCGTTCACCATTTTCATAAAATAGACTTCTTGTCTATTTTGGTTCCGCCTAGCTGTAGGCATAGTGATCTCTGTAAAATTCCCACTCTGACTGAAAATGAAGGCCAACATGTCACTTTGCCTCGGAAGAATTTGGAGGTTTATTGAGATGTTATCTGTAGAAAGTATCCTGTTGGTGTGTGAAGGTCTTCTGAATTGAACAGGTTTCATTAAACTGTTTAATAAATTCTGTTTGAACTGGGGTTGACTGTAACAGTTGTGGAGCTAGAGTCTTTGATCCATAGGGACTGTTTGTTGAAGTTCTCCTGAGGCATCATAAATTCAGCCAGGAAATGTTTGGAAGACTGGTCACTTTGCGATAAGGGAGGTTGAGAGGATTTTGGTGCTTGACACCAAGTCAAGTGATAAAACAGTTATTCAGCTTAAGACATTCTGACGTTTGAAAAGCCTAGAGAGTCAGTTTTTGGTTAAAAGTAGAAAATTAAGCCAACTTTTGATTCTGCAAAGATTTGTCTGTGGCCATATTCACTTCAGATCCATTATGTTACACATAATTTTTTTCTTCTTTTTATCTGTTCCTAGACAGAATATGCACGATTTGAGAATGGGCGTTACATGTTTCGAATCCATCGATCCCCGTTATGTGAATACATGATCAACTTCATCCACAAGCTTAAGCACCTGCCGGAAAAGTACATGATGAACAGTGTGCTGGAGAACTTCACCATTCTGCAGGTACACACAGTGCAGCGCATCCGTGCAGGAAATTTCAGTTTCACTTTGAATGCATGTTATAGTTCTGACGTGGTGTTGTTCTTGTTGTCCTTTCGGCTGCTCCCGTTTTTGTTCAGTATCACCGAAGAGGATACAGTCAGATCCGCATTGGTATTTGGTACAAGTTTTACACTGGATGCCCTTCCTGACACAACTCCAGTTTTACCTGGCGAAACACACACTGGTGTTCCAAAGAGGTCTCCCATTCAAGTTCTAACCAGATGCCGCATTGCTTAGCTTCTGAGATCAGACGGGATCAGACTTACACAGAGCAGACCGGCTGCATAGTTCTGACGTGGTATAAAACATGCAATACTTTATTAACACAGGCAAAACCCAAGTCTCAAGAAAGTCCCAGCTCTCTCTTCTGTCACTTTGCACAGTTGGCCTACCTAAGTCACTCCTCAACTGTCCAGCTGGTTCTGACCTCTGGGCCAACAGTCCTCGAGGGCTTGTCCAAATGATAATTCTGTTAATTGATTGGAATCTGAATTTTTGGAGATATGAAGATGTGTTGTACATAAGGAGTTCATCTTGATTTAGGATAAGCTGAAATATACAGTATCTGCACGCATACACCGTCCATCATCCGTGTCGTTCAACTTATGCCAATATTAAATGATAAAACAAATGGCCATGTGAGTTTTCATGTTGTATATTCCTATAAGTGAGGGACGTGACATGGACATTTTGAATGAAAACCTTCTATGTCATGAACAGTGGTGGGAAATTCTGTCAGCTCGTTTCCTGTCATTACCGATAGGCACATTTTCTCTTACACGCTCAACAATTCTCAACTTTATTTATACCTCATATTTCATTGGTTTGTTTAGACTGTTTATGTGAATAAAAAGACAGGAAGTGAAAATGGGCTTCACTCATGTCATGTTAGCAAAGGCTAGGCTTAGCTCACTCAATGAAAACATTTAGACCCCAGCATATAAACAAATAATGTACGTTCTTGTGTGCATACAAACCCTGTTTCAAAGCACTTGGTGACATAATGAGTCCCCATGATGGGTTCCTTTTGAAAGGAATTATGGAACAATGTTCCAAAACATGGGTGTTGCAAAGGTTTCAGAATGTTTTGGAAAAGTGTTTCAAGTTTGCATCCCTAATTTATAGCACTCATGAAAAGTTCTGCTATCAAATAAAATGTGTGTGTGCGCGCGTGCGTGCCTGTATGAATGTTTGTTCAATTAAGAAAACCTAATTGCATATTCTCTTTAGAAAAATCCTGTTATTTTCCATTCAGAGTGCATTGTTTCAAAGCAAGACTCACCAAGACCATTTTGCCGCAGCTGTTGCCATTGCGAAGTGATGTTGCACCCTTGTGGCCAACTTTGAAAGGTGTTGTGTGGACATCTGTCAGAAAAGGTGTGAAACAGGAAAGGTTTTCCACACACACTGTAAAAAATAATCTGTTGTTTACAGTGGTGAGCACAGTTCCGATAATCCGATAACAGATAATTATCTAAGATAATGTTTTCATTATCAGATTATCTTTTTAGATAACTTTAAAAACCATTATCGGACTAATTATTTTCCGATACATTTTTGTCCAATAACTTTTGACTGATAACATAGTAAACAAAGGTGAACAGTGACAAACACTTAAAATTTAAAATCAATTGAGCACCTACCTGTTAAAAGTTTCCTAACAGATGCATAGTTCTACCCTCTGCAAACAGAAGAGAGCTGCTTTCAGAAGAAAAACACACACACACACACAAAAAATAATAATTTCCTTTAACACGTCATCCAGAGGCATACATTTTTAACTTATGGTTCAAATTTTACCCAAACTAATTTTGGACAAGTTATTTAAAATTACCTTCATGTCTGATGTTTTATAAAGTGAAAATATCAGATATGTGTTTTAGTTTTAAAGTAATGTGCTAATTTTAAGGTTTTAGTGAGCACATGCTGTGCCCAGCAGTGCATTATGGGTAGGATAGTCTAATCTCAGTATGTTCACGACAGGACAAATGCATTTCAGACACTCTGTTCAGGCTCCACGGACAGCAGCATTAAACTCTAGTGCCTAAAACTCTGGTGAATATATTCTCTGGGTTTATAGACATTATTGTATTTGCGTTTGTTAAATTCCACACATCTTAAATGTAGCAGACACGGATTATCTGGGATTTTGTTTTGGCAAGTTTGTCAGGCCTCTACTGCCATCTACTGGCCAGTAGTGTTCATGGCAGTATTCGCCCTAAGTACTAAGCGTCTGGGCACTAGTAGATGGCAGTGTTCTATTTATTTTTACAAATTAAGTTTAAAAAAAAAAACAACAAAAAAATAACATTACAAGACAGCTCTGCAGTGTTTGCACAGGCACAGTGCGAGCAGTTGGACACTTGTAGTCCCTCAGCAGCAGGATAACCTCACGACGGCCGACCAGAATAATATCAAACAGGTTTGATTTTCATTTGACCATACGATCGGCGATCAGGAGGTGGTCGTGAGATGTTAAATGCAGCTTGTTACTCCATGTACACTATATGATGCAGGATGCCCGATTAACCTGAAACTCGGTCCAAACATTTCTCACACGCATAAAAAATCATCTGAAAAAGGGCCAAAACTCGCACAGTGTAAAGCCAACATTTATGTGTAAAGACAATATTGAGTGCACGTTTTACAACATCATCAAACGTGCGCACGGCACTAATAAAATGAGCACACATTCTCTCCACATGCAAAACATTAAAAATGCCTGTTTTTACAAATAAAAAATGGAATATTTTACAAAAGCACATTTATCTGTAAACACCAACACACATTAACATGTTGGTTTACATAATGAATGACTGAACCAATCAGGGTTTAGCAGAGGCACTTTTACCCAGAATCCTTTGCGATCTGTCTGTGTTTGTTACAAAACCTCAGAATTAGTGCATTATTCAACATTAAAAGATATATGTTATATTTTAACTTTGTACAATTGACAGAATTGACATTAATGGAGTTATTCTATCGATATTAATGTTATTTATAAATCAAAACCATAAGTCAGCATGACTTTATTTTCCAAGACCTCCGCCTGACCGGCGCGTTGTGATTGATAGAGAGCTGCCTTTACAGCTGCTGTTAGGGTGCCTCTGTGCTGGAAATGGTGTAGTAAACAAGAGCTTCCAGCAGGGCAGGATGTTCAAAGACAAAAGTGTGGCCTCACTGTTTAGGTCTGTTGTCACTTTTAATATTACTAGAAGCTCTTGTGGTGTTAAAACTCAAATTCAGTTTATTAGTAGTTACAAATGTACCAGAGACAACATTGGAGGTTATTGGTTATCTGTAACTTCTGATACATTTTGGGGTGGTTTATCGTTTTATCTTTATCAAAGATAACTTTTCAGTTATCTGATTATCTGTTATCAAAGTTAATTTTTTGGTTATCTGTGCCCACCACTGGTTGTTTATATGGTATTTAAAAAAAAAAGGCAGGTTATATTTTGGAGGATACGGCAAACAAGCACATAGCGATATTTGGCCGGATCTCCTCACTGATTGGCTAGTTCAAATGACATCATCGTAGAGTTTATTTCAACGTGGCGGAGCCCTCTGCAAAGTTGAACTGGACGATATTTCGCCGTATGCGGCACCGGCAAAATGGCGGGTTGCGCTGTTTTGCCGGCCATCTAAATTTATTCACGACAGAACGCCGTGGTCCGGCAGGAACTTAAAGGCGATCAGAGTTTAAGATCTCCTTATTTCACATTCATGATAGTAGCTCAATATTGGTGATTTTCATTATTGAAAAAAATTGGCATATTTTACCATTCACTATTTTCAGTGGTGGCCTGATCGAAGGTTTTGCAGACATGACACTGACAGAGAAAAAACAGGATAAACACGTGCCGACGTGGACTTCTGTATTTTCGTTTTTATTCTGTCTTGAACTTTGTTTATCATCCCCGCCCTACACAGAAAATTATCAAGACTGCAAAAATTATTTCCACCGTGCCCAAAATTATTGATGGGCGCAGCAGTGGAAATAATTTTGGGCATGGTGGAAATAATTTTCGCCACACAGTAGAAATAATTTCGGGCATGGCTATGCCATGTTTTTGAGCTGCTTTTAGCATCCGAGAATCCCTCGAGCTGCTTTTAGCATCTGAGAATCTCTCCGACAGTAGGTGATTTTCTGTTGCGATTCAAACGGCTGCATGGCACCCAAAACAGCATTTAAAGATGAAAAATTAGCACCAACACTCAATGCCGAGGGCGCTGCAACACTCAGTGCTGAGGACACCGCCATGTTGAAATACCCTCTACGATGACGTCATTTGAACTAGCAAATCAGTGTGGAGATCGGTCAAATATAGCTAGGTGCGTGTTTGCCGTATCCGGCAAAATATACACTTCGTAAAAAAATGGCAGCTAAGGTTGCCATAATAATTCTGAAAATATGTAAACTCCTTTGGAGAACAACCTGTAAACTTTATGGTATGAAGCTGTTGTAATTTACATTTTAAACAGTCAGTCCAACAACATTTTTTTTTTTTTTTTGCTAAATTGTTACCATGTTTTTAAACTATTTCTGTAGCATTTCAATACAATTGTTATACACTATTCCATCTTGTGCAGGGTCACCACAGGTTTTGTAGGGGATCCAGCTGTTTTTTCTGCTCCAGCTGTATAAAGTGAATAGGCCTCAGGCAGCCTTGAACATGGGATGTTTCACTTGGGAGACAAACCCATTTATTGTTTACCCAACTCTGCTGCCACACAAAAGGAACTACTCTGAAAATATAATGAACTGTATATTATATTGCCATATTAATATAATTTTACTGCATTTATACAAAGTATGTTAATATGAGTTCTGAAAAAGGATTAAAAAAAAAGAAGATTCTGCAGTTCATTACATTTTCAGACTAATGCATACCATGTGACTGAATGGCAGTCACAAGCAATGTCCCCAGTTCAAGGCTACCTGTACCCCATTGTTCTTTTGTTGATGTTTTACAAATTACAATGGTTTTATACTATACAAGTTACAGGTTATTATGTAAAATTATTCACATATTTTTTTACAGAATTATTCTGGCAACCACAGCTGCCAGTACGCCCCTCCCCAAATACAAACAACCAAACAAACCAAAACCAGAGTTTTTATGTTGTTGTTTTTTTGTTTGTGTTTTTTAACAGTGCCGTTATATTTGTCTGAATAGCTTAACAGGTGGTAGCAATTGTGTCACCAAGTATGAACATTGTGCTTTTTTTTCCTGCCTTCTTGCAGAGTTGCAACATTTTGTTCATTCTCCTGTGTGTTGGACTTGAATTTAGCCATATGCTTCACTTAGACCAGTGCATCGAATAGACTGTAACACAGTTGTCTTCAGGCCCAGTGTTCAAAGACATTGGTGTCCCTGCTGCATTCCTACTGACTGAGGGACAATGGAGATATTGAGCCCACGCTGCCGACTGCATGGCAGCACGTCAGGTCTCTCAATAGGCTGATTTAGCTCATATTAATGATGAACAATGCATAAACACACATACATGTGCACACTGACACAATATAGCACACTCTGACTTTGCAAGTCACAGCACAATGTGTCAATATCCTTCACACAAGTCCTCTATTCAGTGATATGCAGAGCAGTTGAGCATAAGTTGTGTGTTTCTTTGATAGTTTTTAGATATTCTGTCTTTGTGGATACAGATAAGCTTTGGTTATGTGCTGCTCTGAACCAACATCCATATGTGGACAGTCCAAGTGGCACAGGTATCACTTGGTTTTAAGGATATTTTCATGCAATATTTTTATGAACATATATTTGTAATCTGAATTACTGGCCGAAATTATCAAAAGCATCCAATCTCACAGTTAAAAACAAAATCAAATCAAATCAACTTTATTTATAAAGCACTTTAAAAAAAAGCTGCAGCTGAAACAAAGTGCTGTACACAAGGGGACATAAAAGGCAACAAACCACAAAGTACACAAAAAAAGCAAACAAAAAAATTAAAACTAAAACAAGTAAAAACAGTTAAAACAACCAAAACAGATCGAGAATCTCATTCTAGGTTAAAAGCCAGTACATAAGTGGGTTTTAAGATTAGTTTTAAAAACAGAAAATGAAGAGGCCTGCCTGATGTGGAGTGGTAAATCGTTCCACATCTTTGGAGCCACAACAGAAAAGGCTCGATCCCCTCTGAGCATAGGCTTTGCACCTCGGCACCTCCAGGAGGAGCTAATCAGCTCACCGGAGGTGGCGAGCAGGGGTGTAAAGATGAAGCAGCTCAGAAAGGTTATGAAGAATGAGAGTTAATGAAGATGATGACTTGAAAGAACACAATGTAAACTTCACCAAGGCCCAACAGTCCTGTTTATCTGTCCTTAACCGAAATGAACCAATACAAATAACACAGAAATCTGTGAGACGTGGAAATTTTTTTTTGCAGGGCTCCTCTATAATGTTAGGTGTTCGTCCTGGGCCCATTGCCCACTCTCACCACCATGTTTCATGAAGATTACTTCAGTCCTTTTTGAGTAATCCTTGCTAATAGACAGGAAATGAGAAAAAGCCCAAACACACAAAAAAGAAAAACCAACTAGATCTGTGCTATTATTCAGATTTACTTGTTATGGGTTCTTATTTGGTCCATACCCCATCCTTCCACTAATTTTCATGAAATTTTCTTTCAGTAGTTTCTGAGTAATGCTGCAAAAAGCAGGTCAGGTCACGGATCATCCACTGGCCCAGTGCGCCAACCACACCACAAAGCCACCCCAAGTCCTGGATGACAATCACCCAGACACAACTGGTAATAGCCATCAATCTGCTACATACAGGGAAAGCATGGACATCAGCTTGGACTTCTCCACTCGCTGGAGTCCTCAACACTGAGGCAACTGTGTGCTGGATTATGTTCAGAAAAAAATGCATCACATGTTCAAAATGGCACAGCTGAAGTTTCCTCAAAATGACGTTCATACTCCTTATCCAAGTCTTTAGAAGTAACTGTCCGTTACATTCCGGCAGTACCCAAAGATCCTCTGAAGAGACCTGGTACCAAACAAATCTAGTCATCACCTTAGGTCACAGGTAAGCGTCCAAGTCTCACAGCCATACAGGAAGACAGGAAACACCAGGACCCTAAAAACTTAGATCTTTGTATGTCTTCTGCAAAGACTTCAGCATCACCAAACACCTCTGTCCAGCAACCTCATGACTCCATAAGCTCTTCCTAAGTGTCTCTCAATCTGAAAGACAGAAGACCCGGGTCAAAAGGTGCTCCCCAAAAACTACGTAGTTTGCAACGGTAACAAGCATGTACAGCCGGGTCTTTATGCCACGTCATTTACCTTGGAAATCATAAATCATGACTGGGAATGATACCGCACCTGAGACAAATGTGTTTCAGTTTCCAAATAACACCACAAGTCGTAAAATAAGATAGACACATCCAAGATTTTGCACTTCAAAAATACTCAATCCACCAAAAAGAAATTACATTAGTGTTTTAATTTATTGCTACTGTAGCACTGTGTAGACGTTGTTAGCAACATCTACTGGGTTAACAAATAATATTAGCGCACCAATTGATAAACAACACCTGATACTGTATTTCATGCATAAAAATGCCATAGCAACACATCCATAGACTGCAGAAGGCCAGCAATGTTTGCACAATTTATTAAATTGGACACAAAAAAAGAAGTGCTTAAAAAACAGTAAAAACTATGGCTTTGACTGTTGCTACTTGGAGTAGCCATCTTTGATTGTGAACTTGTGGGTTGGAAGGAGTTGATGAATTGAAATTCTGACTTCAGGAGACACTGCTGGGGAGGTTTAACTGGGAAATTCCAACCTCTGAGTACAAATGGAGTGCTCCAGTAATTCCCAAGCTGTGTGTGAGAGAGAGAATGTAAGGCGTTGTTGTTAAGTGCGTTAAGCGCCTGATTCTGATGTAATGGTGATGTAGAAATGCAGTCCATTGATAATTTAAGGTTTATTTAGGTGACTCTTCAATAGACTTGTTGAATAAACCTCTGTGTCCCTCCAGGTGGTGACTAACAGGGACACGCTGGAGACCCTCCTGTGCATAGCCTACGTCTTTGAAGTGTCCACCAGCGAGCATGGTGCACAACATCACATCTACAGACTAGTCAAAGACTGACCATCACAGCTGGAACACAGCTGCTCCAGATCCAGCGTAGCACCTCAGTGAGCACCAACAATAAAAACACACACACACAAAAAAATAAAAAACAGACTGCATCATCCATACGCTTCAAGGTGAACCCAAACAGCTCAGTCTGGACCCAGGCAAACACCCTGGAACGTTACAACTGTGGAAGTGGAAACAGGCTTTGTGTGAAATAAAATGAGTACCGTGAAATACTGTGGTCTCTATGCCAAAGGAGCCAAATGTAGCCAAGAAGACCTGCATGAGAAAGTTGTCATTGGTGGTGTTTGTTCTTCTCATTTTACGAGTGCTTGTTTTGATTTTGATTCTTTTACACACATGTATGTGCAGCCAATGTTTGCAGCAGACATGTCTGGCTGCCTCAGGGTGCCACCTAGTGACTCATATGTGAAAGTCATACAAAAACAAAAACAATGGAAGAAAATGTATATTGTTTGAAATTCATATGTTTGCACATCCATGATTTATCTCTGTTTTTTTGGTGTTATTTGAGCATTGTAATTCTGTACAGTGCCACTTCCAACTCCTTAAACTCAGCTATCAAACGGGCTAAAAGGATTTAATAGAGTTATTGTGTACACTGTTTGATGTTTAATGTGAAATGTTTCTTGTATTGTCTTACTGTTTGAAAGTCTGACTACAACAACAGACACATAACACTGCTAACTTGAACTAGATTTGCATCTGTAACATAATTACAGAGTTGTTGGAAATCTAAGTTGTAGTATTTCTTACAAACGTCTGCATTGTTGCTGGGTTTTGCTTATGACTCCAAAATGTGACACATCATTATACAACCCCAATTTCAATGAAGTTGGGATGTTGTGAAAAAGGTAGATAAAAACAGAATACAATGATTTGCAAATCTTCAACCTATATTCAATTGAATACACCACAAAGACAAGATATTTAATGTTCAAACTGATAAACTTTATTGTTTTTGTGAAAATATTTGCTCATTTTGAAATGGATGCCTGCAACACGTTTCAAAAAAGCTGGGACAGTGATTTGTTTACCACTGTGTTACATCACCTTTCCTTCTAACAACACTCAAAAAGCATTTGGGAACTGAGGACACTAATGTTGAAGCGTTGTTCAACAGTCTGGGGTCTCCGTTGTCGTATTTTCAGCTTCATAATGTGCCACACATTTTCAACGGGTGACAGGTCTGGACTGCAGGCAGGCAAGTCTAGTACCCGCACTCTTTTACTACGAAGCCACGCTGTTGAAACACGTGCAGAATGTTGCTTGGATGGCAGCATGTGTTGCTCCAAAACCTGGATGTACCTTTCAGCATTGATGTTGCCATCACAGATGTATAAGTTGCCCATGCCATGGGCACTAACACCCCAATACCATCACAGATGCTGGCTTTTGAACTTTGCGCTGGTAACAATCTGGATGGTCTTTTTCCTCTTTTGTCCGGAGGACATAACGTCCATGATTTCCAAAAACAATTTGAAATATGGACTCATCAGACCACAGTACACTTTTCTACTTTGGGTCTGTCCATTTCAAATGAGCTAGATGTAGCAATGAACTGAGTTAACTGACAATGGTTTTCTGAAGTGTTCCTGAGCCGACGTGGTAAGATCCTTTAAACAATGTCGGTTTTTAATGCAGTGCTGCCTGAGGGATCAATGGTCATGGGCATTCAATGTTGGTTTTTCGGCCTTGCCGTTTACGTGTGGAAAGTTCTCCAGATTCTCTGAATCTTCTGATTATGGACTGTAGATGATGGAATCCCTAAATTCCTTGCAACTGAATGTTGACAAACATTGTTCTAAAACTGCTGGACTATTTTTTCACACAGTTGTTCACAAAGTGGTGATCCTCGCCCCATCTTTGCTTGTGAACGGCTGAGTCTTTAGGAGAATTCCACCTACAAAGCATCAACAATTAGTGTCCTCAGTTCCCAAACACTTATTGAGTGTTGTTAGAAGGAAAGGTGATGTAACACAGTGGTAAACAAATCACTGTCCCAGCTTTTTTGAAACGTGTTGCAGGCATCCATTTCAAAATGAGCAAATATTTGCACAAAAACAAAAAAGTCTATCAGTTTGAACATTAAATATCTTGTCTTTGTGGTGTATTCAATTGAATATAGGTTGAAGAGGATTTGCAAATCATTGTATTATGTTTTTATTTACATTTCACACAACGTCCCAACTTCATTAGAATTGGGGTTGTAATCAAAGTGTGCAGGTTTTTATCCCGATAGCTCACACAGGAAATGTATAATTATTGTCTATATCAAATTAGGACAATGTTTTCAGGCAACTCACAAGCATTACCATGGCTACATATCCTAAATTTAATGTACTGAGTTTTAGGGAAACATCCTTGGGAGTATAAACGTGGGTCAAACGGAGTAAAAAATTCCAGCTACCACACCGCTATCATTGAATTTCGTATACAGTAGCATTCGCGGACTGTGAAAGTTAAGGCTTACAGGGATTGTTTGAAAGGCTTTAAGCCTTAAGCGATGCATACAATAATAACAGGTGCACATTGTGCTGTTTTCAAATGCTCAAACGGAATTTATGGGGTTGAAAGGTGGCTGAAAACACACGATTGCAAGTCTCCGCTGAGTCAACCCAAAGACGGAAAGAAGAAGAAATGTGGTTGTAAACCTCCGTTCATTTTACACAATTTCCCCACAGAAAAGAAAGAGCCAGATGGACGTAAAAGATGGACTAAAACTGTAAGTTTCTTGCACACATTTATTTTATCAATATCCTGAAACTGTGCCAAATTATAATGTGGTTGATGGTGCCGTTTTCGTGCATCGGCTTATGACTGTGATGTCGCTCCATGAATGACGTGGCGTGTAATATTGTAATGTTGACATGTTCTATAAACAAACTGCATGCATGCACATATTGTATGTCTGTCAACTTATCAAAACAAACGTGACACCAAAGAAGTTAAATGTGAGAACCAGACCCTGGACTTTGTCTAACCATCCGTCAGTTGCTTTCAAGGGGTCAGAAATTTGTCTTCAACTATCAAGAAGGATTGGTCGTCATTTTCCACAGCAGCTCTCTTCCTCCTTTGTCAGCACCAACAGTAGTTTCTGTACTGATGCAGCACACGCAAGGGCAGCCAGCTCTTCTTTCCATTTCTGTTTACTGCTGTACACAGTCCGGGTTGTAACAGGCAATCCTCGGAGCTTACAAAAACACTTTAAATCGTCAACTTTCCAGTGGTTGAAATGGTCCAAATCATATCATTCCTCGCTGCTTTCCGCCATCTTTCAATGTGGATTGGTTGCAGAATAATTTAGCGTACCCATAATGCACCGCACGGTCCGAGATGTGCACTTCACTTATTTCTAACCAGATAATCAGGTAAACTGGAAATGAGCACTGCCCTCTGGTGGTAAGGAGACATCATTGCATGTCAGCACTATGAATAATATCAGTGCACACAGACAGTTATTATACAGGGTGAACACAAAAACAGTCCTTGGTTTCAAATGTTTATAATATCAAACGTTATATGAATAATTTTACAATTTTGAAGAAGAATCTGCAAAAAAAGAAAGAAAAAACTTGAGTTTCTGCACCTGTAGATACCAAAATTGTAAAATTATTCATGTAACTTTTGATAATATAAATATTTAACACCAAGGAGTGTTTCTGTGTTCACCCTGTATACCCACTGTGGGAATAAAATTATATCCAAAATCATTTATTTTATTCCCATGTTATCCCATGTGAACTAAAGTTGTGCAAATCCAACTTTTGTAACGAGAGAGAGACATTCAAACAGCAAATCTTAAACCAGTGAGCACAAAACTCATTCTGATCATCTCATGAGGACAAATTCAGGCAAATTTCTGCAATTACAGCAATCAGGAGTCTTACCCCTACACACACACACACACACACACACACACACACACATATATATATACACTGTAAATCTGTGTATCTCAGATAAGTTTGATTTTGAGTATGGTTTTATCAAGACTCTGCAGCCTCCCCCATCCTCCTTAACAGAGTATTGATTATTGTAATTTTAATATTGTCCTCCACCAGACATACTTATTTGCCAGTATCAGATGACTTTTTTTTTTTTTTAGACAATCTAATGTTTCTTGTATCTGGTCTTGGTTACTTCCTTGTAATGGCATACCTACACTCATCACCAGACACTCTTATTAGGTACACCTGTTCAATGCTTTTAAACACAAATACCTAATCAGCCAATCACATGGCAGCAACTCAATACATTTAGGCATCTAGACGTGGTGAAGAGTTGCCCAAGTTCATACTGAGCATCAGAATGGGGAAGAAAGGGGATTTAAGTGACTTTGAACGTGGTATGGTTGTTGGTGCCAGACGGGCTGATCTGCTGGGAGTTTCACACACAATCATCTCTAGTGTTTATAGAGGATGGTCCAGAAAATGAGAAGATATCCAGTGAGCGGCAGTTGTTTGGACGAAAGTGCCGTGTTGATGTCAGAAGTCAGAGGAGAATGGGCAGACTGGTTTAATGGGTGACTGTGTGATGCTATCATGTCAATATGGACCAACAGCTCTGAGGAAAGTTTCCAACACCTTGTTAAATCTATGCCATGAAGATTTAAGGCAGTTCTGAAGGCAAAAGGGGCCCAACCCAGAACTAGCAAGGTGTACCTAATTAAGTGACCAGTGTGTGTGTGTGTTGTGTTGTGTTGTGTGTGTGTGTGTATAGGTCCTAGTTTCCCTAATCCAGGTGAAATGACACTGTCCTTTATTGTGTCCATCATAAAGAGTCTACTGAATCACACTTTGAATATCTCCTTTATTTTTATTTTTTATTTTATATGTGTTTTATTTTTGTAAATTTGTGTTTTTAATGTTAAGCACTTTGGACACCAGTTGGTGCTGTAAAGCGCTTTATAAATAAATGTTGATTGATTGATTGATTGATCCTCACCTGGGACCAATATGCCAAAGGTGGTCCTACCAGGAACTAATGCTCCAGGAACAAGGCTCCCAGGATCACTGGAGCACACAAACCCTCCACCTCGATAAGGTGGCAGTCCAAGGAGAGGAGGATGCCACTGGTTTTCTCCCTAGGGAGGTCCTCCAGGCACGTCCAACTGGGAGGAGGCCCCAGGGAAGATCCTGGACACGCTGGCTTGGGAATACCTCAGAATCCCCCAAGAAGAGTTACAGGACTTGGCCGAGGATTGGAAAATGTGGACTGAATTGCATGGTTTGCTTCCAGACCTGGATAAGTGGTAAAAAAAATTAATGAGTGATTGATATCTTACCAATATACTCAGGGACCACTAGGGGTCACTCACAGACTATCAGTAGTCCACAGACCACTTTTCGAGACAGGCTGCCTAAAGCCACCTTGACACTTGCACAAATTTGATCCCCACACTGGCACGTAATCTCGTGAGACAATGAGTAAACTCATAAACTGTGAAAGGCCCTGCACACAGTGGCACACAGCACTTGCAAGTAGGGTGCGCAATGTTCACGGCTAGTTCACGCAAGTGGAACGAATTTTATGCGTGCCAGAAATTTTGAACATTTCAAAATTTTCTTTGCACACTGGCTTGCAGCCTCACACAGTGTACACAGTTTACTCAGTGGCACGACAAATTGTGTGCCAGTGCACAACGAACAAATTTGTGCAAGTGTCAAGGTGGCTTTACAGGCTATGGTGAATCATCATTGATGACAGTGTAGAAAACCCTACTGACTTGGTCGCACATCCGGGCACTCTGTGAGCTCTTAGCAACACTGGCTGGTGTGTAAGCAGTCTATAGTGGACAATGAAGTTGATGTGAGTTTTTCATTTTCACCACTGTTTTTTTTTCTTAATGCCTCAGCAATGTGAGGACAAACTCACCCACATGGGGTGTGCAGCCAGTACATCCTGAGTGCCGGTCCCAAGCCCGGATAAATGAGGAGGGTTGGATCAGGAAGGGCATCCGGTGTAAAACAAGCCAACCCAACTCTGCAGAAGAATCGAATTTCCATACTGGATTGGTTGCGGCCCGGGTTAACAACGTCTGCCACCAGTGCTGTTGCCCAACAGGGTGCCAGTGGAAATTGGGCTACTGCTGGGCGAAGACGACAAAGAAGAGGAGGAGAGCGTTTCCACAAACAGCGGGAGAAGAAGAAAACTAGAAGGGTGGAAATAAGAGTGGGGACTTTGAATGTTGGTAGTATGACTGGTAAAGGGAGAGAGCTGGCTGATATGATGGAGAGGAGAAAGGTAGACATATTGTGTGTGCAAGAGACCAAGTGGAAGGGAAGTAAGAGCAGGAGCATCGGCGGTGGGTACAAGTTGTTGTACCATGGTGAGGACAGGAAGCGAAATGGTGCTGGGATAATTTTAAAGGAGTATGTTAAAAGTGTGTTGGAGGTTAAGCGAGTGTCTGAGAGGGTGATGAGTATGAAGTTGGAAATTGAAGGGGTGATGATGAATATCATCAGTGCATATGCCCCACATGTAGGTTGTGAGATGAAGGAGAAAGAAGATTTCTGGAGTGTGTTAGATGAGGTGGTGGAGAGTGTACCCAAGCATGAAATAGTGGTGATAGGAGCGGACTTCAATGGGCATGTTGGTGAAGGGAACAGAGGTGATGAGGAAGTAATGGGTAGATATGGTATCAAGGATAGGAATGGGGAAGGACAGATGGTAGTTGATTTTGCAAAAAGGATGGAAACTGCTGTGGTGAATACCTACTTTAAGAAAAGGGAGGAGCACAGTGTAACATATAAGAGTGGAGGAAGGTGCACACAGGTGGACTACATTCTTTATAGGATATGCAAGCTAAAAGAAATCAGAGACTGTGAGGTTGTGGCAGGAGAGAGTGTCGTTAGACAGCATAGGATGGTTGTTTATAGGATGACTTTAGAGGTAAAGAAGAAGAAGAGAGTGAGAGCTCACCAAAGGATCAGATGGTGGAAGCTGAAGGAGGAAGACTGTTGTGTGAAATTTAGCGAGCAGGTGAGAGAAGCACTGGTTGGAGGGGAAGCAATTTTGGACAACTGGAAAAGTACCGCAGATGTGGTGAGGGAGACAGCTAGGACAGTACTGGGTATGACATCTGGACAGTGGAAGGAAGACGAGGAGACTTGGTGGTATGGTATGGCTAGCATACTTGTACAGTTTTATTTTACGCTTTTTACTCTTTTAATTCATTTTATTAGTAATTGGAGCGGGCCGCGGCCTCAACTTTACCTAAATTCTGGGTCTTTTAGTGAAGTTTAGGGCTAGTGGCCAGCGATCACCTTAGTATTTCTCTGTTTTTCTTGTTGTTTAATGCTGACAAATTATACAGTATTTCTTGTCTTTCTGATGCCTGATTCTGTTTTTTCTCTCTGTTTAAGGTGCAGCTCCATCCAGAGATGGGAGTTGTGTTCATGTTGGCGATCCTCCTGTCCTGTGCGCCAATTGCATTTCTTGTATATTCGTCCGTGAATTGTTCTGTGAATTGTTCTGTAATTTATGCTTTGTAGCATGGCCCAAGCAGATGGTCACCCCTTTGAGTCTGGTCTGCTTGAGGTTTCTTCCTCAGAGGGAGTTTTTCCTTACCACTGTTGCTCTGGGGGTTGTTAAGGTTAGACCTTACCTGTGTGAAGCGCTTTGAGGCAACTCTGTTGTGATTTGGCGCTATATAAGTGAAAATAAATTGAAATTGAAATTGAAAAAAAAGGCTGGATGATGTGGTGAGAGTAAATCAGGAAGTACAAGAGATTAGTAAGGAAGACGTGAGGGCAGCTATGAAGAGGATGAAGAGTGGAAAGGCAGTTGGTCCAGATGACATTCCAGTGGAGGCATGGAAATGTCTAGGAGAGATGGCAGTAGAGTTTCTAACCAGATTGTTTAATAAAATCTTGGAAAGTGAGAGGATGCCTGAGGAGTGGAGATTAAGTGTGCTGGTTCCTATTTTCAAGAACATGGGTGATGTGCAGAGCTGCAGTAACTACAGAGTCATAAAGTTGATCAGCCACAGCATGAAGTTATGGGAAAGAGTAGTAGAAGCTAGGCTTAGAAAACAGGTGAAGATCTGTGAGCAGCAATATGGTTTCATGCTGAGAAAGAGCACTACAGATGCAATGTTTGCTCTGAGAATACTGTTGGAGAAGTACAGAGAAGGCCAGAAAGTGTTACATTGTGTGTTTGTGGACTTAGAAAAAGCTTATTACAGGGTGCCAAGAGAAGAGCTGTGGTATTGTATGAGAAAGTCTGGAGTGGCAGAGAAGCATGTTAGGGTAGTGCAGGACATGTACAAGAATAGTGTGACAGTGGTGAGATGCGCAGTCGGAATGACAGACTCATTCAAGGTGGAGGTGGGATTACACCAAGAATCAGTTCTGAGTCCTTTCTTGTTTGCAGTGGTGATGGACAGGTTGATGGATGAGATCAGACTGGAGTCCCCATGGACTATGATGTTTGCAGATGACATTGTGATCTATAGTGAGAGTAGAGAGCAAGTTGAGTCTAGTCTGGAAAGGTGGAGATATGCTTTGGAGAGAAGGGGAATGAAAGTCAGTAGAAGCAAGACTGAGTACATGTGTGTGAATGAGAGGGAGCCCAGTGGAATAGTGCAGTTACAAGGAGTAGAAGTGGTGAAAGTAGATGAGTTTAAATATTTGCGGTCAACTGTTCAAAATAATGGAGAGTGTGGTAAAGAGGTAAAGAAGAGAGTGCAGGCAGGGTGGAGTGGGTGGAGAAAGGTGGCAGAAATGACTGAAGAATTTCAGCAAGAGTGAAGGGGAAAGTTTACAAGACAGTAGTGAGACCAGCTATGTTGTACGGTTTAGTGCGGGAGAGAAAAAAGCTTGAGTATCGATCTTTTTACATGAGGATCGTTCAATATCAATATCAGCGTTGGTATCGGTATTATTGATATTAGGATCGATCTGCCCACCTCTAGTATGAGGTGAGTTGCCCTTTATGTTACTGGGGGTGGACAGGGGTGGGCGGTGCTGCCCGAACGACACTCCTCTGCCTACGCCCCTGTTAAATGACCTCTTTAAAGCAGGGCTGGGCGTCTCCTCCTCCTCTTCCACTCACGAGCCGTGCGTGTGTCTTCACCTGTGAGTCTCACCTGGAGCAGTGAGACATGTCCGTGCTCCTCGCGGATTGTCTGTTTTACTGCGCGCCATGAACGTCACACGGGGTTTGCTGACGGTTCTGAGTCTGCTGTGCCGCGCCGAATCCGGCTGCTCACCGACCTCTTACTACGGTAACTGCTGGATCAGACGCATTCCGGGGATTTTTATCGACATTGAGGAGTCTCAGAGGAGAGGAGCTCAGCTCCTGAAGCTCTACCAGGAGGAGAGCGCGCTGAAATGCAGCCGCGCCTGCTGCCTCACCAGGAACTGTAAGTTACAAAAACAACAAAATAATCATAAAAATAAAACCCCCGCAAAGGGCCTATTCCCGAAATGTGATTTTTAAAAATATTTTTTTTTTTGAGTAGATTTAGTTTGACCTTTTGGGTACCTAAACCTGAAAGTGTGGGTTTACTTGTCTAGTGCAGTGTTTTATACATTGTTTCACCATTTAGTGCAGCAGATAAGTGAAACAATCATGCAAATAGTGATAAAAGCATCAAATTCGGCAGAAATACTCCTTAGACGCTCCTCTTTTGAAAAAACCGATTGGCCACTTGAATTTTCAATGGTGGTCAGGGTTCAATTGAAGAATTACACGAGGTCAAAATTAAAAGATGCTCCAGTCATATTGAAAAATATTCCATATTATTTGCCTGATCATAAAGATTCCATAAAGGTATAGTTTGGACTATCTGTGACTGAATTCTATGGAGTTACGGGATAAAAACAGCAAGAATGGTGACAAAGGTCAATGTCATTTTGTACAGGGGTCAAAAATTAAAGTTGCTACAACTTTCGTAAAAAGTGATGCAAATTATTGGTTGAGCTAATAGGATTAATAAATGGAATAGTGTTGAGAGTGTTGAATGCTTGGTCTCCAAAGTAAAGGTCAAACAAGGTCTAAGTCTATTGGATTCTGACATGTGACATATGTTACCCTGTAACGTGATAAGTAAGGAAGATACATGGTCAAAACTATTCCTTTTTAAAACCGTGTTAACTCAACTAGTAATTTGCATCACTTTTTACCAAAATTGGAGGAACTTTAACTTTTGACCCCTATACAAAATGAAACTGACCTTTGTCACCATTCTTGCTATTTTTATCCCCTAACTCCATAGAATTCAGTCACAGATAGTCCAAACTATACCTTTTTGGAATCTTTATGATCAGGCAAATAATGTGGAATATTTTCAATATGATTGGAGCATCATTTAATTTTGACCTCTGTGTAATTCTTCAATTGACCCCTACCTGACCACCGATTGAAAATTCAAGTGGCCAATCGTTTTTTTCAAGAGGATTGTCTGAGGAGCATTTCTGCCAAATTTTATGCTTTTATCACCATTTGCAGGATTCCCCTCTAAATATTCTCTTATCCGCTGCACTAATTTTCATTTTCAGTGAGACGTTATTGTTACTATATTTTCCTGTAATTTTTTTTTTTTTTTTTTTTGCAGTTTTATCAGATATCCGCAATATGTTTTAATTGAAATCAACAGTATCATGCTGGGAATGACTCTTATTGGAGTTGAAAAAACTTGATTTGACAAAACAGTAGAGCAGATTTCACTCTGTAACAGAGTGTATTTAACTCTATTTGGACTGGGACCAAATGTTATCTTAACAGAGGTTATTTTGCTTTGCAAAATGTATACCAGAATTATATCTGTACATTATAAATATAGATTTTAATCTCAAAACACACAATGTAAGACTATATAACAATCATGTAACAAAGCCTTGAAGATTCACAAGTCATGTAACATAACATTATGTGGAATTGTTGGTACATAATATCTAAATAAATTTATGTGCACAATTATATGATATTACACAGTATTAGCTTAAGACTCAACATAAAAACTATGAAACATTTGTTTCTTGAGCTAAGACAGTTTTAAATAACTAGGAACTTGGTATATGTACCTACTCGTAACAAGTGCTGCCTACGGGTAATGTTGCAATACAAGCTGAAGTTGAATGTTCATTGATTAACTATCTACACTGTAGATAGTTAATCAATGAACATTATATATATATTATACATTATATAATATAATATATATAAATATTATATCAGACTGTAGATTCTACAGTCTGATATAATATTTACAACAAATTGCAACAAACAAGTGTTGCCTATAGGTAATATTCCAGTACAAATAGAATATGAATGTTCACTAATTAACTACTGTTAATACAGTCTTATATACTATTAACAGCTAACTGGATGTGTAAGAAACCATGTCACAGTAAAATCAAACACACTTAGTCTGAATCCTCATCTGAGTCACTACAAAGTGTCAGGTCTTCACACTGGATGTTCTCACAGGAGCCACTGTTGGAACAACTGCATGTCTCTGTTTATGAGAATCCACGCTTTTTGCATTTGCACTTTCTTGAACAGCCTGCAGAACAACCACATCTGGTGGGTGCAATTAATGCAGCAGGTGCAGCTGGGGTGGTCATTCGGAGGCGGGGTGAGGATGCTATTTTCTTCTACCCATCCATGTCCAACAGCACTGCACAGACTTGGTAGAGGCTCCAGCGCATGCTTCCAGATGTATGCCTGGTAGTTAGCTGTCCTCCGATGTTGGTCCCTTGTGGGTGGTAGAGCTTAGTTTCTTGCCTGCTTCTGGCAGTACAACTTGTACCTCAAGGAATTTGTGTCAGTTGTGGTGGCTTTGGCGTCATACAGTGCTCCAACAAATGCTTCTACAGACTCAAACAAGGCTGGACCTGTGCTTGTGTTTTCCCTGAGACATCCAAGGCCACTGTGTTTCTTAGGATCAGCACTGATCATTTTCCACGGCTTAACCTTTCCTTTGCTGCTGAACCTGCTGACCGTGTGACAGCCTGTTAGAGAATGGACAGGCAGAAGTAGACATGAAACAGCATCACCTAGCTTTTGAGACATCACGCTCATGTTGATGAAGTGAGATTTGTTCTTTACTACTGTTCTAAACCAGAGCTCTGATTTGATGTTGTGGCTGAAGTCAGTGGTGGGCCCAGCTAACCAAAAAGTTAGCTTCGATAACAGATAATCAGCTAACTGAAAAGTTATCTTTTATAAAGCTAAACCGATAAACCACCCAAAAATTTACCGGAAGCTACAGCTAACCGATAATCGATAACTTCTAGTATTGTCTCTGGTACACTTGCAACTACTAACAAGCTGATTTTGAGTTTTAATATCACAATCGCTTCTGGTAGCATCAAAGGCGAACACAGACCCAAACAATGAGTCAGCACTTCTGTCTTTGACAAGCTAAAAGTGGACATTCTTGTTTTGGCCGAACAACTTCCCACAGTTTCTGGGGACTCTGTGTTAGTACGCGCCCGCGGCTGACGTGCTTGATGAATTCCTGCACAAAAAGTAGTTCCCAGATAATGAGATAATGAGTATATCTCATCTAAATCAATTCTAAAATTTACCAGTAATAAAATTATAAAGAAAACTGAAGTTTTAAGAGTGGCCATAATAAATATTTAAGAAACTTAAACGTTTATGAGAATTGTAAACATTGACACGATGGAGTTTGATGTGGAAGAGTTCAGAAAGATATGATTGGAATGTTTTGATTACCATTTACAGTTGGCAATGAAAGTCAGAACAAGAAGCTGCACTGAAAGAGATCTATCTGAGAAGAGACACATTCTGTGTTGTTGCTCCAACGAGAGTGGCACGCTGAGCAGGGTGGCAAAAGTAGTCCGGCGAGCTCAATCTGTGGGCGAGCTATCCCACACTTCAATAATAGCAGAGATGTTGGTCCAACAAGAGCGGTACTCTGAGCAGGGTACTACATAGCTTGTAGCAGTGAAGCAGCTGAGAGGAGCAGCGAAGTTCAACTCTCTACTCAATAGTAGTGTCGCCATGAGGCGGAGGTCTTGGAAAATAAAGCAGTGCTGATCTATGGATTTGATTTCTAAATACAATTATACCGATAGAATAACTCTATTAATGTCACTTCTGTCATTTGTACAAAGTTAAAATATAACATATATCTTTTAATTTTAAATAATGCACTCATTCTGAAGTTTTGTAACAAACACAGACAGATGCCAAAGGGATTATGGGTAAAATGTGCCTCCGCTAACACTGATTGGGTGACTCAGTCATTCTATGTAAAAACCAACACTTTAATATGAGGTGTGTGTGTTGGTGTTTATAAATGTGCTTTTGTAAAATATGCCTTTTTATTGGTAAAAAATAAGCCAGTTGCAAAAAGCCAAAAAGTCAAGTTGTGAACTGATTTGACAACTGTCTGTTATAACCGGGGTCAAAATAAATAGAATATTGCCATCTACTGGTGTCCAGATGCTCATGCTACCATGAACACTACTGGCCAGTAGATGGCAGTAGAGATTGTGAAAACGCGCCAAAACAAAATTCCAGATAATCCGTGTCTGCTACGTTTAAGATGCGTGGAATTTAATAAACACAAACTGAATTTCAGAAGCAACCTGGGCTTCTTCTGGCATTTTTACATAAAACAAACACATTTTTACATAATACAAACACAATAACAACATCTATGAACCCAGAGAATATATTCACGAGTGTTTTAGGCACAATATACAAAGAGTTTAATGCTGTTGTCCGTGTGGAGCCTGATTAGAGCATCTCTGATGCATTTCTTCTGTTGTGAATGTACTGAGATTACCCGTAATGCACCTGGACACAGCATGTCCACACTAAAACCTTCAAAATTATTGCATTACTTTAAAACTAAAACATATATCTGATATTTTCACTTTATAAAACTTCAGACGTGACGTTAATTTAAATAACTTGTCCGAAATTAGTTTAGTTAAAATTTTAACCACAAGTTAAAACTGTATGCCTCTGGATGACTTGGGTGATACTGCAAGTGTATCAGTATTGGGTCAAAAGAAATGAGCTTTTTTCTTTTCTATAACCAGTTCTCCTTTGCCTGCAGAGGATAGAGAGGTTTCTTTTGGAACCAGCTCTCCTCTGTTTACAAAAGATAGAATTGCACATCTACTACAAAACATTTAACAGGTAGGTACTCAACTGATTTTTAGACTTAATAAATGTTTGTAACTGTTAAGCTTTGTTCACCACACCTGCAAAAATATGTTAGCGGTTTAAAAATTACTGGACCAAAACTTATCGGAAAATAATTGGTCTGATGATGGTTTTCAAAGTTATCTGAAAAGCTAATCCGATAATGCAGATATTAGCTTTGATAATTAGTGGTTAGCGGATTAGCGGAACTGCCCACCACTGGCTGAAGTGCACCGTGAGGACTGCAACATCAGTGTCTGGCAACCATATAACAATCTTCTCAGAGGTTCTTGAAGTGTGGGCAGCATGCAAGAGGAGACGAGTATCCGCTTCTTCATGGTTTGACTGGAGATCTACAATCTCAGATGTTCCCTGCAGCTGAACCATCTTGCATTGTCTTGCATCACTGAACCCACCACTGGTTACAAATGCTTGACCAGGACCAAGTGATATATCTAAATATTTTTCAAAATGCACAAAAATGTCAATACACTGACATTGTCTCATTAAGTGGTACATAATTAAAAAGTATACAAGTGAGATTTTAATGATTATAACTGTCGGAAAGCAGACAATATCTGAATAAGTTTGCAGTTCAAATCATTATTCTACCATTAATGGAAAGAAAGTTATAAAGCAAAGCATGAACTGCTATATCTGAAAAATGTAAACAATTAAAAACAATTAAAAATTTAGCAATAACTACTCAGAGAAAATGAAAATGATGAAACAATGTAACATTAATTAGTATAAAACATTGCAATTTGCCCTATTAAGGTTTCAAATTCCGCAAAACTTCGGAGAGGTTGCCACGCTGTGAGATCTCAGTAACATTGAGAACTGCATTGAGACGCTCTGATCGGGCTTCACTTTAACCACTGCACACAGACAACACCATTAACATCGCAACATAAAACTATTTTTATATTGTGCCTAAACCTCTCATGAATATATTCTCTGGGTTTATAGACGTCATTGCGTTTTATATATATATATATATATATATATATATATATATATATATATATATATATATATATATATATATATATATATATATATATACACTCAACAAAAATATAAATGCAACACTTTTGGTTTTGCTCCCATTTTGTATGAGATGAACTCAAAGATCTAAAACTTTTTCCACATACACAATATCACCATTTCCCTCAAATATTGTTCACAAACCAGTCTAAATCTGTGATAGTGAGCACTTCTCCTTTGCTGAGATAATCCATCCCACCTCACAGGTGTGCCATACCAAGATGCTGATTAGACACCATGATTAGTGCACAGATGTGCCTTAGACTGTCCACAATAAAAGGCCACTCTGAAAGGTGCAGTTTTGTTTTATTGGGGGGGATACCAGTCAGTATCTGGTGTGACCACCATTTGCCTCATGCAGTGCAACACATCTCCTTCGCATAGAGTTGATCAGGTTGTCAATTGTGGCCTGTGGAATGTTGGTCCACTCCTCTTCAATGGCTGTGCGAAGTTGCTGGATATTGGCAGGAACTGGTACACGCTGTCGTATACGCCGGTCCAGAGCATCCCAAACATGCTCAATGGGTGACATGTCTGGTGAGTATGCTGGCCATGCAAGAACTGGGACATTTTCAGCTTCCAAGAATTGTGTACAGATCCTTGCAACATGGGGCCGTGCATTATCCTGCTGCCACATGAGGTGATGTTCTTGGATGTATGGCACAACAATGGGCCTCAGGATCTCGTCACGGTATCTCTGTGCATTCAAAATGCCATCAATAAAATGCACCTGTGTTCTTCGTCCATAACAGACGCCTGCCCATACCATAACCCCACCGCCACCATGGGCCACTCGATCCACAACATTGACATCAGAAAACTGCTCACCCACACGACGCCACACATGCTGTCTGCCATCTGCCCTGGACAGTGTGAACTGGGATTCATCCGTGAAGAGAACACCTCTCCAACGTGCCAAACGCCAGCGAATGTGAGCATTTGCCCACTCAAGTCGGTTACGACGACGAACTGGAGTCAGGTCGAGATCCCGATGAGGACGACGAGCATGCAGATGAGCTTCCCTGAGACGGTTTCTGACAGTTTGTGCAGAAATTCTTTGGTTATGCAAACCAATTGTTTCAGCAGCTGTCCGAGTGGCTGGTCTCAGACAATCTTGGAGGTGAACATGCTGGATGTGGAGGTCCTGGGCTGGTGTGGTTACACGTGGTCTGCGGTTGTGAGGCTGGTTGGATGTACTGCCAAATTCTCTGAAACGCCTTTGGAGATGGCTTATGGTAGAGAAATGAACATTCAATACACGAGCAACAGCTCTGGTTGACATTCCTGCTGTCAGCATGCCAACTGCACGCTCCCTCAAATCTTGCGACATCTGTGGCATTGTGCTGTGTGATAAAACTGCACCTTTCAGAGTGGCCTTTTATTGTGGACAGTCTAAGGCACACCTGTGCACTAATCATGGTGTCTAATCAGCATCTTGGTATGGCACACCTGTGAGGTGGGATGGATTATCTCAGCAAAGGAAAGTGCTATCACAGATTTAGACTGGTTTGTGAACAATATTTGAGGGAAATGGTGATATTGTGTATGTGGAAAAAGTTTTAGATCTTTGAGTTCATCTCATACAAAATGGGAGCAAAACCAAAAGTGTTGCGTTTATATTTTTGTTGAGTGTATATATGTCTGAAATTCGGTTTGCGTTTATTAAATTCCATGCAGATTAAACGTAGCAGACACGGATTATTTGTTATAATTGTTTTAGCAAGTTTTCAGGGTATCATGCAGCAGTCTCTTATTAACGTGATGAAAAACATAAAAAAAAAATACATTTTTGTAACATTTTTGTTTATATTGTGCCTAAACCTTTTGTGAATATATTCTCTGGGTTTATAGACGTTATTGCGTTTGTTTTATGTAAACATGCAGAATCACAGGCTGTCTCTCTGTTATTTTCAATGGGAGCTGCTGTGAGCTACGCTCGCTTCCTGATCATGTCGTTCTGGGGGAAAGTGACGTTTGTTCTTTAACGTCTTGAATATTGTTCTTTACAACACTGTTTGTCGTCTTTGTTCCAGACTAATATATATATATATATATATATATATATATATATATATATATATATATATATATATATATGTGTGTGTGTGTGTGTGTGTATGTCTGAAATTCGGTTTGTGTTTATTAAATTCCACGCAGATTAAACGTAGCAGACACAGATTATTTGTTATAATTGTTTTAGCAAGTTTTCAGGGTATCATGCAGCAGTCTCTTATTAACGTGATGAAAAACATTTAAAAAAAAACACATTTTTGTAGTATAATATTCATTTACAATTGTCATCATGTGGATTCTCTATGTTGTTTTGACTGCAGCGACTCTCTGGCGTGCAAGGGATTATAGGATACGTCAATAGGGCGAATAGGTCACTATAAACAGTATGAAAACATTTTGGCTTTGATATATGGAATATTTATCATTCTGTAGCCGCTATTGTGAGTTTCCATAAACAGTTTGTTGACTCGGCACAAATGACCCCATTGTGGGGTTGTGCACCTGCGTAGACAAGTAAACCTACCTTTTCCAGGCACAGGATAGGGTACCCTATCACCCAAAAAGGTCAAACTAAATGTACTCACAAGTGTTTTTAAACTTAATTCTAAGCCTCTTTTAAGAATTGGCCTTTCAACTAAAATCCTCCACTGAGCCACTCAAAAAAACGCTCTGAACTGTCACCTCTCTCCTCACAGTTTCCTGTCATTTGGCAGTTTTTCACTATGATATGACTCAGGAAAGTGTGAACTGTTTCCATCTGCGCTGTCCCACAGTGGAGAGCTGCTTTGTGAGGCTCGGAGGAAATGTTGTTCTTTACAACATCACCAAGGGTGAGTGCGTCCACAACATAAAAAAACAAAAACAACAAAAAAACAAATGACAAAAAAACAACATCTCTGTGTGTGTCAGCTACCATCTGTTACACTGTTATTATTTTTAAACACCAAAATAATATTAGAGTTTATATCTGCACCAAGGCACGGTGCTCTGATAAAGACTAAAGGACAACTAGAGTGAAAACCGTGAATGATTTATTTGGTCACAAGAGAAAATAAGAAGTTCCTTCTCCCTTGTTTCACCACAGGAAATCCAAGGTGGATCTGGATGTTGATTTGGCACACATTTTAACCATACAAATATGTTAAAATAATCATATACTATTGTAGAATTTACAAATGACAATACTTTAAACACAAAAAACCATAACACCAAAAACTGTAAACACAGTTACAGATGAGAATTTTCACAAATACAGTAAAATACTGATAATTAACGGTTTGAAAATAAGAGGTGATGTGTCTGTTTAAACTACATTTTGAGGATAATTAAACATAAGGTGACCATTTTTGCAGTGATTTTTATCTTCTAAATAGACAATAAAACTAGAGGAATCTGAGATTTCTGACATCCGCCAAGGGTTGACGAGGAGTAAAACTAAAAGATATGTGATTCACATTGTGACCCAGACTTTACCTGGATCCAGATTCCACAACACAATGCAACAAGAGGAATCAAAGATTTCTGCCAATTTTAATCCGGATCACCTCCAAAATTCAGTGGAGTCTTCCATGTCCTAATATCTATCTGTGGTGCAAATTTGGTGGGGATCTGTGAAGTAGTTTTGAAGAAATCCTTCAAAGCCTCTATAAAGTGAAATCTCGATCCAGAATCCGGATTCAGTTCCAGATCACCTCCAAAATTTAATGGCGCCTTCCATGGCCTAATATGTATCCATGGTGACAATTTGGTGAGAATCTGTGAAGTAGTTTTAACGTAATCCTTAAAAGCCTATATAAAGGGAAATCTGATCCAAAATCCGGATTTCAATCCAGATCACCTCCAAAATTTAATGGAGTCTTCCATTGGCCTATGTGTCTGTGGTGCTAATTTGGTGAGAATCTGTGAAGTAGTTTTGATGTAATCCTTCAAAGCATATATAAAGTCAAATCTTGATCCAGAATCCAGATTCTCCAAAATTTAATAAATTGAATGTGTGGCTGTGTTGAAAATTTCATCAAAATCCTTGCAGTAGTTTTGATGTAATCCTGCCAACAGTAATCCTTCAAAGCCTATATAAAGGGCAAATAGCTCATTTGGTAGAGCGAGACATCCTATGACCAAAGGGCAGGGTTGGGTAGGATTACTTTGAAAGAATACATGTGGATTACATGTATGTATGTACATAGATTTGGATTACTTGTAATCTGATTACTTTTGGATTACATTTCAAAGTAATCCTACCCAACCCTGCCAAAGGGTCACTTAGACACTCAACCCACCTTGTCTGTGTATGAATGAGGTGGTGGTCAGAGGGGCCATAGGTGCAGAATTGCAGCCACACTTCTGTCACTTTGCCGCAGGGCAGCTGTGGGTGGCTACATTAGTATCTTACCACCGTGAATGTGCAAGTGAATGAATAATGCAACTTGGGTGTCTTGAAAAGTGCTCTATAAATCCAAGTTATTATTATTATAAAGTGAAACTTGATCCAGAATCCAGAGTCCGGTCACCTCCAAAATTTAATGGGTTCTTCCATGGCCTAATATGTATCTGTGGTGCTAACAGTCAGACAAATAAATAAATGCAGATGATTTAATTATGTCCTTGGTGGATGTAATAATTGCATACTGATCCAGAATGGTCCAACTGATCAAAATGTTGCAATCTGATATTTAATTTAATAAGACAGACACCCTCTCTACTTTTAAGATTAGGCTTAAAACTTTCCTTTTTGCTAAAGCTTATAGTTAGGGCTGGATCAGGTGACCCTGAACCATCCCTTAGTTATGCTGCTATAGACGTAGACTGCTGGGGGGTTCCCATGATGCACTGTTTCTTTCTCTTTTTGCTCTGTATGCACCACTCTGCATTTAATCATTAGTGATCGATCTCTGCTCCCCTCCACAGCATGTCTTTTTCCTGGTTCTCTCCCTCAGCCCCAACCAGTCCCAGCAGAAGACTGCCCCTCCCTGAGCCTGGTTCTGCTGGAGGTTTCTTCCTGTTAAAAGGGAGTTTTTCCTTCCCACTGTAGCCAAGTGCTTGCTCACAGGGGGTCGTTTTGACCGTTGGGGTTTTACATAATTATTGTATGGCCTTGCCTTACAATATAAAGCGCCTTGGGGCAACTGTTTGTTGTGATTTGGCGCTATATAAAAAAATTGATTGATTGAATTGATTGATAAGCTAAAACAAAATAGTGTCTTCCTGATCTTGCTTTTATTTCGTGATGTCATATCACTCATCCAACACTAACAATACCCAACTTTGTACAATAGCCACGTGATTTAAATTTCTGTCAAGATTTGTCAAAGCACAGTGGCTTAGAATAAGAATAACTGGATCTCTGGCCTGTTTCATTTCAGAAGATCTGCACGCCTACAGCATCGTGGAAAACGAATACCTTTTTTCATAGATTTGCTTCTGTTCACATTGCCTTTTTCAAATAGAAAATTGCATATTTTTAGACACACTTTGCATAATTTGCCACACCCTTTCTTAGCACACTGCAGCACACTAGAGTAGATGCTGAAATTGGCAGGTCTATGTACTGAACTGAATTTTATTTGAATTGCAAGATACTGAAAGATTCACACCACTAACATGCAACACCAAAAGGCCTGGAAGACCATAAAAGACAAGCAAAGTGGAGGAATGAAGAATACTTTCTTCAGCAAAGGAAATGTTTTTTTTATATATATATCTTCTCAAACCACAACATAAGTAGCCCCAAGGCATGCCACAAGGGTAAGGTCTAACGTTACGAACCCCCCTGAGCAAGCACATATGCAACAATGATTAAGGAAAAACTCCCTCAGGCATAATTTGACTTAGAAACCTAAAGCAGACCAGACTTGGAGGGGTGACCAACTGCTTAGGTCATACTAACAGTAACATGGACCAAATTATGTATAACAAAAATTTTTCAAACATAAAAGAGAAAAGGAGTTTCATTATAGTCCTTTTAGCAGTTGTCTTCCAAAAAAAAAAAAAAAAATTGCAGATGGTGAAAATCTTTCTCATGCAAGTTCGGTCAAGCTGCATCCTCAGATAGGGGAATGCTAGAGGGGTGCTCACCCTACCACAACCAACTGCGAAAGAGTCCAATGACTGCACCACAAACAGGGAATTCGAGAGTGGAATCAGTCAGCCGGAACTAACAACTCACAGAACACTGTCTCTCAGCAGTAAAATAACAGATGATACACTCATGTGGCCACCGGCAACTCGCTCTTTGCTTCACTCACTCTCATGTGATGAGACGGAGTCCTGCTCCGTTATTAGTAGCAAAATTAAAATGGAAATGTCGCTTCACAACATCTAGCCAAGTCAACAGCACTGAGGTTGGTACATCACTGTCAAAGTCTACTATCAAGAGATGAGTTTGTGAATGTAAATACAGAGGGTTTAGGACAAGTTGTAAACTGTGCGCCTCGGGGTGACTTATGTTGTGATTTGGCATTGTATAAATAAATGGAATTGATTGTGTTAAGGATGTGCAATCTGATCTAATATTTAAATGACTGCACATATTTAAAGTTCACATATTGACTGGATACAGCGGAGCAGTGTTGCCACGCTGAGTGGTGGTTCTAGAATTAGTCCAATCAGGTGCCAGTCATAGTGGACTATTACCACTAGTCATCTCAACCCTAATTTATATGTAGCATTACTTGCCAATTTTATTTTCAGTCCACCATTGGTCCTGGTAATAATGCAGTTTACTGTAAAATGATGTAGTAATAATAATGTAATGCAGTATACGAGACATTCTTTGATGTGATTCATATAAAGAAAATGGTAAATAACTCAGTCATTCCTAAATATTTTTTCAAATCCACTTTAACCGATCCCATTATTCACTCCCATTATTTAAAAGTTCTTTATTCATATTAACTCTTGCAGCGTTCTATCATAATTCTGTCTTTGTTGAGGTGTTGGAACACTGAAGTCTGGGAATTAATAGTTTTTCACTTTCAACAATGTAAAACTGTGTAAGAATGAACTTTCTTTTGTAGGTGTGGATCCGGACCTGTTGGTGTTTGAAAAACACTTCACGTCGAACGTGCGCGTGTTACCTCATCACTTCAGTCGAGTCAACGGATCGGAGACACTGACCTCAGACAAGCGGCAGTTCAATCATCCGCCACCACCTGCTGCCCCGCCGTTAACCTCAGCAACCACATTAAAAAGCTCCACCGCAGCACCCCTGGTGTTCAGCAATCCTGCCACCTCACGACAAACCACGCACCCACCTACAACAGTTTCCACTAATACAACATCCAGGACATCCTCTATAACTATGCCTTATGCACTGACAACTGCTCTGGAGACCATCTCCACCTCCACAATGCCTCCTACATCCACCGCCGAAGCCTTCACATCCGCTCTTGAGACAACAGCGAATGCGCAGCCTTCTTCATCTACCCCTACTCAGCGTCACACCTCCGCCATCTCCTCGTTAGCAAGCAGCCCTCCGACATCCGTGAGACATATGGCTAACACAGAGAACAGCAAACCCCTGGCAAACATAACCCAAAGTGCAGGGAGCGAGGTCCAGGGTCCCAGTGGAGAAGACACCCTCGGGATCATGGGCCCGGGGTGGCATGTGGCCGCGCACACCCTGCTGGTTGCAGTGGCCACGTGCATCACGGTGCTGTTGATCTGCTGCTGCTCTGTTCTGCTCGTGGTGAGCTGGAGGGGACAGAGGAAGAGGATGGGGCGCTACCGTACATCATGGCGAGCAAAGAGTGGGTCAACACGTCTGATAAAGTATGTCCTTGTGAGAGAAAGCTCCTGAAAGTAAATGTAGAAGGCCGACGCTGGCATTTCTATATCAACCAGAATGCTTCATCAAAGAGATCTAGGATTTTTTATATATATATATATATATTTTTTTTTTTTTTTTTTTACTGCTGGATCTTAGTGTTTGTCTTATGGATTATTTTAATACACACAAGCCCTGAGTTCTCTGTCAAAGCTTTTCATTTCAAGCAGATATAGTTTGACAAGACTAAAACGCAAACTGCACAGGCAGAGGCTGAGTTTTTGGTTAACATAACTGTGGTAGCAGAAACAATGTGACCACAAAGGTCCTCCTCCCGGCTGTACGTGTGCAGAAAGATGATCTGAGGCCCATTTGGCAGACATCAAGTTTTGATGTCCTTCAGCGAGCTTCAGTTGATATTGATGGAAACCTTAAAGACAGCCTGTTCCCACTCTTAAGTGGGACTTAATGACATGCTGTCCTTTGTGGGGCAGATGATGGATCATCTCCTGCTCTGTGGTATTTAACCGTCTTGTGGTCCAGCACCGCTCATTGGGTTTCTTCTGATTTAAAAGTGCACGGACCACAGGTCAAAACTCTTCAGTGCACTTTCACAGCAGACTCTATGTGACAGCAGCAGGATGGAAGCTGAAGTCATTTACTGAATGACGACTATTATTTACTAGCAGCAGTGGCCTTTGTGGCCACCACGACCCTGTGCTCAGTCGTGTTCATGGCTTCACATGCAACTTGATAGGCCCATCTTTATTCTAGTAAACAGAGCTATGGCATATCACTTTTGTCAAGGCAGTGTCGCAGACCGAACGGTCCGCCTTTTACATCTGTGCATGCGTCATTTCGGACCACAGCAGCACGTGTGAGATGGAGTCTCTCCACCCAAAGCAATCAAATGGATTAATGGGATTATTAACCATCAAATGATAAAGGTAAAACCTCTTAAATCATTCTAAAGTCAGTTTTAAGCAGAGACGAGGCAAAATTCCGTGACGCTATGAAAGATCTGACAAGCAGTGAACGCATCAGCTAGCAGCTCATTTAGCCGCGGCGCTCTGATCATTTCCGCCGCCTTTTATGATGAAATAAAGCTGAATTTATGTGGAAATGATTGTTGTACAAAAAATTCAGATATCTGTCACTGAGACAGATGATGACTGGAGTGCAGTTTCAAGCAGAAACAAGGTGTTAATCCGTGAACTGCGTCATCGGGGGTGGGAGATTTTTAGGGGGACTGTTCGGTCGGTGACACCAACCAGCACACTCTCAATGAGTGACTCACTTTAAGTCACTCACACAGAGTGATGTTGTCTGACTGTTTACCATTTCAGTTCTGACAGTGTGATGAAACGGGTTCCAAATATGAGGGACTCGATTCCTGTTCCTTAATGTTGACTTTGGTAAATTTATTGCTTACAAGGAGTAAAACAAATCCTCTGCCTCCAGTAGAATCAGGAGGATACCACAGTACCATGCAGCTTTTTATTTTCTATTTAAATTTTTGGTATAATTTCTTTTCATCATGTTGTATTGCATCATTTCACATTGTGAGGAACTGAATCGCCATCAAAACATATCAAAATGCATCGAATCGGGAACAGGGGAGACTCATGTTGTTAATATAGCGTATCGCTGGTAGTGTATCGACTCATCAGTGATGAGATTCACATGCCTACTGGACACCCTTCTGCAAGCAAATCTAGATGGATGGAGAGTGGGAGCATGTGTGGCTTTTAACATGATACATGCATGATACAAAGAATAAATGGCCATTTTGTTTGCTGATGTGTATGAACATTATTTTATTGGTAGCTGCACAGTGTATGGTTACAAAAGAAACCCTGTCACACTGCTCTTGGTCATAATATTCATCATGTGAACCCAGTTGCACATGACAGTCCTACAGGTTGAGCACTTTCTTAACAGCCTCTTTGTACTGGAGCACAGACGTCTCACTGTCCCCTTCATTCTTCAGTCTAATTACAGAGTCTTTATACTCTTGGACCTCTCTTCGTCCAAGAAGGTGTTCTCGCTGGTGTTCTTCTCCTGCCACTTCCATGCATGTTAACACATCCAGGATGTTCTTTTGGGACGGGCTGTCCTCCCACATGTACTCCTCCATGTCTGCTGCAGTCTTCTCAGCCTCCCAAGCTTCTATTTTCTGAGGAGCAACAAGAACAGTTTACAAACAGCCTGCAAACATACCAAGAGGTGATCATACTGGACTCTGCAAAGGTCATCTTCTAAGGATTTATCAATCCTGGAATGCAGAATACCAACTACTAACAAGAGCATTATATGAAAAGTGAAGGAATGTCATCTGTACCATTTTGACCATGTGGCATGTTTCTCTGGACATGCCTAAGGGCCCCTTCACACATAGTACAAATGTGGTCGACTTGCACATTAAGTGCTGATGAAGCAGGAATCGTTTGCAATACGTGTAAAATCGTAACTGCTTCTAATGCCTTGTACACCTGTTGCTACAACTACTTGCGCACACCAGCGGCTGAAAGACAAGAGAGTGCCCTGTGAGAGCCTATCAAACCTTCTTGTGGCAGGTTTTGGCCAAATTCCGGGTGACACACAGGAACATGTAACACCGCTCGCTTGGCACTTAGAAAATGTGCCGTCCACAAGACACACTCGGGTAGGACATGCATGCGAGGCCGGCTGGACATGTCAGCAGATGTGGATATAAGAGCGCCCTGCTTCTCATTCATGTCATTTCATGACTACATCTGTGATCATGGGTCATCTACAGAGGAACAGACAGATCATATTTGTATTGTCCGCTTGATAAGAGGGATTTAATAAAATGCAGTGTTTTTAATATGGTGTGCGGTTTTATTTTTTCTTAAATATGTCCATGTCCTTCTTGATTTCAGGCATTTTTCAGCATGTTTTACAGGACAGTGATGGTAGCTCAGTGGTACCTAGCTGGCAATCAGAGCTTTTGGAAACTGCAGGTTCAAATCTCGTAGGTGGCATGTGTTTTTTTTACTTTTCACAGCTGCTTGCACTGTGTTCCCCTGTGCAGTGCACGCCTGGCCGTCAGCTCAATGTTTTCGTGGTTCGCCCATACGAGCTGTTCCGCCATCAGTTGCCCTGATTTGTAGTTATTCGTACTATGTGTGAAGGGGCCCTAAGTGTTGGCACCAGCAACTGGAAAAGGCCAAAACCACATGCACATTTCACTTTTCACATGCACATGACGACTTTTGAGAGGTGGGGATGGACCAGTTGTCCGCTTGGATGGCTGCTGTACAGGATCTGGGGTGGTTCTGTGGTGTGGTGAATGCATTAATACTGGGCACAAGTGCATGATTCCACATCTGACCTCTGAATGTATTTATACCAGGGATGTCCGGAGCAGGGTTTCTGCCGATATGAGTCCTGATCAAATATTTCTATTTCCCACTTTATCTGCAAGCGTGTACACATACACACACACACACACAACAAATTCAGTATGATGTAAGCCACCTGGAGGTATTTGCAGTATTCGCTGGGATGTCTCTAGTTGAAGTAGAAGCGCTGCTTGATGAAGAACTCAACAAATTTCTGTCACAGTTTTTCGCTGGACTGAGGAAAGCAGACAGCAGTCTGTACATGAACAATTTCAGATTGGATTGTTTTTTAACTGATTTTTTGCAAGTTGCCCGAGAAAAATTTTGGACTGAATTGCTATTTGAAGTTCGTGTTGGACTGTTTGGAACCTCTTGACCTCAAAGGACCAGTGACACACACCAAAATGTAAGTCCCTTTTTCTCTTGTTTATAAATTAATAAAATCTCAAATGTCAAGGATCTATTTTAGGTGTTATATGAAACAAAATTTTTTTTCATTCATGCAATGTTAAGTATTCATCTCATGGAATATCTTACCATTGCACTCATAAACATTCATTATTTGTATAATGTAACAGCTTTATTCCAAAATGGAGCAAAATCTAATTTATTGGCAAGTAAGTTCTCACATACAAGGAATTTAATCTGGTGCCATTGGTGCATAAACAATAAAAAGAAAAGAAAACAAATTTTCCCTCAAAATTCTACTCATAACTTGCCATAATAACATGATTTTTCTTTTTTTTTTTTTTTGCAAATTTATTAAAAACAAATAAAAAAAAAATCACGTGTAGATAAGTATTCATACCCTTCTCAATTTGTTGATGCACCTTTGTAATTACAGCCTCAAGTCTTCTTGAATATAATGCTACAAGCTTGGCACACCTATCTTTGGGCAGTTTTTCCCATTACTCTTTGTAGCACCTCTCAATGCATGGATGGGGAGTGTCAGTGCACAGCCAATTTCAGATCTCTCCAGAGATGTTCAAGTGGATTCGGGTCTGGACTCTGGCTGGGCCACTAAAGGACATTCACAGAGTTGTCCTGAAGCCACTACTTTGATATCTTGGCTGTGTACTTAGGGTCGTTGTCCTGATGAAAAATGAACTGTTGCCCCAGTCTGAGGTCAAGAGTGCTCTGGATCAGGTTTTCATCCAGGATGTCTCTGCACATTGCTGCATTCATCTTTCCTTCAATCCTTACTAGTCTCCCAGTTCCTGCTGCTGAAAAACATCCCCACAGCATGATGCTGCCACCACCATGCTTCACTGTAGGGATGGTACCTGTTTTCCTTCAAACATGACGCCTGGCATTCACACCAAAGAGTTCAACCTTTGTTTCATCAGACCAGATAATTTTGTTTTTCATGGTCTGAGAGTCCTTCAGGTGCATTTTAGGCGGGCTGCCCTGTGCCTTTTACTAAGGAGTGGCTTCCGTCTGGCCACTTTATCACACAGGCCTGATTGGTGGATTGCTGCAGAGATGATTGTCCTTCTGGAAGGTTCTCCTCTCTCCACAGAGGAATGCTGGAGGTCTGACAGAGTGACCACTGGGTTCTTGGCCACCTCCCTGACTAAGGCCCTTCCCCCCAGTCACTCAGTTTAGATGGGTGGCCAGCTCTTGGAAGAGTCCTGGTGGGTCAGGACTTTGTCCATTTATGGATGATGGAGGCCACTGTGCTCATTGAGACCTTCAAAGCAGCAGAAATGTTTCTGTACCCTTCTCCAGATTTGTGCCTCAAGACAATCTTGTCTCAGAGGTCTACAGACAATTCCTTGGACTTCGTACTTGGTTTGTGCACACACTGTCAACTGTGGGATCTTTATACGTAGACAGGTGTGTGCCTTTCCAAATCATGTCCAATCAACTAAATTTACCCCAGGTGGACTCCAATTAGGCTGTAGAAACATCTCAAGGATGATCAGTGGAAACAGGATGCACCTGAGCTCAAGACTGTGAATACCTCTGTATGTGTGATTTCTTAGTTTGTTTTTTTAAAATAAATTTGCAACAATCTCAAAAAACTTTTCACATTGTCATTATGGGGTATTGTCTGTAAAATCTTGAGGGGGAGAAAAAATGAATTTCATCCATTTTGGATTAAGTTTGTAACTTAAAAAAATGTGGAAAAAGTGAAGCACTGTGAATATTTTCCAGATGCACTGTATGTGAAAGTGGCTGCTAATGCTGTTTGTATCAATTACAGATGGATCATGTGGCTCAAGGAAACTAAAGGTGGCTCAAGAGAACATACACCATTGCCCACCACATGGTCAAGGATTATCACCCGAGGCGGTGCCACCAAGGGAGTCGGTCCTCCAGAGGAGGAAGCTCTAGCATGTTCACTGTTTCAAGTGGAGGTCATTTCTTGCAACTTCAACCCTCATTCTTCACTAAATATACAACTTAAGACATAAGAAAATATCCAACACCTAGTTCTTCTTATAATAAAATGTTATTTATTGCACAATACACAATCTACACTCTAAGTATACCAAATAGCTCTGGAATTAAGTTAATCAGAGCATGATATTTTTACCTTTTACATACGTTTCCAAAATATTGGACAATTATGTACTTAAGCTCACTTCAAATCATGAGCTCATAACATTTATTGAAACAAAAATAGTTACATGTACATTTCTATCATATATTTTATTAAAGAATGCTCAGGCAGCAATGTCGGTTCTTCTTTTATTCATCTTGGCCTTCAGTATTTGCAAGCTGAGTCAAAGCTGAATGTTTCTGCCTCCTTCAGTAGAAATCATAATGGACCACAATGGAAATAAGTGTTTTATTTTCTTGTGTCATCCATGTATTTTTAATGTATTTATATTTATATTATGTACTTACATTGAACTTACTAAAAAAAAAATAATAATAAAAAAAAATCAATCATTCAAGGAGGGTGTCCAGGGCATGATGTTGTTGCGTCACTGTCATGGGAACAGCAGTGCCATTTCCACGTTGGAGAATGTGGTACATTTCACACGTGCTTTCACATGGTCTGGGATTTAGCAAATTTCAACAAAAATGGAGAGTTTTCTACAGCAACTGGGCTTCAAACATGCTCCAGCAGACAGCCCGAAGCAAGTGAACACATGGACATCTGGAAGGTAGCCCGAAGAGCTGCAAGAGCGAGTCGAACGGAGAGGGAGAGAGATCTTCTCATCAGTTGGGCTTGCAGCCCGGAGGAGCGACGTGCAGTCGGTAAGAGACGTTAACAGACAGTGGCAGCGGCAGAGGAGGAGTCATTTGGAGGAAAAGTGTTTAATCACTGAAGTCCCACAAAAACAACACACGGAGGATTTTTTTTTCTTTTACATGAGGGGCCGTAACTTCAGTTTACAAAACGGTGAAGCATCAGTCCACGCCTGAGAACTGTTGTGCGCTGCTGTTGTCCCACAAAAAAGGCATGTTAATGATAAATAAATAAAAACTGTCCGGTGTGAAACGGCTGATTCTCCTTTCTTGCCCACAACAACAGACAAGCGTCCCCGTTATTGACTTTAATCAGCAGAAAGGTGAATCACGATGGATATCTTTAAATGGCTCTGACGAAGATTGATGAATAAATTGTCAAATCAAAAAGACATTGTGAGATGATGCCACAGTATAAGGGCGCAGCAGTTATACTGTGGCGTCTGGAGAGAACCCTGAAATAATGAAAACTGCTAAATGAAAGAGTATTGTTTTGTTTTCTACAGTGTGCTGCCGCAAGAGAGCAGATTTCGTGTAATAAGCCAAAACGTCATGCTTATCATTTCATCCATCCCTAAAGAGTTCTGTGAACAGTCTTGCAGCGACCCTACCACAGTCTGACAGTTGTCAAGGCAGGGCCTATCCCTGTGCATCATAGGCCTTACCTGATGTCAGTTTGCCAGGAGACCAATGACTCCCGGTTTATTAAATGAAACAATTTTTGCACCTGCCCAAAATTATTTTATCATCACTCGTGGAAGAGGACAGGCATGAGGGTCAAAAACAGACAAGAGAACCTTTGGTGCAGTGTTGTTCCTTTTCACTTGCTCATTTAAGCATCCATCCACAGCGCTGGACTGGATTAACACCCACTGGAATTAACAGGCAAGGTCCGGCTCCTTGAGTGGAGAGATAAATTTGCCTGAGTGGCTGCTAACAACTTGCCTCTTTGTGATCTAGTGTTACACCCTGAACGTTACGCTACTCTCACAGCTTCCACAAGCCTACTAGACAGCACTATGCCTTCCATTGTGTGCCCGAAAGGGCAGTGGACAGTGGTTTGCTTCCTGGCTCAGACACCTTTCCCAAAAGGGGGGTTAAAAAAAATTGTGACTAAGCCATTACTGGAAAAGCTGTCAAAGGCAGAGACTATACAATAATGGTAGTCTTTTGTCATGTGAATGGCTTCAAATCCATGGGAACAGTGTGTTACGACAGCGGCCTCATGTGGTACTGCTTTCTTAATGTGAGAGCACCAGGTTCAGCACATGATAGGGGAGTCTGTTTGCCCTGATTTGTAGGGAAATGTCACCTGGACAATGGGGCCATTTGCCGTCCCTCTGCTCACTCAACTCTGATACCTCACTAATGGGCTCAGTTTCTCAGACTGCAAAGCAAGAGAGAGACAACATTTCCTCTGGTGAAGGAACCGTAGCATGCCATCAGCTAGCTGTATGCAGACGTCACCAAGATGCAGTAAGATATAACTGCTTATTATATTTTTCATAATTGTAATATTAACAAAACTGCACTTTTTAAAAATAACCAAATACATAATTTGTTGTTGGCATGCAAATAGCAAGGCCTTACAATGGTTGTGTCTCCCTGCTATTTGACATTACATATATTCAGTGTGACGTATATGCATAATAAATAAAGATTAACTTGGGGTAGTTAATTAAACTATGTGCTATTTGTTTTTGAGTTGTTCTGTTCTATCTTGTTAATGATGGCCATAATACTTTAATTAATCTCATAAAAGCTTATGCTACCTGTTTGGCAGCTTACAAGTAATTCCTACCTTAGAAGTCACATGGACATGGACAGGCTGGACAGACCGTCAGATCATAACACACAGCAGGCGATCTGACTGTCACGTCACCCACGTGAGCTCTATTCCACATGATGCGGTGTCCAGCGGTGCACCGTCCACAAGACACGTGCCAGCAGATGTGGACATGAATGAGATGAGCAAACTGCTTCTCATTCATGTCATTTCATGACTGTGCGTCAGTGACCATGGGTCATCTGCAGCGGAACAGATCATATTTGTATTGCCCGCTTGATGGGAGGGATTTAATATAATGTGATGTTTTTATATGGTGTGCTGTTTTTATTATTTTTTTTATTTTTTAAATACGCCCATGTGCTTCCTGATATGAGGCAGTTTCCAGCACCTGTCACAGGACAGTGATGGTAGCTCACTGGCAAAGTTTCTGACTGGCAATCAGAGCTTTTGGAAGGTGCGGGTTCGACACCCGTGGGTGACATGTATTTATTTATTTTTCCAGCAGCAGCTTTTCCCAGCAGCTGCTGACAAAAGCTGCTGGGAAAAACTGCTGTGTTCCTGCATGCACTGAACCGTCGCATCATGCGTTTTTCTTATTTTTTATTTATTGTTTTCTTCACAGCAGCTGCATGATGTGTAACCACACCATCATGTGTAACCAGCATGGCGCACGCCTGCCCGTCGACGCAATGTTTCGTGGTGCGCATAATTCCAACTGTTTCACCATATTCTACCAAACTTAGCAGTATGTGCGCAGGGGCCCTCAGTAACACCTACAGTAAAAAGTTGTTAAATGAAGCTTCAGGTAATGAAGCTTTTGGTGAAGCAATATGCTGGGAGTTGAGACTGACACTATTTTAAACTTTTCAGTTTGACTCAGTTTATTCTTTGGTCAAATTCCCCTTTGCTGCTAATAAGAACAGTGTGTCACAGCTGCTGCACTTTGTGCAGTTATTTAGTTTTCTAAAACAAAGCCACACTTCACAGTCACCCACCCCAAAGTGGTGTGTTAGCTTCTATCAAAACATGCAGTATGTGTTGTTGGCACAGCACTGTGTAATCATGACTGATATAATAACAAATTTACCAATTCATTCAACTACAGCGGGAAATTGGATGGACAGAAATTAGAGACAAAGTAGAAATGACTTGTTTCATTGGATAACTATATTTGTAACATTACTGTTTTTAAATGCTTATCGAGTTGGTGTTTTTTTTTTCATGACGATTGGAGCAGTTCACTTTAATGTTTTTGATGAATGACTGGAAGGTTGTTTTTATAGCATTCTGCAATCTGCCTGACGTCGCTCCCTGATGGAAAAGTCAGCTGTTTTTCCCGGCTTTCCTCCCAAACACAGCTATCATTTGTGCAAAGCATTTTTGAAGACATTAAATGTAGTTGCATGCAAGATGTTTTCACTGTTGTAATACTGAATGATTTTCACGAATAAAGCTGTGACAAAAATGTGTGCACAGTGTGTACAGGATTACATCTGACGGTGCCAATATTATCTACTAAATATTGTCTTACTGTTCTGATTGTCACATCTGGGACACGTTTAAGGGACTTTGTCCACCTTTCTTTAGGCAAGTTACAGGCATTTGTCACAGTGTTACTCACAGATTCGGTCATGTCCGTGTATTTACACAGAGGATGTATGTCCGCATTAAAAGGTGATGCTCCCC